>NC_089826.1:79003214-79304753 GCF_035046505.1 Tiliqua scincoides
TGGAATCAACACCTGAATATACCCAGGCATAAGTCTAACTTTTAAGACCACAAAATGCGTGTTGGCCTGTGTAATCTGACCAATAAATTCTTTTTGAAATGTGAATAACTGAACTAAGCAAAGGCTAATGTGGAAGTATAGAATGAACAGCAAGGGAAAGAATGGAGTGGGAAGTGACTGATAGAACAGGAGCAGGAACAAAGTGAGGAGAGGGGAAGCCTTATTTATTTATTTTCTACATTTTTATACCACGCTCCTTCAAGGAGCTCAGGATGGTGTACCTGGTCCCTCCCCTCCTTTTGTCCTCACAACAACCCCTTGAAAGTGAATGAATAGATTCTGTTTGGTGCCAGCGTCTTGCAGTTGTGATACCTTTTAATGCTTGCACTTTTATAGAGTTGTGAGTTTGTTGCCTGTTTCCTGCAAATGGGTCTGTCACTTTAGTTTTTGCCTTAAATTGTCACCCATTCAGAGAGGCTGGGATTTGACAAAAGAATGTCTGTGTCTCTTAATGGCTGTGGATATTTCTTGATGGGCAAGTCACCTGTGGAAATGGAGTTTGAGTGGAGTGCTTGGGATTCTCTCTCTCTCTCTCTCTCTCTCTCTCTCTCTCTCTCTCTCTCTCTCTCTCTCTCTCTCTCTCTCTCTCTCATGGCCTTCCGTGGAAGCCTAAGTTCTGTGCCTTTTCGATGTGGATCTGCATAAACTTTGTTATGTGGGGGAATGATTTATGAATGAACAGCCAGAAGTAGGGTAATACTTTTATTAGGAGCAAGCACACACTCTTGGCAACATTTAAAGTCACTCTGAATTCAAAGCAAAATGAGAGGATGGGATGAGGGAAACTAAGGTGGCTTGATGGAAAAGTTCACCAACCCTGTGCTTCCCCAACACAGCTCTCATACACATGCACACATCTTCTGCTACAGATGTACACACACAGAGAGTCTTGGTCCTGGGTCTTCCCGGCCCAGAATTAAAACAAATTGGGAGAATGTATGCTTGAGGGATCAAAATGCAGTGAATGACTGTTTTGAGATTGCTGCCTGGATAGCAGAGCAATAGCAGGGATATCTTGGCACATGTGCCTAACCTAACTTCACCACACTCTTCTTTACATACTTAGTGTTTTGTGTCATTACTGAAAAGCTTACTAAAACTGTGAGCTGTGTGGGGATTAAAGCTCTCTGTGTAAGCTGAAATAGCAAAAGCTCAATTTGTAATGATCCTCCAGTACGGACTAAAGCTAAAGCAACAGTTCCGTTTTCTTTTTGAGTGTGTGTGTATCTTAATTATGTATCTAATTGACTTGATTGGAATCACATATGCTCAGTAATTACCTCTGAAATCTGGCCTTTAAGAGCTACTTGTGGCTGCGTCACATCTGTGGTTACCCTGTGTGTGTGTGTGTGTGTGTGATTTCAATGGAATCAAAGGATTCTGTGGGTTTAGCACAGCTTGCTTCTGAGCACCATCTCTGTTAATGGGGATCACAGTGGACAGTGTGACCAAATTAATTTTGAAAAGCATGTCAAAAATGCTCATTTCAGGCACTAGCTGTTGCAAACATTGACAAACAAGCTGTGGGGTGAGTTGTTGTTGTTGTTTTGCCCAATCACTGCACAGTTCTGCTTGTTGCATGTGTCTGAAATGTTTTTTTAACTGGCCAAATGGGATCTCCTTTCACCAGATAACTTGGCAGTTGCTATACAACTGATGCATGGAGTGTGCTTGTGTGAATGTCACAGAACTCTTGGATGCCTGGCCTGAGACATAAATTGTGAGAAGGGATAAATTCCCTAGCTTCATAGTATGGCTGATCCATCCATACTACTAAAGCAAACACTGACCCACTGAAGCAATCAGTGAGAATCTAATCTGCTATACACTACAGAAGGTAATTGTGAGAACACTAGCAGGAAGTCCTCTGTTGTCCACTTCCAGATAGCATTCTCACAGTCACCTCCTGTAGCATCCTCTACAGTAGGGGTGTCCAGACATTTTGGCAGGAGGACCACATCATCTCTCCGACACTGTGTCAGGGGCTGGGGTAAAAAGAATTAATTTACATTTAAAATTTGAATAAATTTACATAAATGACTATATTAGAGATGGAACTTATGAATATGAATGAATGAAGGTCTTGAAATAGCTCAAGGCCTCTAAAAGGCCTTGCACAAAACAAGGCTGGTCTTTCCTTTGCTGCCGCTGCTGCATCACAAATGTGAAACAGCAAGCAGTGGAGGGAGCCCTCGTTCCACAGCTCACGTGAGGGGTTGAACAGTTGACCGTCACGCTGAGATCAATTGCATCAGGCCAGTGCGGGCTCCAGCAAGTCTCTGGAGGGCCAGAGCCTCATTGGAGACTGGGGGCTCCCTGAGGGCTGGATTGAGAGCTCCCGAGGGCCGCAAGTGGCCCCCAGGCTGGGGTTTGGGCACCCCTGCTCTACAGTATGAATTTAGATCCTTGCTGTTTGCTTCCTGTTCCATAGCAAAATGAAGAAAAAGATACCTTTTGCAAAGCATTCTCAAAGAGAGGTTAGTCATAATAGTGACTGGAGGGGGGGGAGAGAGAGATTTGAGTAGGATTTGTTGCTATGCATGGTTTCAGATATCCGTGGTAGAAGCCAGAACCTATCCCCCGTGGATACTGGGTGATGCCTGTGTTTAGAGTGAAGGTTTGAAACTCTTCACATTCACCGTAGGTGAAATCTGGTGACATCCTAGCAATGTGCACCCCTTCTGCTATCTTATCAAAGCTTTTTTTTTTCTAGTCTCATCAAAGCTTTTTGCTTCCCTTGAAATCCTTCAGATGTTTCAGGCAAAAAAGAAGTCTCAAATCTGTTTCATATTTTGCTTTTGAGGAAATATCGGGGCAATTGTAGCGATTACTATGAACTAAAACATTAAATTATTGAGTGTCAAGTGCTTGGCTACATAGAATGTTCTACATTGGCCTGAGTAAGTATCCTCTTCCAGGAGTGGTAGCAGACTAGGCCAGTGCTTCCCAAAGTTTTTAGCACTGGAATCCACATTTTAAAATGACAATCTATCATGATCCACTAGACAAAAAAAAAATCATCAATCTAGAAACTAATTATAACAAGGTTCCTGTGCTCCCAAGTCTGCTACAGATTTTATATACTATGTGTGTGTGTAGATATTTGCTAGACTCTCTGTAGAAATAATAACAACAGTATTTATATACCGCTTTTCAACAAAAAGTTCCCAAAGCGGTTTACAGAAAAAAAAAATCAAATAACTAATGGCTCCCTGTCCCAAAAGGGCTCCCAATGTAAAAATATGCAAAAGAACACCAGCAGGCAGCCACTAGAAAAGACACTGCTGGGGGGAGGTGGGCCAGTTACTCTCCCCCTGCTGAATAAAAGAGGAGCACCCACTTGAAAAAGTGCCTCTTACCAGTTAGCAGGGGTTAATGGGGTTCAAGGACTGTTCCCCAAAACTTTTACAGTCATTCCAGGGAGGTCAAAAGGCTGAACTAGAGAGCAAGAAGTGCAATTAGGGACTTCCAGGCAGACAAAAGGCTGGCATTGGGTTCACATGTGATCTATGGCATGCCAATTACTAGAGAAAATTATAAAAATGTGATATTTTAATTTGGAAGTATGAAGAACCTCATACCATAACTTAGCATTCCACCTAATGATTTTTTTCTGCAAGCTGCGAAGGGTACTTGCAAAGTTGTTTTTTTTTTTTTTTAATGTTTCAAAAACTTTTCACAGTCCATCAAAAAACAACTTGTGACCTACTGGTGGGTCCCGACCCACAGTTTGGAAAACACTGGACTAGGCCCATGCAGGACCAGCCCATCCATGAGGTCAACTGAAGTGGTTACCTCAGATAGATTGTCGGAGGGCACCTAGGAGGACAGCCTCCACTGTTCCTCCTACTCCTTCCACTCCCTGGATTGGAAAAGGATTAGAGGAACAGATAGAAACGAAGGGAGGGGAATGCTGAGTGAGAACATTGGAGAACGGCAGGAGCAAAGGCTGCCACATCATCGGGTAAGGGGGGGCAGCATTTGTCATGCCACCTCCAGTGTTAGGAGTTCTTGCGCTGGCCTTAGGCCCAGGACCTTTCTGAGGCAGAGGCTCAAATGGAAGAATATTAGGCTGCTGTGTGGAAAAACAATGGAATGCAGGGTTCAGAAATTGCTCCAGCAAGAATCTGGAGGACACTGAAGGTCTTTTATCTATTTGTCAGATACTCAGGGCCCAATCCTATCCAACTTTTCCAGTGCAGCCACAATGCAACCTCAAGGTGAGGGAACAAACATGCTTATACTTTGAGGAGGCATCCGTGACTCCCCCTTCCACCGCAGGGTGCAGCCCTGGGTTCAGATACATGGGATAGGACTGGGCCAATGGGGACTTCAGTGGTGCTGCCTCTTCATCTTCAGACAGAGGCTGGAGTGGCGGATTGGGCTCTGGTGGTTCCCCTCATACAGGGGCATTCGGCGGACTGAGGGAAATGAGGACCTGCTCTGAGGACAGTTCTCTTCCGCAATCTGTTTTTTCTTCTGACTTTTTTGCTCAGATTGAGGGAGTTCCAGTCCTGGGGTCATGGCAAGTCATCAACTACTGTATGTTTAGATCTATTTTCTCTTAATCTACCCTCTTTTCCTTAGATATATCTGTCATTTTTTTTTAAAGAGAAACACATGCTGCACATAGCAAACAGATTTTCTATTTTACATTCAAAATCCTTTGGCATTTCTGGATTAAAGAAAAAATTAAACAAGACCCAGGGTAGATCAGCAACTATTTCTTTTTTGTTGATGTTGTTTGTAATCCTTTCCACTTAATCCTCTCGGTATAAAAATAGTGATGGCAACCTATAAAGAATTTGATACATTTGGTCATCCTGAGAGGTTAAAATGTTACTCCGGGATAAGCAAACAGGATGCTCTTTGGATTTTAGCAGCGTTTTTGTTCAGGGGGGATGCCAGTTTGTACTGTGTCCTCAAGCAAAGATGGGATGGGCTCCCTTGCTATCCACCCCAAACTCTTCTCCCCATGACTTCTCCCCATAGATTCCCCCCCCCCCCATTCTTATCATTGGCTCAGTCTTCCTGGGTTTTTTTTTCTTTCCCTTCCTCTGTCATAACGATTTTCAACATTTTTCTTCTCATGTTGCACTGACCTCTTTGGTCTTCTCTATGTTCTTCATGTCTTGTGATATCACTTCTGGCTTTGGGGAGACACTTCCAGGTTCTGCTCTAGGGCTACTCTCTGTAGTAACGAATTGTCTGGCCCATTCAGATATAGACTGACAGAAAGTTATATTTAATTGGTGTAACTTAAAATGTCACATTCCTAACTCTCTGTGACAGAGATCAAAAGTCTTCTCGGCTCCACCAGCCACCTGGGATACAGACCTAGTGGTAAAAGGTGCAGAAGGTAATAGGTGACCTAAACTATAAGTGAAATTGAGAAAATAGTCAACTGGTCAATTCTTGATCATTTCATCCACTGGGTTTATGCTAAGCATAAAATGGAGGAAGGAGGTTTTTATGCCATTTCTTCCCAGCATTGTATAAATGCAACAAGGATCAGATGTGTGCACCTATGGGCAGAAATGGCTTCATTTGCCTAGGAAAGTAATATAACTTTGAGTCAGTCAGCTCCTTTAACTCTATATGCTACTTTTCACGAAGCAAAGCATCTCATGTCAGATATCCCTCAGCCAGATTCTGCAAAGCCTTCAAGGCTTACAGTTCCTCCTGCCTCCCCCATATATTCTCCCCCCACCTCTAACTTTAACTCCTTTCATGCCCCAAAGGCACTCCAGCCATTATTTATTAAAGATCAAGTTTCTAGGTCTTGTGGCAATGGAGATCGACTTTGTCTTGCTCAGGTTTATCCAACTTACTAGGGATTTGTGTGTGTGTGAGGGTAGGAGAAGCTTCATTTGGAACATGCATTGTGTGGGTCTGTCTGACAGCTTCTGTGTGTGATAGCATCAGCTGCTGTCCTGAAGGTGGCAGGCAGTCTGTTTACAATTGGCCTCCCACTTCAGTTCACATCGCTGCCTATGACAAATCTCCTTGAAAATGTGTTAGCCTATAGGTGAATAGATTTGAAACTGGTTTTAAGTATCATGGCTTTCCTCCAAGGACCCCGAGCAATTATAGTCTGTGCTGGTACCGAGCAATCTCTAAATGAGAGTCTGCCTGGTCTGTCTGGAGGCAGGCAGATACTTGGGTTGGGATGCAGGTTGGCAATCAAGTGGGTAAGCAACACACACACACAATTTATCAACTCTTTTCTGTGTGTTAGGAAATGGCATGGTCTTTCTGCTTGGGCAGGGGGTGCAGTTTAATTTGCCTTGCTTCAAGGAGAATCAAAAGAGATGTCCTTCACTCAAATTACTATCTCCTCTAGGGAAAAACAGAGACATGTACAAGACGAAACCGGAAAAGCGTGTTGCACGTTGTCTAGCTAATGCATGGATGCGTTCCTCCAAATAGTTGTTTCAAAACTCCTTCCACCATTCAAATGTGTAGTAACTCTCAGAGTCAAAACGCTCTTTCCCAGCACCCAGGGCAGTGATGTCACTTCCGGTTCTCTCCAGAGGACAGAGTAACTCTGACAGCAGCTCAGACTTCAGGAACCAAATAAAAATCAGAAACTTTATAGAGCCAGGTGGAATCCTTTGGGTCCCACGTCTCCCTTTACTCATAATTGCAAAACTGCCCTTTGTATATCCATGGGTTGGACCAAACAGTAGATTAGCACCTCTGTCCTCTTGCAAGCTACCACAGTGGTAGATTATGTAAGGTGCTGCCACCAGGGATATCCAAGATTCCCCAGAGGTTCACAGATATCTCAAACTCATTATAAAACTACAAAGACACGGCAGTTTAAAATTGCTTACAAACTCAACCTAACATGTTTAGTAATGTTTATTACTTCACAAGAGCAAAACACTTTAGAGTGTTTGCTTAGGAGTCTGATTTCAGTAAGATGTGTATCTTTGGATAGTGGTCTTCAACGTTTTTCATGCCATGACCCCCCCCCCCCATAAGTATATAAATGTATGAGACTGGGGACCCACCACCAAACCTGCCCACCCCTTGGGACCAAATCTTCCCACCCTTGCTTCTGCCTACCCCATTTCCCCTGTGAGGTACCACCCTGAGCAGGGCTGGCCTTTAGGAGTTGTGGGGCAAGACAGCGAGAAGAGGCTGTGTAGGACTATATCAAGAACCCAGTTTTGATAAGGCATCAGCACTGGAAAGCTGGATCGGATTGGGCCCTAAGTAATCCTTTTAGAATGCTTTCTATAGTGAATTGTTACAGCTGAGCTAGGAGGCACCCATATATTGCTGTTATGAACTAATGTTGAAAAGCACTATATCAAAACTCTTAATCATATCCTAAGCTGGCCAGTCCTGAATCTGAAATACTTTTGTAGTAGGAAAAAGTTGCATCCCAGTTGTCTGCTTCTGCTTCCTAGACAAATGCATATATGTGGGCACTGGTAAATTGGATAGGATTGGACCCTTAGTGGTCCTTAGAAGCCCTAATCATGCCAGTGGCATCACCAGGGTTTGCATTACCCAGTACAGGAGGCCAGTGTGTCACCTGCCCCTGATGAACTTCTTCCCACCCATTCAGTGGATGTGGCTGTGCCCCCAGTGGTGGGTATGGTGATGCACCATTTTTCCACCCCTGCTGGTTTTTTGGCTATAACATTTGATAGAATAGAGATATTTCAACATGGTTTGTTTCATTGCATTTTGCATGAAATTACAGATTGAATACATGATGGGCATTATTCAAAAATACCAAGATTTTCAAAATTTTGGCCTGTAGTGGTGTCACACCCTCATCAGCATCACCCAGTGTGGCCAGCGACACCACTGAGCCATGCCACTCCTCCTTAGCTCCGTAGCTGATAGATGAGGTTAGTAATACATACCTTATAGGGTTGTCGTAAGGACATAATCAAGAATACTACATAGAGGTGAAGCAATTTGCATACTCAGAAAGCACTATATAAATGCTCCTTATGTTTTATGCTTCTTGTAGAAAAAACTTATAGTGCTGATAGGAATGTTTGAAGTGTGGTCTTAGCTCTCTTCACCATTTGCCTGTCTCCAGTCTTTCTGTCATCCAAGGCCACTTAGTTTCTCACTGTCCAATTCGAGTCCACATATTAGTTAGCATCTGTTACCCGGGCAACTGGAGATCCCCCAACAATACTACAGTATTGGCACTGCTAGCTTAAGACAGAGGGAGAGGAAAAAAATATTCCCAGATGTGCAGCTATCACTTCAAGGCGCCTCATTTTCCTCCGGGGACATTTGCTGGCTGACCGCTTGGGCCCTGGGGCGACGAGACCTTATCCTCTACCCATGGCCGATGTTGTGTGTCAGAGTGATAATGAGCCAACGGATAATTCTGGCAGGCCGGATTTTATCCGGCTGCCACTTCTGGCCTCCGTGAGTGTAGATCGAATGCATTCACACTCTCTCTGTCAGTCAGTCACCTCGTCTGCCTCTCCGGCTTGCTTTCTCTCCCCCCCCCCTTCCCTTGCTGGAGCTTTCTTAATGTAGTTTAATGGCTTTGCAAAGAAAGCCAGGCAGTCGCATTTTTCCCTTCGTGGTTGTGCTGGACCATGACCTGACTCACCATGAACTTGGAAGGGCTTGAAATGATAGCTGTCCTGATCATGATTGTCCTCTTTGTGAAACTATTGGAACAGTTTGGGCTGATTGACTCGGACTTGGAAGGTAAGACAGATGCTCGTTATTACAACTCATCATTTGCTGTTTCCTCTCAATGGTGTGCCTGGCGGAGTGTGACGAAGGGGACCTTCTAATGAGATTTCTAAGATGCTCCTCGAGTGACCTGCAGGGCAACACAGGCAAGGGAAGTGTGTCTGGGTAAACATGACAACTTGAAGTGGTGCCTTTTCCTCCCTCCTCACAGCCTGAACTGGGGCTGTGTGTTGCAAAGATTCTCTAGCACTTTGGGGGAGTGTCAGGGTGGGCTGGGAATGAAACTTTAGGGAATGTTCCTGTTAACTGTCTTATCCATGCTTCGTAGCAAATACATTGTGCTCTAATAGGTCAGCTCGTAAAATGGTGTGCAAATGAAGGCTGTGGCAACGATATGATCATAATGACTCTGCCTGAAATAACCAACGTTTTAACATTTCAACAGCTTTACGTTTTAACATTTCAACAGATTTTTAAAAAACTCAGTTTGTCATTCGCTGGGGACAATCAGTGCAATTACACATTTTCATGGTCAAGGATTTGATTTATCATCTTGTGTTATCCCTCAGTGCATTTTTAATATAGAACACATGACTCAAAGAATATGATGTGTAGGTGCTTAGTATTCATGTAGTTTTGTCATTGTAGTAAAAGTTGATAAAGTGGTTTATGTTTGTCAGGGGCTGGAGAAGAGAATTATTAAACCAGGTAATGTGGAGGTTTAGTGTTGTCCGGAAACAGATTTCCAGTAGAGAAGTTGTTGATAAAGATATAAATTATTGTTCAAAGTTGTCTGAGGTTTTTCAAGACACGGGACTAAAATGTGATATGCCTAAAGCCTTCCATAAGCTTGCATTATAGACAATATCTGTGCACATGACATTAGAAACTTGGTTTGTGAGTAGATTAAAGGTTTATCATCTAACTAGTAAAAAAACAAAACACAGAAACAAAATCAGTGTTAAGTTTGCTGTTCTGGCGTGGCTTAAAGTAATCCTGTTTATATAACCCTTTAAAGAAATGCAGCCTTTTCTGCAAGAGATTGTACACGAGAGAAAGTTCACAGCAGACTGTCTTCCCTTTTTGTACTGGGCATTTAGGAAGCCTGATATATAAGAAACATTTTAACTGCAGCTTCTGAGACAATGGTCTCCTTCCACAATTGTGGTCCCAGTGGAATTGCTTTAAAGAAGATTATTTGAGATGGCTTATGTGTCCATTAGAAATAATGCATCCCCCCCTTTTACTGGTATAAATAACCAAGCATTTCCTTTTTGTGGAGCTATTAATAGCTCCTACCCTTTCTTTCACGGACTGCACAGACTATGACAAACACATCAATCTCCTTCAATAATGTAGTGTTAAAAAGTTAAGCACGTTGTTAGATGCTATAATTTTGAAAATGATGGTACTTACATTATAGGGTAGCCTGCTGTGTGTCTGAACCATCTGTTTAGGTTTGCGAGTTCTCCCTCCAGTGTGTTTCCATATTAAATTCAAGGGTAGCTGCTGTTTGTTTGTTAGCTGTATGTTAAGCAAAGGACGAGAGAGAACACTGACTGCTTGGAGGAATCCTGTATGATCTCAAAGTTTGTAGGCTGCTCAGCTGTGAATGCTCTTATGAGCCTTGCTTCCAGGTTTCAGGGATATATATTTGACCCTTCCTCTTAATGGTGCTGTTTAAGACTTCTAGCTAAGGGATGTGTTGCAAATGCACTCTTGGAAGGATATGTGGGGAAGACATGTATATTGCAGAACATGAATGATTTCTGTTAACCAGAGGTGTGTTTACTAGCATGGACTCTTGAAATGGCCAGTGTTCGTTGACACTGCTTGAATATAGCTAATTTTAAAATAAAAGATGCCATGTTTATCCAGGATAGAGTGCTCAAAGAAGCAAATGTATCATGATTATGCAACCTACAGGTATGTGCATATGTTTTCTGCAAAAGTTTTGAACACTTTAAAAATGAGTTTGCAATTCCTACTGCGTTGGAGCTCTTTATCTGAGAATTAGCAAATGGGTGACTAATACAGGATGAAATCCTATGTATTTTGACTCAGAAGCCCTACTTTCTTCTTTCTACATGGGACTTACTTCCATTGAAGTGTACGTAGGTTTGTAGCTTTTATCCCACAGGGTACCCAGTACTCATCATGAACATAATTGGGTCCAGACTTCACTGTGTGCTGAAACAAAGATTGCTAGGGTTATGTTTTATTAGGAAAACCGTCTGGTCTTGAAAAGCAAAAGGCTATGTTATGGCATTGGGTTGGGACTCCAATCCACTGGCCCGTCAAATATTCTCAAGAACAACCTCCATGTAAATGAAGCCCACCACTGGTCATCTGAGCAGCATGCAGGCCCACAATCCACTGGTGCTGGACTCCCTGCCAGCATTGTCCCTCTGCCAGCACCTTCCCTCTTCCTTATGGGCACTTCCACGATGGCTGTTGCCTGGGCAGCATGTGCGAGAGCAGAGCTGCCTAGGTGTAGGCTTGGGCTTTAGGTCATCTTTAAAAGTTACAGTAAATAGGCAGAGTTCCCCTGTATACTAAACTGGCCAATCCCGAATCTGAAATACTTTTGAAGTTCCGCTTCCCAAACAAATCTAGTTGACATGGTGCATATGCTTCCTTACCTGATATGCTTGGGCTAGTAGAGATGGAAAAATGCATTGAGGTCAGAACAAGGGTAAGCTGCTCTAGACATTAGATTCAAGAGAGAGAGGGATTAACTGCACAGTTGTTGTTTTTGGCAGCTGCTATGCATTTAACATGTTTAGACACAGTCTCAGTGTTTACTTTTAAAGTCACTAGGTGATAGGAATCAAGTGGGACTAAGCTGTTGGGAGACTGAGTAGTCGTATAGCTATTGCCCAGTAGACAAGCCATGTTTGATTCCCACCACCTAGAGATTGCAAACTTCAGATTTCATTCAAGAAAAGCAGTTGTCTGGATCTCTTCAATAGGAATGTTAAATATTCATAAAGGAAGGAAGCCTAAGGAATATTAAGCTGGAAGAAAGTCTTACCGTCAGGGCCGGCCTTAGAGCGATTCAGGTGATTACGATGAATTGGGCCCCATGCTTAATGAGGCCCCATGCTGAGGTGTGAATGGAGCACCTACTGCCCTAGCTGACACCTCTCTGTGACACAGTTGTGGAGCATCTCTGTGTGGTGCCACCTGCCTGCCTTTCTGCCCCTGAATTTGATTGGCTCGAATTCGAACATCCCAGAAGTAGTTGGCAGTGACCTCATCCCATCTCCACCATCTATTTCTGGGTGTCATGCTTTGCACAGGACACAGTTGTCCTTGGGCTCACCGTAGCTGCTTGTTGCTGCAACAGCTTGGTAAGTGGGGGGGGCACAGGGGCACCAAAAATGTGTTACATTGGGCTCTACCACTCCTAGGTTTGGCCCTGCTTACCCTTCAAAAGTTTAGGTTACAATGAACAAATGTCAAGTTAAAGTCATTGGAGACCCTTCTCTTTAGGTTTGGGATTGGAATGAAATGTGAAGCAGATTCAAAATGCTGTAGGCTTTCTAATTTTGCAATTTTAGTTTTATTTAAACATTAGAACAGAATCTTGACATCAGCATTTGAAATATCACCACACATTAGCTGTTGGGATACTGTCAAATGTTGACTGCTGCTGTGGAATGCTGACGATCACGTATTCATTGAAAATCCACTCATCCAGAGAAAATTCACTATCAGAACTTGCAGAGTAAAATGTTTTTAGGGAGAGGAGGGGGATTCATTTCATCTCCAATACGTATAACTATTTAAACACAATCTAAATTGCTCAGTGAGTTGTATTCAATTCTTATTCGTGTTTGTTATATTCCATTGCAAGTGTTGGGACAAGTCAGTCACTCGGACTCAAATCACGAAAATGCATTACTTTGGGTGACTCTGCGATTCATGAATCGTGCGCGTGGAAGACTCAGGTCAGGGCCCTCCTGACTCAGCATTCCTCCCCACACATGCTGACTCGAGTCTGCCTGTGTCTGGGGGTGCCTGCTTACTGTTTTCACCACGTGGAAAACCGCGTGGGGCAAGCATTCCGACGGGTGAACAGCAGGAAGGCAGGAAAGGGTTAATGTGAGCAGGAGAGGGAGTCAGGACTGGGTTCTCTTTTCCCAGAAAGGAACAGATGATCATTGGACAAAAGATTGGCATTCTCATATTTCCATTGACTGAGGGAGGGCAGGAGGAAGAGCAGAGGAGGGGCAACCCTCATTGAATGGCTGGCGCAAATGGGATTACTTGTGAGTAGGGCTGCCAAGGATTGGGTCATCCTGGTAAGCCCCCCAGCTGCTGCTTGTGACCCTCCTCCATCTTGCAGCTTCTGTCTTGGCTCTCACTCAGTTCCTCCCACCCTGTTACAGATGGAAGGAGGAAGTAGGGGAGTGAGTAAAGAGAACTCCAAGACACACATACCCTCCCCCCACACACACACCCAGCAGCAGCCCCATTTTCCCCACATCTGGCTTTTTAAAGGTGACGACTCAACCCAGGGAGAGACAAGAGGCAGGGGAGCAATCATGCTTTGCAGGCATGGCTCTGTTGTTACTTGGGAGGGGGACCCTCATTGAATGAGTGGCTACAGAGGGACTACTTGTGAGTAGGGCTGCCAAGGATCAGGTCATCCTGGTAAGCCTCCCAGCTGCTGCTCATAATGCTCCTCCCTCTTGCCACTTCTGTCCCAGCTCTCTCACTGCCTCCCACTCCTCCTACCCTATTTACAGATGGGTGGGGACAGCAGGGGAGTGTTCAAAGAGAGTTCCAACACACACACTCCCCGGCTGCAGCCCTGTTTTTCCCATTTCTTAAGGGGGGCTTTTTAGGGGGGCAACTCGACTCAAGTCCATTAGAGTCACTAAACGGTGACTCGGAGACTCGGAAAGTGCCCCCATTATGATTTGTTTTCAAGTTGAGTCATGGGGGGCAGTGACTTGGCAACTTGACTCGAGTCAAGCCAGGCTGAGTTTTCCCAACACTGTCCATTATGTCAGATAAATGTTAATAAAAGTTGTGTCTACACAGTTACTTTTAATTCAGTGAGTGCGCGTTCTGTGAGAAGCCCAAAGTAAGTTGATGGCAAAGTTTGGTTCCCATAAAATTTTTCCCTTGTATGTCAATATCCTTAAATCATCTTCAAACACATAATCACACAGGGGAAATCAGTACAAACCAGGATATAAATGATTGTTGCAGTGACTGGAAAAAATATTCCCATGGTCCTTGTTTTCTTCCAACCTGCGACCTGGTGCCCTCCCCTACATCTGGCATTTTGAGGTAGTCTACTTTTCCTCCTTCATGGATTACAAGTCATGATAGGTATGTGCAAGCTCCTGGTTTTAGAGGTAGGCTACCTCAGAGTGCCAGATGCAGGGGAGGGCACCAGGATGCAGGTTGTGTCTTGCAGTGTTTGTGTTCTTCCTCAAGCACTTGGTGTGGGCCACTGTGAGATACAGGAAGCCGGACTAGATGGGCCTTTGGCCTGATCCAGTGAGGCTCTTCTTATGTTCCAGTTGTAGGCTGTCCCATGCACACTTTCTGGGAGTAAGTTCCATTGAACGAAGTGGGACTTAGTTCTAAGTAAACATGCATATACTTGAATTGTTATTCTACTGTTACTCTACTGAAGAGGCCAAATATCTGAGGAGTTTTGAGGAAAGCATAGAGTTTGGGTAAAATGTCTTGAGCTGAAGATCCATAACACTATCCCAGCTTGAAAATTATGTATTATTGTGATTTCACTTGTCTGAGGTGCATTTAACTGATTAAAGGCCCAATCCTATCCAGTTTTCCAGTGCCTGTGCAGCCGTGCCAATGGGGTGTGTGCTGCATCCTATGTTGGTGGGGCAGTCACAGAAGCTTCCTCAAGGTATGGGAACATTTGTTCCCTTACCTCAAGGCTGCATTGCAGCTACACCGGTGCTGGAAAGTTGGATAGGATTGGGCCCTAAGGCTGCAATCCTAACCAACTTTCCAGCACTGACATAAGGGCAATGCAACTCTGAGGTAAGGGAACAAACATTGCCTTACCTTGAGGAGGCCTCCATGACTGCCCCCCAACTGCAGGATGCAGCACATGACCCACTGGCACAGCTATGCCAGTGCTGGAAAGTTGGTTAGGATTGTGCCCTAATTTTTCACATTTTTGTACCACTCTTCCTTCAAGGGAGCTCAGGGTGGTGCACACGGTTTCTCCCCTACTTTTCTTCTCACAATAACCCTGTAAGGTAGGTGAGACTGAGAGAGAGTGACTAGCCCACAATCTCCCAGGAAGCTTCATGGCTGAGCAGGTATTTGAACTGGGACCTTCTGGGTCTAACTCCTAAACCACTACACCATCCTGGCATTTATAAAAGAAAGCTTTTCTATGCTTTATTTAAAGACACTGCAAACTTTGATTTCCTTTTCTCATAAAATAACCTATTGTGAATTCCAAAATTAACTGTTTTTTGTTTGTTTGTATTTTGTTTCCCTGTTTCTTGTGCATATGTTTCTTGTGCAAGAATCAGATGCTTTGGATAGTTCCAGCTAGTCCTTATTCGTTTTTGAAAGAGTCTGGCAGAAGGATTTTCCAAGTTAAAGACCAAGGCCCAAATCCTAACCAACTTTCTATCACTGTTGTAGCTGTACCAGTGGGGCATGTGTTGCATCCTGCAGTTGGGGGGCAGTCATGGAGGCCTCCTCAAGGTAAGGGTAAGGTAAGGTTGTTACCTTAACTCGGTGCTGCACTGCCCTTACCAGAGTGCTGGAAAGTTGGTTAGGATTGCCTAAGTGTTTTAAAATATGCAAGCCTTATCACATACGGTCAGCTAACAGAATTTAATTATGCAGAGAAGCTTTCCTAAAGCTCAGTTACCTGTAAAGAAGCCACTATCCTTGTTTGTTACAGATGATTGCATTTTTTATGTTTCCAAATTTTACAATTCTTCATTGAAAAAGATAGAGTCAAGGACAGGTTTTATCAGGCCCAAATTCTGTGATGCAGATGTGTGAATGAGCTATCAGAAATGAAGTACGACTGGCAGAACTTCCCCATCGCCTCCAACCCAATGATTTTCTGTTCACACTTTCAGGCGCAAATCAAGTTAAAGATTAAAAAAAAGCAAGTTATGCATGTGCAAATTAACTCTTACAGTGATTTTCAACCTTTTTCATCTCACAGCACACTGAGAAGACACTAAAATGGTCAAGGCACACCACCAGGTTTTTGACAATTGACAAGGCACACCATGCTGCCAGTGGGGGCTCACATCTCCCACTGGTCCTATTAATAAATGAATTTCCCACTTGCGGCACACCAGTATGCCATGGCACAGCGGTTGAAAATGGCTGTCTTAGAGCCATGTCATATGACCAGCAGTCTCACATCAGGTGACTGGAGTGCCCCACTTGAAACTACATTCCCATGTTTGAATCCCCCCCCCCAACATAAAAAATAGTCCACACATATTTGAGGAAAGGAGCTGAGTCAAAATTTGAGCCAAAGGAGTTATTCCTTACAGCTCAGCTTTATAGAGCTCCTTCTTTCTTCTATTTGTGACTGTCCACCTATGGCCGTGTCCTGATTCTCTTGCCTTCTTTATGAGTAGGTTCTTACTCATGAGTTAGTGTCAGTAGGTTGGCTAGATGAGGCACTGGCCAAAGTCACATCCCATCAGAGGGTCCAACTGACTAGGGGCCCAGTCCTATCCAACTTTCCAGTGCCAGAGGGCAGGAGGTCTGGTCTAGAGGGTAAAGCTGCTGCTGTGCCTGAAGATACCATCTGAATATCTGTTCAAGATCACCAGAAGTCCCAGGAGCAGCAAGACCTTGACAAGCTGAGCAGAGCTCTTTTGGGTGAGGGCCAAAAAAACCCAGCTCTGAAGCTCTGTGTGGGAGAAGAGGGCAGCCAGAATGTGACTGGACTGTGAGAAGATTCAACTGGACTGTAGTCAGTTCGTGAAAGACAGAACTTCTCTGTTCATTGTAAAAATTTCTTCGGGGGTTTGGAGAAAGCCTGCTTGTTTGAACCGCCTTTAATAAAGCCAAAGGAGCAATCCAATGGGCGCAGAAAGGTGGTGTATAAATACCCGTTGTTGTTGTTCCAGTGCCGGTGCGGTCGCCTGAGGAAAGGCAGCAAACATTTCCTTACCTGGAGGAGGCCTACCTGGCTGTCCCCCACCACAGGATGCAGTGCATGTCTCATTGGCATGACTGTACCAGTGCTGAAAAGTTGAATAGGACTGGCCTTAGGTTGTCCTCTGACCCTCAGTACCAGCTGGAGCAGAATCAGGTGTCTGTCAACTAATGGAAAAGGCAACAAAGCCCCTCTCCATTTACACCCCACCTTTTTTCTTCCTTTTTCCCCTTATCATGGATGCTGTTCCAACATCTGAATGCTTACAACAGAGATTTTCAATCTTTTCCATCCCTGACAAGGAACCTAAAGTTGTTGAGACATACCATCAGGTTTTTGACAATTGACAAGGCACACCATGCTGCCAGTGGGGGGCTCCCACCCGCCCCAATGGCCTTCCTAAAACGGCTCTCCCCCGAACGCCTGTGGCACACCTACGGACCATTTGTGGCACACCAATGTGCCACTGGACAGCAGTTGAAAATCACTGCCTTACAAGATGTGAAACTAACATGCCAGGGAGAGAAAAGCCAGGCTAGAAGCCTGTTCTTCCGTACAGGTTACACTGGAATATGTAGGGGGTTGGTGGGTTATTTACCTGAAAGAGCACTGAAACATTTACTCCTCACCTCCAGTGGTACAACTCAGCATTTTCTGCTACTTTATTATCCAACTCGTATTCCGGGGCAATGAAAAAGATAAAGTTTTATTATGAGTATTTATTCTAGCAGATGAATACATTTATATATCTGGGGAAAGTTCCTCTGGGGCCCTGAGAGTGGCAGTAGTACTTTATAACTGAATGTATTAAAATAAAAGAGGTAAATCAGAGGTTTTTTGTTTAAGTTTTACTTTACCAGACACTCAAGCCTCTGTGGCTATAATGGTGATTGGACTACAGTCCCCCCCCCCCCCCGTAGCAGGTTGTTTAACCCTTGATGCACATAGCCTGAATTGTCGGTTTTGTGACCAACCAAAACTGACCACAGACCCACAGTTTGAGAACTGTGAGTCTCACTGTTTTTGGAGCCTCACCCAGCACTTATCCATGAGAAATTCTACAAAATGAACAATAACACTACTCATTAAAATACATAATACAAATCTTTCCTTACAACCCCATATAGTGTGTGTGTGTGTGTGTGTGTGTATTGACTCCATATATTGAAAGCCTCCAGAACATATACTGTACATAGCTAATAATGAATATGTGATACTTCTTAAAATTTAATACTGTTGGGGGCTTGCCGCAGGGCCAGCTCCTGTCTCACTTGGAGGGGCAGGGGTGGAAGAGGACAGGTGGGGGAAGCTCCCAGAGAGCAGCAGGCAAGCCCCACCAGTCGCCTTCTCTGGCGACTAGGGCCAGTGGGGAGCCAAGAGCGAGGGAGGAAACAACCTCCAGCGAGGCGTCCCTCCTTGCGGCTGCAACGCTGCAGCTGAAGCGGCTCCCTGGGCGGCCGCGCTGCACCCCGCCTGCGCTGACCCCCGAGGTGGTGCCCCTCCCTGCGGCTGCAGTGATGCGGCCAGAGCAACCCCGCTGGCAGCTGCACTGCCCTCTCGCAGCAGCAACCCCCGGAGAGGTGCCTCTCCCTGCAACCAGGGTGAGGGTGAGCGGGGGAATACCCCGGCAGGCCAAGGTGGCCCCCAGGGAAGACGCCACTGCCAACGGCCACTGCCGAGGCTCCCTGCCTTGCAGCCGGAAACAGCAGTGCGCCAGGCGGCAGCGAGCCAGGAAGGGAGGGGGAGCAAGGAGCAGGAAAGGGAACGGTTCTGCTAGGGTGGCACACAAGCCCCCACCAACGTCTGCAGCAGGGCAAGGGCAGCCGAAGGACCAGCTGGGCTGGCCGGCCAGCTGAGGCTGCCCTGAGAGAGGGGTGGGGCTCCCAGACCAGCTGGGTTGGCGGGGAAGGCTGCCCTGAGAGGGGGCGGGGCCAGGACTCCATAAAGGCAGGGGAGGCCAGTGATGAAGGAGGAGCTGGCAAGGCTAGCAGCTGGAAGAGGCTGCATGCCTGTGAGCTGGAGGACCCCTCTGCAGCCAAAGAGGGGGACCAGGGTGAGTTTGAACTCCCCCCTTTGGACCTGAGGCCACTCAGTCTCACCCCAGGGACCTGTTACAGGGTGAGTATGAACCCCTTTTGACCTGGAACCGCTTCGTTCTGCCCCCAGGATCTGACAAATACTTAGAAATAAAAAAAATACAAACTGCAAGTGAAATTCAAGAAGTTATTGAGATTCAAGTTATTTTAAATGGGAACAAATCTTTTAAATAATAAATGTCTTGCTGGAAAATAAAGTGGCTTTGAGGAGACCATCCCCTGTTAAGATTCAAGACAAAGAATAATTTTAGAAATTTATCACTGGGCCAATTCAGATGAAACTGTGCACCAAACTACCCATCATGCCATTAAGAATTACAGCATGCATGTCCAGCCCTCGACCTGGTTTGCTATTTTGTTCTGTATAATGTAGGGGATGGAATGTCTGAACCACCCAAATCACATGGTTGAAATATTACTTTACAGTAGTATGAGAAAGTTCAGACTCTTTATCGCTCCCTGTATGCTTGACAAAACCATTCATTTTTAGATTGCAAGCCCTTTGGGAACAAGGAAACATTTATAGATTGGGCTTCGGTATCTGTGGGGAATCCATTCTGGACCCTCACTCATTCAGAATTTCATGGATAATTAAATCTGTGATCAGCCGTGGATCTGGCTCTATGTGGCTCGCCTGGACCCAAGTGGATTCAGACATGGCTGCACCTGAGTCTTCCCCAGAGGGCTTTCTGAAACCTGCAGAGGTAGTGCGTGTCCGCCTTTTGCCTCTGCAGGCTTCAGAATGGCCTTTTTGCCCAAAAAGCACTACTTCCAGTTTCCCAAGGGGAGAAAGAAGGGAGGGGAAAAGAACCTGTTTCTACAAATGCTGCCTGAAGCTTCATGAAAACTTTAGAAAAGGAAATAATAAACTGAAAACTCTTGCATGTTGCAAGAAGGCCTATGTTATACTCTGATCCTATACAATTAATTAGAAGTAAGTCCCACTTAGTTCAACAGGACTTAACTTTTAAGTAATTGTGCACAAACTTGCAGCTTTATTCTTCTACATTCAATCCGCTTTAGCACTCAACCAGGTGCCAACTTTCAACCAAATCATGCTGGCATGCCATTAGCAAAGCTGTAATGTGCTGTGACATTTATTTCCAGGCTATGAAATGCTTCGCCTGGTGATTGATGCAAATCAAGCTGCTGTGAACAATGCAGGATCTTTTTTTTCTGGTCAGTTGGCAACCTCATGTATCTTACGAAAGATGCTGCTTGTGCTTGGCTTGTGTGTGAACAGTTTTGTCTGTTGTGTCTTAGTGCACAGCTATCGCTGTCTTGGATGGCGTTAAGTGGCAATGTGGATTTTTAAAAAAAAAGAAAGAAAAGCATCCTTTTTACCATTTTCTAACAAATACAGTGCATGAGTGGAAATGACAGACTTTAGCAGCATGTGGCTGGTGCTGGCATCTTGCCCCAAGCCCACTCTCACTAAGCAGCAGTGTGATCCAAACAGTAATCCACAGGGGACCTCACAGTGCTTACCTCTTACTGTGATCTCCATGAATCACCCACACTACAAGCACAGCTTGTAGCAATTGCACATTCTGTCCTCCCCTTTTCTGAGAATTAATATTCTTTTTTTACTTGCTGCTCACATGAGGAATTGGTGAATTTAGGTAGGAGGCCTTAAATCGGATGTATTTAGATTGAGTTTACACTTAATCATGATGTTCTGTTAGCGATCAGGTTTTCTGGAGTTTAATTTCATATTTCTGGCTTTTCAGGATAACTGCCCACCCCCTTTGCAATGTATATCTTCCCTTTGAATCAGTAGGAAAGCAGGTACTGTGTGACTGATGTCCTGCTTGAACACTTTCTCATTTAAAGTGGGTCCTGCGCAGCTATGTCAGATTTTGCTCGGCTCAAGGGCATGTTTTCTAAATGATAAAAATGTATCAAGACTCTGCTCGTCTTGCCGCCATTGAAGTCTGAAACCTAATTTATATTTGGCAGATACCAAGTTTTCTGGCATGGGTACTGCAAAATGTTTATTGCTGCAGATTGACAGAAAAAGACCTTGGCCATAAAGAAGCCTCTTGAAGCATTTTTTAATTCTGCTACTGGAGGCTTGAGCATTTTAGAGAAATGTGGCATGCGTCTCCCCTGTTTGTCCACATAGACGTATTCCAGGAGAGTGCCTATCTTGGTCCATTCATTGTAGCATGACTAATAGAAGAGTTTATTTCTTTCACTATGTAAACCACTTTATGAACTAATAATTGTTGGAAAATGGTATATAAGTATTTTTAAATGATAATGAGAAGAGTCTTCCTATGGCACCCAGAAGACTACCTAATGCATAGTGGCATGAACTTTATAAGTTACAACCTACTTCATCAGTTGCATGAACAGGAAGCAAGGAGTTAAAGTTTGTTCTCAGTCTCCCTTCTAGTCTGCAGGCAGCCTGCCTGCTTGATCACCTTGCTGTAAATTTCTGCTTATAGCATTTGTTATAACGTTCTAACGTCAGCGTGAATGTAATCAACATAAACAATGGTAATGGGGCTTGGGGGGGCACAGGGCCACAGAGATAGGGTTCCCCCTTATCTGCTGTTTCTGGTATCCATGGGTGGGCTGATAGCATATCACATGCAGATACCAGGGGTTGCCTGTATATGACATGGCAATTGACAAAAGCAAATATATTTGATTGGTTAGATTTGTATGTATTTTAGCCTATCTGCCATTTAGGTAGGTTACAATTAGATAGTGGCCTATCCCAGCCTACTTTTCTACTAGGGGGAGGCTTTGATATGCCTTTTTTTTTGTTTGTTTGTTTGTTTGTTTTTTACCAAATATACATGCTGGAGGAAACCAGGTCATTTGTAGCTCATGGCATTTTCACAAACCATCCATGCAGTGAAAAGGAAGATGAATGTACCCAACTCACCCATTATAGGAACACCGTGATACACATCATGTATCACTGTGGATTTTCTTCCTAATTGTTCTTGTAACTTAGGAAACAACCCTGTGACTGTGGGTCACTGTTAGCTTTGCTTGTTGTCCAAGATCATCTGTTGAATGAATGAATCTGAAGGTCAGAAAGCATTGTCAAGTTCACAAATTTCAATGAATATAATGAAGATGTATTTCTTTTCTCTAAACACTGAAATGAAAGGAGTGCTCTACTGGGAACCATTGTGTATATATTGTAAGGAAACAATAGTGGTCCCAGCTCATACATACATTCTGCTTATGATTTATTGAATATTCAGCATAGGAAGGACACAAAGTATTTTCCTGTGTTCCTGAACCTAAATGTCCTAAAGATTTCTATGACTGTTTAGATTCATGATAAAATGACTGCACTGATTCTGAGTCTATTAATAATGGAGTTCTTTTCTCTTACTCATGTAATCTGCAGAAATCTATGACTTTTTTCCACTGTCACGTTTTTGAGAAAACAAAGGGATGCGTATCAGACACCCCTCTTATAGCGTATCTGACACCTCTCTTATACAGTACAGTCCTGTGTACTGTATGTCTACTCATTTGTAGGCCAGACTGTGTTAAATGGGACTTACTCCCAGGAACGTCTGTATAGGATTGCACTGTTAGGGCCAAATCCTATCCAATCTTTCAGTGCTGGTGCAGCCGTGCCAATGGGGCATGTGCTCCATCCTACAGAGGCCTCCTCAAGGTATGGGAACAATTGTTCCCATACCTCGGGGTTGCATTGCGGTTACACCAATGCTGGAAAGTTGGATAGGATTGGGCCCTGAGTCTAAGCTTAAAGATTTGTACATGTGGCATATTCAGAATCAAATATGGAAGCCCTTTCAGAGCCAATATGGTGAAGTGACGAGATATTTGAGATATCTAGGGATTCAAATGGAGTTCAACTCCCTGCTCAGCCTCCAAGCATACTGTGTGACACTGGGCTAGTCACTACTATTCTCTCTCACAGGATTGTTGCAAAGATAAAATGAACTAAACCTAAATCAGACAAGCTAAATATCAGAGAAGCACCACCTCAAAAAGTTCCTCTTTGTTTAACAGGAGTATTGTGAATATTGTCAGAGATTTTGGAATTGACTATAAAGTGTGCATGAGAACAAAGTGCTAGTTTGCTGTTATTTTATAAACTGGGGTGTGTGTGTTTTGTGTACTGTTGAAACTGATGTATTGGATCTCGAGGTGCTTCTTTAACAAGCCTTTCCATCTTTTGATTGGTTTTAATCTATTTTACTCTATTATTTACTCTATTTGTATTGTACTCTATTTACTCTGTTTACTCTATTTGTGGCCTTTTCAGCCACACTAGACGCTGTTCCAGAACCACCTTTCAGAGCGCGATATCATAGTCTTTTGAGACTGAAGGTTGCCAACTATATAACTCTATTTGTGGTTTTCCTTGTTTTTAGTTTTTAGTGTATAATTGATTTTGGAAAATAATTTAATAACAGAACTTGAATGAGAGAGTGACAGAGACTAAGCAACATTGTTGGCAACCTTCAGACTCAAAAGACTATGGTATCACGCTCTGAAAGGTGGTTCTGGAACAGCGTCTAGTGTGGCTGAAAAGGCCAATTCAGGAGTGACAATCCCTTCCACACTGGGAGCAAGTGCAGTCTGTCCCTGGTCTGTCTCCCTGGCTATGGGCCTTCCTTCTCTGCCTCTTTGCCTCAGACTGTTGGCAAAGTGTCTCTTCAAACTGGGAAAGGCCATGCTGCACAGCCTGCCTCCAAGTGGGCTGCTCAGAGGCCAGGGTTTCCCACTTGTTGAGGTCCACTCCTAAGGCCTTCAGATCCCTCTTGCAGATGTCCTTGTATCGCAGCTGTGGTCTACCTGTAGGGCGCTTTCCTTGCACGAGTTCTCCATAGAGGAGATCCTTTGGGATCCGGCCATCATCCATTCTCACGACATGACCGAGCCAAGGCAGGCATCTCTGTTTCAGCAGTGCATACATGCTAGGGATTCCAGCACGTTCCAGGACTGTGTTGTTTGGAACTTTGTCCTGCCAGGTGATGCCGAGAATGCGTTGGAGGCAGCGCATGTGGAAAGCGTTCGGTTTCCTCTCCTGTTGTGAGCGAAGAGTCCATGACTCGCTGCAGTACAGAAGTGTACTCAGGACGCAAGCTCTGTAGACCTGGATCTTGGTATGTTCCGTCAGCTTCTTGTTGGACCGGACTCTCTTTGTGAGTCTGGAAAACGTATGTCTAAGCAACATAAGAACATAAGAACAGCCCCACTGGATCAGGCCATAGGCCCATCTAGTTCAGCTTCCTGTATCTCACCGCGGCCCACCAAATGCCCCAGGGAGCACACCTGATAACAAGAGACCTGCATCCTGGTGCCCTCCCTTGCATCCTTTCTGCTGCTTTTGCTTCCAAATGAGGCAGCCTCCTAAGAAGCTCCTTACAATATTTACTTAAAGTGAGCATTGAGTTCATCCTAGTTCAGTGACTATTCTTATAGCTGTACACCTTGATCCTTTCTTCCACTTGTGTTCTTTGGTGTCTCTGAAACCTGCTGCTGTGGAAGGATGAATGCTGTCCAGTGGCCATTGTTAGAATTGGTTTATAAAACACAATTCTGTGCTATGATTTTCCATGTTGTACAATAAAATAAGAATGCAGAAAATAAAGCCAATAATTCAAATACAGGAGAAATATGTTTTAACACGGGAGCATCAGTAATAGGGACCAGGGATGGGCAAATCCAGAGCAACTTGACTCAAGTCAAATCATGAATATCCACCCCCCTTGAAAATGAGTCAAAACATGGACACTTTCCAAGTTGCTGAGTCACCCTTTTGCAACCCCAAAGGACTCAAGTTGAGTTGCCCCCTTTAAAAAGCCAACCATGGAAATAAAAAAACCAGGGCTGCTGCTGGTGTGTGTGTATGTTGGAGTTCTCTTTAAGCACTCCCCTGCTGCCCCATCCCATTTGTAAACAAGGTGGGGGACAGAAGCAAGTGGGTACAGAAGCGGCAAGAGGGAGGAGGGTCACACACAGCAGCTGCAAGGCTTACCAGAATGACCCAATCCTTCGCAGATGTACTCAGAAGTAGTCCCATTTGAGCTGGTTGTTCAGTGAGGCTCCCTCCTCCCAAGTAACAATGAACCCATGAGGAGGAAAGCAAGATTGCTACAAACCACCTCCCCCCTGGCTTTACTGCCTCCTTTCCCTTCCTGGGCTTTTCCAACCAATTATAAGGCAAGAACCCCCTTGGGCTCATCCTCCTGCTCTTTCTCAGCCAAAGAAAATATCAAACCTCCCATCCTTCATCCAATAATCACTGAAAGAAAAGAGAGCCTGCTCCAGCCTCCCACCACTCGGATGCAAAAGCAAACATTAACCCTTCCCAGCCTCCTGGCTAGAACTTCCCTGCTGCTCACCTAGTCTGAATGATGGCGCCACAAAGCCTTTCACACTGCATAAATAGTAAGCAAGGACACCCAGATGCAGACAGACTCAAGTCTGCATCTGTGGGAACAAGTGCTGAGTCAAGGGGTCCTTGACTCGAGTTTTTTTGCCAAGTCTTCTATGCGAGACTTGAGTGTAAACAAGTCAGTGAAAAACACATTTTCATCAATCTGACTTGACTCACCTGACTTGTGCCAGTTACTCAGTCAACATTATTTCAAGCAACTCAAGATAACAATGTGTCATTGTTTCCTCTAAAACCATTTGGATCTTTCTTTCTTTCTTTCTTTCTTTCTTTCTTTCTTTCTTTCTTTCTTTCTTTCTTTCTTTCTTTCTTTCTTTCTTTCTTTCTTTCTTTCTTTCTTTCTTTCTTTCTTTCTTTCTTTGTCTTCTCTATGGTATTTGCCTCTTGTGATGTCACTTCCAGCTTCTGGGAGACCTGTCCAGGTCCTGTGGTTCTGTTTTGAAGGCAACTGTCTATAGTAATGGCAGTGGAGGAAGAGGGCTAGACAGCTTGTTACTACAGACAGTTGCCCTAGAAACAGAGCTGCAACCTGGAAGAGTTTTACAGCATTTTTCATCTGCTGTGCTCCAGACTCCCATGGCATACCTGTGGACTTGTGTGCCATATGGCACCATATGGCACCAATGTGCCATAACAATCCAGCTGAAAATCACTGTTCTGGTGGGATCTGTAACATGCATTTTTCAGGTTACAGGTTGCACAGACAGCCTATAGGTGTGTATGCACTTGACAGGGACAACTTCAGAGGTTGGGCAGTTGGCGTGCTGTTCAAGGTTCCACCAGAATGGACTGATCCCCTGAACGCCTCCCCAATACCAGTGGTAGTTGTGGTGCAAGTTGGGCAGGATACTTGCTTTGCTGCTCCTAACACCTACAGATGAGAGCATTATTGCATTGGCTGATGGGAGGATCTGCTCCCTGCCACCATTAGGAAGCCTGAGATATGGGACAGCTCCTGGCTTTGTCCAGGGCCTCCAATGACTTGATGCCGGAACTGGAAGCTGTACAGAAAGTCAGGTAAGTGCATAGAGCTCAGCAGGCACAATGCGTTTAACTCACGTCTTCAACTACATTTTCCCTGGATATATTGTGCGCCCAGGGTTTATTGGTAACACCAGTGATGGCCACTATCTATTCCTTACAAATCGTGTTCAACAGACTAACCACATTTATTTATAACACATCTACTGCTTTTCACATATGACTGTGTGGTCTGCAGAAATAAATTGGTGTATCCTGGTGTAGTTGCAGATGATTTTGACCCCAATTCTCTTTCATTAGCACAACCCATTGGGAAATGGTGGTCATTGAATGTTTCCACTGAAGTGCGGTATCCTCGTTCACTGCAGAAGGTCAGTGGCCTGAACTCTGAGATGATTAGCAGAAGAGCTTGGCCTCATCTGGTTTTGCCTGCTTGTTAGAGTAAAGGATTTCATTTTAACCTGTCAAATATGATCTTGTAAAAGAGAAAATCAAGTATTGAATTAGTGGAGCTCCCATTAAATGGTGCCCTATCAGTGAAGGAATAAGCGTTTGGAAAATTAGAGCAGGGTTTCAAGTTGAACAGCCGTGTAGGGGCTAAGGCTGCAATCCTGTTCACATTCTCCTCAGAGGAAGTCCCTTTGAACACACTGGAACTTTCTTCTGAGTAAACATATATAGCAGGGTGTAATGGAAATGCGCAAGATCCCTCAAGGAGATAAGGTGTGGTGTCTACAGTGGCCCCTTGCTTTGGCAGGCGAGCATGGGGTTAAAATCTAGGCTTTGATCAATGGGTGTGCTGCACAGCTGAAGCCACTAGAGGCAGCCAGGTCATGACGGATAAAAGCAGCACCTGGAACTGTGACTGTGAGTGAGTTGTAGTTGGGGAGAGAGAGAGTGGTGAAGGGAGAGAAGACTTGCTAGCTTATTGGACTGACTTTCTGGCTAACAGACTTATTGGCTTGCTGACTAACAAATTTAAGGAACTGACTCATGAACCAGCTAATGGATTAATGAACTGGCACACTAACTGATGAACTGGCGGACAGTCACCAAACTGGCACACTGACGGACTGGCTAATGGACTAACATGCAGAGACTGCTGAGTGGTGGAGAGCTGAGTTGGCGCTGCAGAACTGCTGCTTAGAGAACTGGGAGGGGGGGCCCTGTAGTCCTACAGGCAAGCCACCTACTAGTCACTTTCCCACTGGTGCTAGGGTTCGGTAGTAGGTTAGTATGCTGCTAGAGCTAGCTGTGCTTGGGCCAGGGGGGCTAATTAGCTTGAAGTGGGCATAAGTTCTCTAGGCCAAGCTTAGAACACAAATTTGGCTAAACACAGGGGTGGCCAAACCATGGCTTGCAAGCCACATGCGCTTCTTTAATATATAATATACGGCTCTTGGAAATATGTTGGCTGAGCTCTTTTTGGCATCACCATTAATATTATCAATATTATGAAGCTTTAAACCCAGTAAATAATTACAAAACTAAGAAATTTTGAAGTTTTATAGTTATTTATTAGGTATAAACTGAGAGTCCACTGGATTAAAACATGTTTAAAGTTCATGATGAATGACTATATTTAAGAATTGAAATGCTACTTAAATATTGCAAATCTCAAACATCTGAAGTTTATGCTATATGGCTCTTATGTTAAGCAAGTGACCACCTCAGAATATCAGCCTATTCTTTGGATTTTGGAGGTAATGCATGTGATGTGCTTTGAAAATAGCAGCGTATTAGCACTCTATACAAGCATGAAATACTAGCATGGCTTACATCTTGGCTGAAAGTTTGTGACCTCAGTGTCTGTCTTTCCTA
The DNA here is from genome assembly GCF_035046505.1 of Tiliqua scincoides. Classification (NCBI taxonomy): domain Eukaryota; kingdom Metazoa; phylum Chordata; class Lepidosauria; order Squamata; family Scincidae; genus Tiliqua; species Tiliqua scincoides. Next base: position 79,031,404 of record NC_089826.1, read on the forward strand.
GTTTTATTTTAAGTTTTTCTTTTATTAAAAAGCTGTAACAAGCCCCAGCTCAGGTGTACATCCCCAAATATGAAGTGCATACGTGCTCCAAAATATGGCGATTGCAAGTCTGTTGAATTTGGTGTGTCTTTTTAAGAAAGTTAGATCATCTTTTGCACTGTCAAGCCATCTTTTGCACTGTGTTCTCACTGACGAAACATGCTCATCAGTGAGAACACGCTCCGGGGGTAGGCTTTTACATTTGGAAATGTGAAAGTTTGGCATCCCGGAAGTGCTGGCAGTGATGATGCTGATGTCCTAGATAAGCTGGGATTGTCAGAGGATGATCTGTGCTTAGAGTTGGGGTGGAAGAGCTCCAAAGGGGACATAAGACAGTTGCTGGTTGCCTTCCATATGTTAGGAGCCTACACTGAAATGGAAACAAGGGCCAGGATAGCTTGGATTTGCTACAAGTTACATATAGCATTCAGTAAATTGTGGCTCCTATATAATTCCAAATCCTTGTCCCAGGAATTATTGGGGTAAGTGGGCAATGTTTGATTACTAGGTTGTCTTCCCACCCCTCTTTAAATGCTGCCCAGTGTTCCAAACTGGAAGACCAATGCAGACAAAATTATCTTGCCCAAATGTTTTTTAACCTCTTCATTCTTGTCAGACTAGGTGAAGACTTACTTATGTTTGAAAGTGAGCATCTATTTTGCCTTATCTATTTCTGAGTAGGAGTTTTAATTAAGCATTTCTGCCAAAGGTTGATTGTATGTTAATCAGCTCAAACAAACCAGAACTTGGGATTCTTGAGACGTATCAAAGGGTTTATTTTTAGCCTCAAAGTCAGTGCTGAGGTGAAATTAAAATTCTGCTGCAGAGCCGAAGAGACAGTTTCCACTCTGTGAGGCTGGATTTTTGCTGAATATCATGATTGGAATCAGTTTTGCAGTTAAAAAAAAAGAAGTTATCTGCTTTTTTCAAACCTTAATTAAGATAAGATGTCATAGAGGGGTGGGATCCTTAAAATGATTGTGTGACATTTCAATTGAAAAGTATTCAGTATAGTTTGTTTTTCCAAACTGAGGGTAGATCTCTCCCAGTATTGAACTGATTTCATTTAAATTGGCATGCTTATTTTTTATCATATGAAAGTTTCTTACAGTGAGTCAACCCACATGCATTGTCTCATGAAGGGCCTTGTAGAGTACATTCCTATACCTTTGCCTCTTCAAGAACCCACATAGTTTGCAACTTGAACATAGAGTTAGGAGAACCTAAAGTAACAATGGGACTTTAGATTTCCTAGAGATCCTGTCAACAATGGAGACTTTGTGCAGGCTCAGAAGCCGTCATTTCAGAAAACTGGATCACAGTTGGTGTGAGCAATTGGCTTTTGCAAGAGCTCTGCCAAGGTCGGACCATCCATGAGGCCAACTAAGCAGTTGCCTTAGGCAACAAATTGGTGTGGGGCACCCATCTCTGTCTGCCTTCTTTCCTCCATTGCTTCTTCTACTGCTTCTATTCACTGGATTTGAAAAGGAAAAAGGGGACAGAGGAAAAGGAATTGTAGAGGGAAGGAAAGTGGTGAGTTAGAACATAGGACAATGTAAGGACCAGGTGTTGGCACATCATCAGTTAAGGGGGCAGCATTTGACATGCTATCTCAGGTGTCAGGAGGTTTTGGGCCAGCCTTACTCCCAGTTTGTAATTTAGTGAAGAGAGAAGGCAAGCTGACAGAAGGTGACCGGCAAAGATAGAGGAGCTCTGTAGGGTTGTGTCTTTCTATGGTTTGTAACATTCAAAGGCAGCAACTGTTACCCTGCACATGCCCAATCTCGTCTGATCTTGGAAGCTAAGCAGGGTCAGGCCTGGTTGGTACTTGGATGGGAGACCGCCTGGGAATACTGGGTGCTGTAGGCTTATACCATAGTCTTTCGAGACTAATGTTGCCAACCAACATTCAAAGGAAATGTCTGATCCTTTTCTGAGAGCCCAATTCTATGGTTCAGCCTGCATTGGTGCAGCAGCACAAAAACTGAGCATGCTATATCCAGTAGGGGAAACAGATTGAGAGGCTTCCGAGCCAAAAGGGGATTTAAATCCCCTTACACCACTGTAAACCCCTGACTCGCAATGAATTTCTTCAGTCCTGCGCCAACAAACTTGCCGGAGCAAATCAAAGGGAGCTGGTAGGTTACTGAAAAGGGGGATAGGTCCCGGCATGTACCATCACTGCCAGATCTCCCCCCCCCTTGCAGCATCCTTACCCCTTTCATGGCCTCTCCCTGCCCCCACTGCTGCCTTACCTGCTCTATCAGATGGCTGGCGATCCACTGGTAGACTGAGAGCGCCCCCACCTTGTGCGGCAGCATTCCCAAAATGGCCATCAAAGGCATACTCTACCCACTGTTGGTTGCCATTTTGTGACAGTGAGGGTGCTTTCTGCTGCTGCAAAGGGCTTTAATAGGATTAGGCTGTGAGACTTCTCAGAATGTCCCAGCTCTTAGTCAGTCCTTCCCTACTGACTTTATATTGCTTTCTATTCTCATCTTTTTCTGTGTCTAATGTCTTCTAGGTTGCATTTAGGCAGCAGATGCTGCCTTTGATTTGATCCTTTGTGCAGTGCTTGACTTTGAAAGTAGTATAGAATAACTTGTGATGATCATGATGATGATTATTTTATGATAATAATAATCTATGAACTGGATTATGAATAATTGTGAGATCTAAGAGCATTGTTGTTGAGCTCATATTTCCCCAATGTAGGCTAGGGTCACAACCAGCAGGTGTGGGGGGTTCACCAATTGAAGAACACGCAGAGAGTTGTTCAATCAACTTCCAGAGCATTCCATGCTGCAATCTTATATTGGTTTTACACTGGTTTAACTGGCCTGACTTCTCTCAAAGAAATTATAATTTGGAGAAAGTACTAACAATTTCCTGTTAATAGAGGTGTTTGTTTCCAGTGAGATAGGATTACATTCCAGTCAGATAGCATTACATTATGGTGAGATCTTACTGAATGCAGTGGGTTTACTTCTGAATAAAGTAAATAGCACCTTTTCAAACACCTCTACCTGCTAAGATATTTTCTGCCCCCCTTTCATGGCTGTACAGTTCTCAGGGTTTCCTGGGAAGGCAGAGTGATGAAAAAACTAGTTAGTGGTGTCCAAAGATTCTCTTTTTTTTCCTCAGAAGCAAACTCCTTGGATATTTTGACCATGGTTCTGTCATAGAAGTGTCCACTTAGGCTTGTATGGTTATCAGTGGCGTAGCTAAGAAGGCAGGAGGGCTACATTGCCCAGGGTGCCATGTCTTGAAAAGATGCCAACCTGCACCCCAATGGTAGACCTGAGGTGAAAATGCTGCTTTTTGAGGCTTGGGGGAGGACATTTGCCTACCAGAAGACTTAGAAAGGCATTTTCGGGTTTTACGAAAGTTCTTTCTAAGGTTTCCAGGTCTTCTGAAGCACAGGGAGGCAGCACACAGCCTCCACGTACCTCAGACCACCTCCTGGATGCCAGAGAGTGTTAAACACCACAGGGGTGTTAACAAGGGTGTGTGTTTGTGTCTGTGTGTGTCTGTGTGTGTTAAATTTGACATGGAATGTGTTAAAAAATTTTAACCAAGTGAGCCAAGGCCATCACTTGAAAGTTAAGTTGCAAAAATAAACATGACTATAGAATCTTCATGGGTGGGTAGTTATTGACAACCAGTGCTAACTAAATCCCTCCCTGCTGTTGCAGCTGTGTCAACAGAGCATGCATTATATCCTGTTGGGGAGCAGCCCCAGAGGCCTTCTTGAGGCAAGGAAACATTTGTTCCCTTACCTCAGTGTAATCCTCCACTTCCCTGATAGGTCTTCTCGAACCTGAGCCAACCTTTGGTTGGGGCAACTCTGAGTGGACTCAGGGAGGCTTCTTGAGGCCAAGAAGGGAGATCAGGTATTGGAAGAACCACTGATGCAATAACTGTCCCTTCCTCCCCTCAGTACAGCCTTCTCCACCCCGTTTTGTCCAGCCCCCATCCACCGCTCACTCTGCTGCACCAACTTAGTGGCACTGGGGCATCTTTAAAGGCCGCTGTAGTATAACCACCACTGCTCACCGGAAGAGTTTTTTGGCAATTTTCAACCGCTGCGCTTCGAGCTCCATTGGCTCACATGCGGACCTTTTGTGGCACACCTGTTGAAAATTGCTGTACTGAGCTCAGAAGAAGGTGGGAGTGACTCTGTTCCCTGCCATCCTGTGTTTCATAAGTACCTACAAGAAGGGAAGACATGCCAAGTGGAGGGAGCAGATTTGTGTGTGTGTGTGTGTGTGTGTGAGAGAGAGAGAGAGAGAGAGAGAGAGAGAGCGAGAGAGAGCGCACATCCCCTCCTCTTTCAACCCAGGGATGGATTTCAAGTTTAGCAAGAGCCCAGGTACAAATAAATCTGGTACTGTGCAGAATCCTGATGTCCCTTTCTGTCTGTGGAGAGTGGGACAATGCAAAAAGTTTGCATGAGCCTAAACCTACTTAGCTTTCATGCTGGATGTGGGAACTAAGATCTGACCATGACCTTAGTGCCAAGGAAAAAAAATTCTTCAAGATCAGATTGATCTTGAAAAGGGGTTTTGTTTCAGTTTTATCACCTAATGGCAGCTGAATCATTCTTGTCTGTGAAGGACAAATTACTAAATGTATTCTACCAGTTGTGCCCCCCCCCCTCCAATAATGGACATTCCAGCTTTCCCTTGTGGCACACTGACTGTAACCGAGGTGACCTGGCTGGCTTTTTCCACTGCATACACTGTAGATTATGGAAGCCTTAACTGAATTGCAGAGGTCCCCCTCCTTTTTCTTCTTTTTTTTCAATCTGCGGTTGACAGATTTAGCCAGTGACACAGGAAGAGTTTTGCTGTGAACCCGTATGTTTTAGAAGCATGTTCTACTATATGACATTTGAATAATGTCAAAATTTGACCTGTGGGTTTGATATGTGTCTCTCTCACTCAGCCTGTTTCCCCTTTTTTAAGATCCTGGAGCTGAATGGGTTAGTCTTTCTGTCTGACCCAGTGCCTACTGAGGAGAAACCTCTTAAAACTGAATTTCAAGTGTATTAAGAATCATAAGAACATAAGAACATAAGAACAGCCCCACTGGATCAGGCCATAGGCCCATCTAGTCCAGCTTCCTGTATCTCACAGCGGCCCACCAAATGCCCCAGGGAGCACACCAGACAACAAGAGACCTGCAAGGCTTTCTGGGAATTGTAGTTAAGAACATAAGAACAGCCCCGCTGGATCAGGCCATAGGCCCATCTAGTCCAGCTTCCTGTATCTCACAGCGGCCCACCAAATGCCCCAGGGAGCACACCAGATAACAAGAGACCTCATCCTGGTGCTCTCCCCTACATGTGGCATTCTGACTTAACCCATTCCTAAAATCAGGAGGTTGCGCATACACATCATGGCTTGTACCCCATAATGGATTTTTCCTCCAGAAACTCGTCCAATCCCCTTTTAAAGGCATCTAGGCTAGACGCCAGCACCACATCCTGTGGCAAGGAGTTCCACAGACCGACCACGCGCTGAGTAAAGAAATATTTTCTTTTGTCTGTCCTAACCCACCCAACACTCAATTTTAGTGGATGTCCCCTGGTTCTGGTGTTATGTGAGAGTGTAAAGAGCATCTCCCTATCCACTCTGTCCATCCCCTGCATAATTTTGTATGTCTCAATCATGTCCCCCCTCAAGCGTCTCTTTTCTAGGCTGAAGAGGCCCAAACGCCGTAACCTTTCCTCATAAGGAAGGTGCCCCAGCCCCGTAATCATCTTAGTCGCTCTCTTTTGCACCTTTTCCATTTCCACTATGTCTTTTTTGAGATGCGGCAACCAGAACTGGACACAATACTCCAGGTATCAGCAGTCTTTACTTACATTTTTCCTCCATGGCGTTGCCCATAATGATATTAGATGCTAGGAAGGAACCAAGAACAGGGCCTATGAGTGGGGGGTGCAGGGGGTCAAAAGGTACCCAAACCAGGGGTCAAAACGGGGGAACTGGGAGCCAAAAGGGGGGCAGAAATTTCCTAGGATCTCGGCTAGCCTCATAGGGAGTGAAAGATGGAGGTTGGGAATGACTGGGATATCAGATTTACTGGGCAGATATACCTGGGCTCACCAGTGGGAAACCCAGTAGACCTGGGCTCCGAAGTCTTTTCTGGCTGTTACCACCCTCCTTCTGCCCTGTTTCGCCCCTCCCCCTCCCCCCTTTGGGAAGGGGCCCAAAATAAACTTTGTACCTCCTGTTAAAATTTCTCTTGGCCCAGAATCTGTTTCTCGAACAATGCAACATAGTAGAGGTGTGCAGACCCCCACATGCTGCTGCCTCCCCACCTCAAATTATCTGCTTTTTATTAAATTACTTTCACTTCCTTTCAGAGTCTTGCAAAACTAGGTATTAGCGCTATCTCCTGATTCCACTCCTGATTTCAGTAGTAAGCTATCTCAGAATGCCAGATGCCAGGGAGGGCACCAGGATGCAAGTCTCTTGTAATGTTTTCTGTGCTCCCTGAGGCATCTGGTGGGCCGCTGTGAGATACAGGAAGCTGGACTAGATGGGCCTTTGGCCTGATCCAGTGGGGCTCTTCTTATGGGCTTAGTGTAGAGGACTGATCTTCAATTAGTGTGCCGTAGCACATTAGTGTGCTGCAAATGGTCCACAGTTGTGCCGTAAGAGCTTGGGGGAAGGTCATTTATTAGTAGGGCCGTTGGCAGAGGTGAGCCCCTTGCCAGCAGCATGGTGTGCCTTGCCAGTTGTCAAAAAACTGATGGTGTGCCTTGATTATTTTAGAGCCTTGCCGATATGCTATGAGATGAAAAATGTTGAAAACCGCTAATCTAGAGGCCAATATCTAGATGCCAATCGTGCTTCACTCTCTTCATTCATGCTCAGATTTCTAATAGTTGCAAACTTTGTAGGTGCAGTGTCAACTTCAGAATGCAATCACCTCACTGAAAAACCAAACCTTTGCCCCTTTTCCGATGTTCTTTTCTCCTTTCTCTGTTATAAATGAGAACATTTGGACTAGTTCATTCCTTTTCCCTCCCAAGTTTCATCTTTTACTTCTTGTTTATTGACAATTTCTTGTTTTATCGGAATTCTTCCCTTGTCATCCTGTAGGTGCTTCTGGCTTTAATGATGTGCTTCACTAGGCAGAAGTGGTAAGAATATCAAACCAAGCCTTTGAACCAAGAACGTTTGATCCCTGCAGTAGGTGATCTCGTGTTCAGGCCTCAGGAACAGAATTCTTGGCCTGCAGTTTTTAATCAATAAGCCTCATCCAAAATGGATTTGGAATTGCTAGATTGTTTAGAAGCAAAAAATTTGAGAGCGCCCAGGTGTCACTGGGTGTGACTTGGGAGACAGACCCTGTTACCAAAAAGGGCTGTTATGTATTAAGGGGAATTATTACAGTGCCCTCATTGGAAACTTCAGGATCGCAGGCTAGATAACAAGACAGCGTAATGCAAAGAAATTCCTTTTTAGCTTGAAAAGAGACTGGGAGAAAGATAACTTTCAATAGGATTATATTTTTATTGCAAAAACACACAAGTAAACATAATGCACATGGAAAATGGTAAGTATATGTTTCTTGGTTCCTAGTACTTGCATCTAGTGTACCTAGCTTTATGGTGGTTGCATGTGAAAAGTATTTGGTGCATCCGAGGAAATCAGAAAAGGATAGGTTGTAGGGAAGGATTTTAGGGGTCCCTGATCTGCCAACCCGGTTGCTGACTAAAGATGGGGGGAGAAGGGGAGAAAAAAGGGGGGGAAGCAGGGAAAAGGTTCCAGACGCAAGATATAGTTACCTGTCATGAGGAGCAGTTGGATGGGGGGGGGGAAGAGTCCTATGGAGGAGGACCTCTGCCTTGGAGGGGCAGCCAGAGAGAGCTAACATGTGCCAGCCTTCTCTTAAAAGAGTTTTTGCTGACCTGAATGACTTGGATGTGGCCTAGAGCTGTCCTGGATGCGCATGCTCACTACACACAGTGGGACACGTGGAGCATGCAAGAAAAGCAGGATATTCAGGTATCAGCCATGACTGGCCTCCTGGGGGGGGGGGGGAAACGGGACTCAACCAACCCCTGAAGGCAGTTTGTATATGGTACTTAAGAGTGGTTGAGCTACAACAATGAGACATATAAGCAACAATTTACAGTGATTGAGACAACAATTCACTCTTCCAGACTCCTTGACTGGGGGATGGGGATGTGATCACCATGAGCTTGACTTGACTTGATTGTCTTGTGTGTTGAGGTTTAATGGGTTTGCATAACAGTGATTGGATCAGGAGACCCTTTTGCATACATTGACCTGCAGGGAAATGGGGGTTGTGTAATCCATGTGCTTGTGGTTTTGACCAGGGCCTTTGGAAACATGTGCTGGGGGAAATGTGGCCTGCATGATGCTTTTGAAACATAACCAGATATAAAACCACAACTTAAAAGGAAAAAGGGGATTTTCACGTAACAACCGTACAGTGTGGGGAGACGGAGGCATTTGCAGCTGTTGCAAATTAGAAGTCTTAATTGTCAGCTACACCACATTGCCAAAGTCACCTGTGAATGTCCCTTAAGCCAAATTTCTGTTTTCCTTCTCTCAAAGTTGCTAGAAAGTTATTCCCTTGCCTAACATTTTGCTCTTTCTGAATATTTTGTGCTCTTGCAAATGTTTGCTTATCCTTGAAAAAATCGGTAGAGGTATTCCGATAGAGTTCCTCTACTTTCAGCAAGTGGACCTGCACATCCAAAAGCTGCTTGTTGTTGCAGACCAATATGTGAACTTCAGCCATCCTCACTTATGCTGTTCCTGTCCGTATGCACATCTCTACCTATTGGTGGGCCACTCTGAGATACAGGAAGCTGGACTAGATAGGCCTATGGCCTGATCCAGCAGGGCTGTTCTTATGTTCTTATTCTCGGACTTAGTTTTTATCCCCCCTTTCACACTCAACCCACGATATTCTCCCTTTTCCATGATTCTATGAACCGTTCTTCTTTCACACCTCCTTTCCTAGGGCCTTCTCCTTCCCTTAGCATGTTGCCTTCCCAGGTCTCTGCCTCCTGCTCTCCTGGCTGATGCTAGTTTTATATCTCATCCTTTAGACCAGCTATTTTCAACCCATGTGCCACGACACATTGGTGTGCCACAGTCTGCAGGTGTGCCATGGGAATTTGGAGCGCAGAGGTTGAAAATCACTGAAAAACTTTGCGTTCTGCAACTCCGTTTCTAGGGCAACTTAATGCATTGTCTGTCCTTCTTCCTCTGCCGGCAGTGTGGGTGGAAGAAGAGGAAGAGCCAATTTGTTTTTATTGTCAGTTGCCCTAGAAACAGAGCCACAGAACCCAGAAGAGTCTCTTGGAAGCTGGAAGTTATATCACCATAAATGTCAGTGTGCTATGAGGAGAAAAATGTTGAAAATTACCGTATTTTTCGCTCCATAAGACGCACTTTCCCCCCCGCCAAAAAAAGTGGGGGGGAAAGTGTGTGCATCTTATGGAGCGAATACTGCAAAAAAGAGTGCACGTTGGGGACCTTAATGAAGGGGGGATCTTCATGCCAGTTTATGATCCCATTCACCCTAATAAAGGGAGGGATCTTCATGCCAGTTTATGATCCCATTCACCCTAATAAAGGGAGGGATCTTCATGCCAGTTTATGATCCCATTCACCCTAATAAAGGGAGGGATCTTCATGCCTGTTTATGATCCCATTCACCCTAAGAAGGGGGGGATGGATCAAATGTTATTCTGTTATAGTTTATTAAATATTTTATTACACTATTTGGTTCAGAATATTTTTTTTCCTGTTTTCCTCCTCTAAAAAATAGGTGCGTCTTATGGTCAGGTGCGTCTTATGGAGCGAAAAATACGGTACTGCTTTAGATCCTCATGCCTGTCTTACCTCTGTATAGGACCTGAACAGATAAGAGAAATGGTTACAGGGCTACACCCCACTGTGCCATGCAAGCAGCTCAGACAGTCACTAGAGTCACCATCACAAAATCCTTTAGTGCAGTGATTTTCAAGCTTTTTCATCTCACCGCACGCTGACAAGGCACTAAAATAGTCAAGGCACACCACCAGGTTTTTGGCAATTGAGAAGGCACGCCATGCTGGCAGTGGGGGCTCACATCTCCCATTGGCCCTATTAATAAATGACATTCCCCCAAATTCCTGTGGCACGCCTGTGGACCACTCGCAGCACACCAGTGTGCCACGGCACAGTGGTTGAAAATGGCTGCTTTAGTGTATATATACAGCCTGTTTACTTTGGTTGAATCTGCCCATAATTCTGTTTCTTGAGAACTATGCTTGTTTTTGTTTAATAGTGAGGAGGCTTTGTGGTGGGGCTCCCTTTTGTGATCTGGAAAGATCATGTAGGTGCCACTCTGACATATTTAGCCCAAACCACAAAACAGTATAAGGAAGTGTAATGATTTTTTCAGACACAACTGTTTGTGAAAGATACTGTCATCCCAATGTTGAAAACTAGGGATCAATGACAGGCAGACATTAACTCTGTCAACGCAAGTCAGGTAACCAAACAGCACAGAAGAAGAGTTTTTGGTCAGTCAGAAAGTAATTTGAGGACATAATTTTGGCACATTTCAGTTTTGGGAGTCCTAATTTTTGGGCATCCAGTGTCTAGATAATGAAATCAGTACAGGTGAACATGAATATCTTTAAGAACTTTTATGCAGGCAAACTATGCTAAGTATAGCATAAAAGGCAAATAATGTCCACTAAAAAAATCTGTAAAATATGCTAATATAGATATTGCAGGCTTCTCAGATGTCCATATGGTGTGAATAATTTACTCCAAAAGAATACATTTCACTGCTAAATGAAATACAAGCAGCTTGTTGCAAAAATAATTTTGTTGTGAGTTATTTTCCATAGAATTGTAATCTGAATTAAGATATCTTCACACATGTATTTGTGTAATATGCAGTGCAATCCTAAGGGTCACAAACGTGCATAAAGCATGTTTGCACCTCCTCATGAGCAAGCCATGCTGGCGCACCCAGGTGGCAAGACTTGCATCGGCTGGGCCTACGCAAGACTCTGAGGTGTGCGGGGAGGAGGTAGGAGAGAGGTGTTCCTGGGTGGGGGGAGGGCAGGTGGTGGGTGGCCCCGGGGGTGAGTAGGGAATGGGAGGTGGGACTGGGATCTGGCAGTTATGCCATATCCCAACCCCCGTTCCTGGGGAGTTCAGAATAGCTTGAAGCCGCTCTGTTCTTCTCGAACTTGCGCCACCTCCAGAGGTGGTGCGGGTCCAAGAAAACCCATAGGGACCAGAGCACCCTGCCCAGGTGTAAAGGGAAAAGTTTAACCCTGCCTCTGGATGAACCAATTATGACCCCTATCCTGCGCTGGATACAGCGCAAGCCTCTTGGCTTGCCTGTTCCAGTGCAGAGTAGGATTCCACCCTTAGTTTACTATCCTATATACAGTTTCCTGGGAGTAAGCCTTGTTGTACACAGTAAGGCTTACTCCTGAGTAGACATGCCTAAGATTGAACTGTTAGTCTTTGTATTTGAAAACATGCAATTGAGCAAGAGAAGTGCTGTATGGAAAAAATGTATTGTGACCAATAGGATTTCAAGTATTCTGTAAGTTGTTTTTTTTTTTTTTTACATAAGGCTTCTGAATTATCTTGCTGAAGTAGAGCAAAGGCCTACCAATTCAACATCCTGTTATAGACTAAAACAAGTACCCTGAACATTCTAGTAATTATTTAAATTCTCCTTTTCTTTATTGCTCCCATTTTCTGGCTGTATTATGTGTTATTATGCAAAAATGCATTATATTAGCCGTTCCCAAACTTGTGTCAGGATGCCCCTGGGGGGGTGGGGGCATCTCGAGGCACTTGCTGGGTTGTCTCCGGCCTGCCCACTGCCCTGACAGTGAGACCATCCTGCATCACTCTCAGTTGGAGGCTCATGCAGTGGAAAGAGCTCCAGTGCATGAAAACTGCACACTGGGAAAACTCTCCCACCAGCCATTACCTGCTTACCACTGTTTGGTGTGCAGTGACTCCAGACCTGGAAGAGATTGGTGATTGTCATCACAGATCACTTCCAGGAGCCACACGCTGCAAATGCAACACAAGAGGGCATCACAGTTCCCAACACTTAATGCTGGTATTGAATATTGAAAGAAACATTTGATTTTTGCGAAGTTACATTGAGCTTTACATATGAACACCTACTTTAAAATTCAGTGTACGTGAATATTTTTCTGCTTAAAATGAGATGGTTCAATGGATAGTCTTTGACTCATTCATCGTCAAGATGTTTTTATTTAGGTAAAAGATTTTGTTTTATATTAATAAAATGGATTTTTAATGCTTGTGCTGAAAGTATCACCTTTGAGAGACAGGACCAGGTAGCACTGAAGATATACACCTCCCTGGAGTATAATTATGTCAGCTTGTAAAAGTATAAGTAGGTCTGTAATTGATGTGCAGCTGTAGTTTAGCATTTAATTACCATACAATTTTACAATTGCAAGAGGGAGTACCTGTAACTTTTTATAATTTAAGACAATTTCTCCTTAATTACGATCCAGCTCTAACCCAAGTGAGTCTTCCAAAGCAAATGAAATTCTAAAGCAAATTGATATTTTAAAATAATAATTATTTTATATAGTGCTGGCCTTTGGCAGGGGCACATGCCAGTTCACTGGTTTTTGAGAGAATGAAAGTTTAATGTTAAATGTTTGTTAGGTTGTAAATAAAATGGCTTCTTACGCACTCAATAATCCTGTGGCTAAAGAATTTTTTTTCTGTTGTGTCGGTCTGTGCATCTTTGTTTTTTTTCTGCTGTGCTTCTGATGCAGCCTGCCAGCACAGTAAAACTGCTTCCATTGGTTAGGCTGCAATAATGGCTGGCTTCCAATGGAAAAAAAGGCAGGGCGCCTCCATCAGGAATTGCTGGGGAGGCAGCAGTTAGAGCTGCCTCCATTCAGTTCAGAGAAAGCCATGCAAATAGCAGGGAGCCTGTGCAAGGGGACCTGGTTCTTTAAAGCAGGGGTCTCTAAACTTTTTCGGCTGAAGGGCCGCATCAAATATCTGGTACAGTGTCGAGGGCTGGAAAAAAATTTAAATATAAAATTTAAGTAAATATATTAGAGATGGAACTTAGATGAGTGAATAAATGAATGGGTTCAAATGTCAAGGATTTCTCCAAGCACCAACACAGCCCAAGAAATAAAGCACACACTTAAATGGACCCCCATTCTCCCACCCCACAAGCACAACTCTGGTTATGTTTGGTCAATTGGGCCAGAGGTTCTCAGGAGATCAGAGGCTGGCCGCAGGCCGGATAGAGGCTCACCATGGGTCGCATCTGGCCCCTGGGCCGGGGTTTGGAGACCCCTGCTTTAAAGCACCAGGGGATGCAGCTATCAAGCTTCTTCTGGGGGCGAGTCACTGAGCTCTCCCTAGCTCTTAGTGAGGGAAGAAGAGGTGAGTTTTAAAAAAATTATTTTTTGGGGGGGGGGGGTTATTCATGTTGCTGTGCCTCCCAGCCTGGATGTCACTGCACATCACTGCATTACCCAACCGTGCTAATTATGTATGTAGGCAATAGATGCCTGCATTCTATGTTGGGTTGTTCTGTGAACCCTCTACAGACCCATGTTGATTTTTACAGAAGTCAAAACATTCGAATATCTGCTGCTTGGATCATGTCTTTGACTTTGGGTGAAATCCTAACCAACTTCCCAGCACCGACCTAGCCTCAAAGCAGCCCCAAATTAAGGTAACAAACATGCCCTTACCTTGAGGAGGCCTCTTTGACTGCCTGCCCACTGCAGGATGCAGTGCAGGCCACATTAGCACAGCTATGTCAGTGCTGGGAAGTTGGTTAGGATTGCGCCCTTTGTTTTCATAATAAGCTTTTTTCCTTATAACCACTCTGAAGATTGAAACCTTTTAGTATAGACTTTGCAGTTTATGATGGTGACTAATGCAAGTTGGAGTTTGTCTTTCAAGGTAATATGTATTATCGACAATTTGTAGGTGTGATTGTTTCATAGATTCCTGTATTTTTCTAATGTGGTTATAAGAAAATTTGCAACTCTAGTATAAACTTGTAAGTGAATGTAGATCTGGAGGTTTATATTGACATTTGGCATCTGTTTTCTTCAACCAAAGATATGGGGAAAATGTCTTGATTCCCCCCTTGTCTGTTGCTATGTAAGATAGTAAATATTCTAGGATTCCACTAGAAATCAGCACATGTTTTATTGTCCAGGGATTAAATTGCTTCTGTTCAGAAGGCATATGACTGCCACTCAGCGCTGCCCTGGTTATGGAGGATGTCCTGGTGGCTTTGTGCCCCGTTCCTTCTTCAAAGGGGAGTCTCTCCCACAAGGCCACCAGTGCCCCATCCTCTGGGAAGAACCCAGAACTGATGTCACTATGTCATGTGACATCATGATGGCTCTGGGTACTTTTAATATAAGAGGGAAATGGAGATGCTGCCTTAATTTGGAGGTTTTGCTTATATTCTTCTCGCTCACTTCGGGCGCAATCCTAGCCCCTGACATAAGGGCTGACATAAGGGCAAAGCAGCTCTAAGGGAACAAACATTCCCTTACTTTGAGGAAGCCTCCATGAGTGACACCCAACTGCAGGATGCAGCACATGTCCCATTGGCACCGCTATCCCAGTGCTGGAAAGCACTGACATAAGGGGTTAGGATTGCGCCCTTAGTAGTCACCTGTCACACTCAGGGCCCTTGACAGTATAACACCTGCTGATGCTGACCTTGCCTGACCTTTAAATTATTAGTAATGCTGCATGTTAATACAATATGAGTAGATGCAGGGTAGATACAGGGTGATTGCAACTGACTTTTTTTTAAGAAAAAAATCCCAAATAATTTTATTAATGTATTTATTTGCAGGATTTATATCTCACCTATCTCCCACACTGAAGAGGATTCAAGGCAGCTAACAACCTAAAAACAGTACAATTCAGTTAAAACAATTCTAAAAACATAAAACTTAAAAACAATTAAAACAATAAAACAAAGCAAACAAACTGGATATATATATATACACACACACAGAGAGAGAGAGAGAGTTAAATTGACTCATTGAGCTCCCTGAGCAACTTTCTGATCCACATCCCTAATGTGTGCTTTAACTCAAATCCCTAGCCTCATAACAAATAAACTGCCATCCTTTTGAGTGACATCTCATGATAATAGGATTGCTAACAAGGCAAACCAACTTCTAACTCCATGCGTAGAACTGACAGAATTCTCATTTGGTGTAAAATGTTTACACAATGTGTGGTTTTCCCTGCTGGAGTTTTAAATAATTAATCCATAAGAGCCTAGTCTCAGCAAAATACCTTATTCTTTTTGCCCCTGTGTTAAAAATCAGCATCTCTTAAAAATGCAATTCTTTCCATTTTACAGTGGGGAAGCTGGGTTTATCAGTTGCAGCAAAAACATCCAAGAGTCAGGTGGCATAGGCTCTCCCCATGGGAGCTTATGCCACAAATAATTTGTCAGTTTTTAAGGTGTCACAGGACTCTTGGTTTGTCTGCCTTTTAAAAATCCATCCACTTGATTTTCTGCAGCTGATCTGGTAAAACTAATTTGGCTTGCAAAGCAAGGAATGTGTCAGGATTGACTGTACGGTATTTACACATAGAGCATGTTTCTGTCTGTTTAGTGCATCTTTGAGTTACAGATTGCAGGAAGAAGGAAGCTCAGCCATCACTAACTTGTACTGTTCTTTACATATTGTATTTGCATAGGAATCTGCTAAAATTAACCACTGATTTTTTTTAATGAAAAGCCAGTATTGCCTCAAAGTTTTGTGTGTCCCCCCCCCCTTGTATCCATGGTACACACAATCCAGATAGCAGTCACTGTGGTAGGGTACAGTTAAAGACCACCTCCTTCTACCACCAAGGTTCACATGGCTTTTCTCTTTCTCTTTTCAGCCCTTGCTAATTGGGTAAGAGGCACTTTTTTTAAGTGGGTGCTCCTCTTTTATTTAGCAGGGGGAGAGTAACTGGCCCTCCTCACCCCAGCACTGTCTTTTCTAGTGGCTGTCTGCTGGTGTTTTGCATCTTTTAGATTGTGAGCCCTTTTGGGACAGGGAGCCATTAGTTATTTGAGTTTTCTCTGTAAACCGCTTTGTGAATTTTTATTGAAAAGTGATATATAAATAATAATAATATACTACTGACACCAGAAAAAGCAAACTGACTAGGGCAAGTGATGTGATTGGTATCACTAGTACTTTGACCTTTAAGAAGGGCACTAAGGCAGACGTCTTGGCTCCTAATCTGATTATTATATTACCATTGAACTTGAACATGTGTGAAATCTAAATCTATTTCCATGTGGTTTTCCATTTCATGAACACCAAAAAGGATTATCTGGTTGTGGTGGTTGGTAAATGAGTGTCAAGGAAAAAAAGAAATGTTAAATGTAAAGTTTTCTAAGTGTAAACTGGCTCATATAATCCATACCAAAATAACACAGCTCTCATTTCTGGATTAACTGGACCTTGAAGTAACAGAGATCAAGCCACGGTCAATGTAATCTTTAATCAGTAGCATCACTGCAACAACCAAAGTCCTGTGAGTATTCAGTCAAGTCCAAAACATGTTTTCTTGGAAACACATTTCACTGAATACAAAGAGGTTTATTCACCAGTAAATGTACATAGGATTGCAGCTTTACAGTACAATCCTGTGCATTTTGAGAATGGCTCCCTCTCTTGAGAGTTTTCGGCGAGGCCTGAAAACATTGTTGTTTAAACAAGCCTTCTGATTTCTGGCCTTCTTAACCTTTTTATACATCTTTTAAAAAATTATCTCAAAAAAGACATAGTGGAAATGGAAAAGGTGCAAAAGAGAGCGACTAAGATGATTACGGGGCTGGGGCACCTTCCTTATGAGGAAAGGCTACGGTGTTTGGGCCTCTTCAGCCTAGAAAAGAGACGCCTGAGGGGGGACATGATAGAGACATACAAAATTATGCAGGGAATGGACAGAGTGGATAGGGAGATGCTCTTTACACTCTCACATAATACCAGAACCAGGGGACATCCACTAAAATTGAGTGTTGGGCGGGTTAGGACAGACAAAAGAAAATATTTCTTTACTCAGCGTGTGGTCAGTCTGTGGAACTCCTTGCCACATGATGTGGTGCTGGCGTCTAGCCTAGACGCCTTTAAAAGGGAATTGGACAAGTTTCTGGAGGAAAAATCCATTATGGGGTACAAGCCATGATGTGTATGAGCAACCTCCTGATTTTAGAAATGGGTTATGTCAGAATGCCAGATGCAAGGGAGGGCACCAGGATGCAGGTGTTATCTTTTTATCTGGTGTGCTCCCTGGGGCATTTGGTGGGCCGCTGTGAGATACAGGAAGCTGGACTAAATGGGCCTATGGCCTGATCCAGTGGGGCTGTTCTTATGTTCTTATGTTCTTATGTTTAGTTTTTTACAGGCTTGATTCCTTGGTGACTTGCTCTTTTATTCTGTCTTTTAATCTGACTACTGTTTTTATGGCCTCTGTAATGTGTTTTTAAATGTTTTTTATCTGCTATGTATTAATGTTTTTAAAATCTGTACAATTGGCCAGGAGGTCTGTGATCCAGCTCATGGTGGTGGCAGGCGCAGTTTGTGGGTGGTTTGGAGGAGACTTGGGGCAGGGAGGGTGCAGTTCAGGATAGGATCTCGGTGGCAATCATGCATCCTGGATCCTGTCCTATCTTCCTGGCCCAGCCCTGCCCTCTTCCTCTTCCTGGACTTATGCCAGAAAAATAGCTGGCATGGATCTTAGGAGACCCATTAGTAGAAGTATTCTTCAACATTTTTACTTTTTTTCTTTGCAGATTTTGTGTTTTCCCAAGGAAAAAATACAGAAAGTTATGTGTTTTTATTCCAAGGGCACATTTTTATAAATTATAAATTATCACTTTTAACAGTGTACTAGGCAGGTAAAATAGGTGATAAAGTGTCACCAAATGCAGCCACAGTCATTACCCATGTACCCCCCCCCCAGGCCAGCCCATTATTTATTTTTTCACAGATATCCCAGTTTATTTTTTCCCCGCATGCTTCAGGGTGTTTTGCTTTTTTGCAAAATGAGAAATGCAGAAAGCAGTTTTATGTGTCTTTATTTTGTCATCACTGAAAAATATCACCTCTACCTCTTGGTCATCAGGCAGCCTACTGAGAGGTAAGTAAACATTATTTTTACTTACCTCTCACTGGCCATCTGATTGCCCTCACCCCACCATAGAATGCAGTGCACTCTGCATTGATGTGGCTGTATGTTGTGGTTTAGGGAATAGGATTGGGCTGTTAGTCTGGGACTAGTAGCATTCCCCTTTCTCCTCTAAGCATATTCACATAGTACCACAACTTCTAGGTTTTGCCATTCTCCTCCTTTGCAGAAAGAGATGAAGGCCCAAATCCTAACCAACTCTCCAATGCTGGTATAGCAGTGCCAGTGCAGGACGTGTGCTTTATCCTGCAATTGGGTGGCACTCATGGAGGCCTCCTCAAAGTAAGGGAATGTTTGTTCCCTTACCTCAGAGCTGCATTGCCCTTATGTCAGTGCTGGAAAGTGGGTTAGGATTGCTCCTGAAGTAACGTATACAAAATAAAAATGGCTTTTGATACATGCAGAGTGCCTCCCCCTCCCCCAATTGCAGCCTGTTCCCAAACACATAAGGAACAGAGCTTCCATCTAATGCGGCCATTTTCAACCACTGTGCTGTGGCACATCGGTGTGCCATGAGTGGTCCACAGGTGTGCCACAGGAATTTGAGGGAAGGTCATTTATTAGTAGGGCCAATGGGGATGTGAGGCCCCCACTGGCAGCATGGTGTGCCTTGGCAATTATCAAAAACCTGATGGTGTGGCTTGTCAGTGTGCCGTGAGATCTCTGATCTTGAAAATCTCTGATCTAGTTCAAGAGGCTAGGCTGATGAAACAGACCTGGCATCTCTCTCTTTGAAAGCAGCCGTTGCCCCACACCTCTCTTGATGACATTCTTAGTACAGAGTCCACACCTCATTTTTTGAAACTTGTAAAAGTTTGCTTGTACTGGTATTTCCATACTGCCACTAAACTTCCAGCTGGCCCTGCATATATCACCATACCTGCATTCCGTCACCACCGACTTCAGTGCACGTGAACCAAAGATGGATTCCCCCCCCCCTTGCTTTGAAAATGTGTCATGGCTGCCCTTCCCTGGCATTTCATTTGAATAGGGTGTGTGCTAAGATGTTCTTTATTTATCTGGGGAGAATGTCAACCTGACATTTCGTTTTATTAGAGGATGTTTAAATGATAATTAGAAATGTGTGGCTACTGTGTGATGCTTGGAGAGGCAATGAAGAATTTTCTTTCTCCCTCTCTGGTGGTTTGCCTGTTCAGTGTGTTTGGTGTTTTGATGCACTTGACAAGACATAAAAAAAGAAGAGACGGGCAATTCTATAGCTCTGACTTTGTATCTGGTTGGTCCAACAGAGGAGGGAAAGGAACTTTATGTAAAAACATTTTAGTGACTCCACCTGGTTTTTGTGAAATGCTTTGTTGCCAAGCAGCTCAATCCAGTTAGGAGTATGTCTGAGTTCTGTGGGACTTCCAAGTGTATATAAGATTAGTGATTATGTTAACATGGCTAACTGTTTGTTTTTTTACTACCTTGAGTTTTGCAGTGTAGACTTTGAACATCAGAGTTAGATGAAGATTTGTGTCCCAGACAGACTGAACTTCTGGTATTAAAGTGAAAGTCACTTTTGGCCACAATTATCTATAGAGGCAAAGCTTGGTTTCTCTCTGTACTTTCCAGCTCTGTGGTGAAATCCCTGTATACTTTAAACTGGAACATAGAGTAGAAAGTCTGTTTAGTTTCATACCAAGAGTGCCAACTAGGTTTGAATGGGGAGTGCACCTTCCTGTTGAAAGTCTGGGGTAAAAGGGGGAAGGCTTCCTGATACAGTATATTTGAACAAAGATCTTCAGATTTTTGCATGGCACTGAACTGACCGACTGTTGAACAAAGATGTATCCGCTTCAGGAAATGAAAATGCTTTTTGAAAAAAATTCTGAAGTTAATGGTGGCTAGTGCTTAATCTCTACTGGAGCATATTAAAGGATGCACAAAGCTCTTAAAAGATAATGTCTTCAGAATATGCTGCCATTATAGAGAGAATAGATTTAACCTCGTGATCTTTCATAACTACTTCAATATCACTCTTTTGAAGAGAGGGCAATAGGCTTGTCAGGATTTGACATGAAGTTTTAGTGTTTTAACGTCCTTCTCAAGAACTCCAGGAGGAGGTGTGAAATCCCAGGGTAAGGGACCAAACAAGGGAGCAGGCTATTATTTTTGTGTGTGTGGCTTTTAAGGTATTGCCATTCACTTCCCCCGCTCTGTCCATCAGGCACAAAACACAGCCAGGCTTTTCCCCTGACTGTTCTAGTATAAGACTACCATCTTCTCACACCAGCCAACAAGAAACTCTACCCCTCCCTACTAATTTTCACTCTTCAGTTTGCCAGGTTGTACCACATTCCTCGAACTCAAAGCTTCAGGACCAAATGCCACATTATGGAGAAAGTTTTTTTTTTCTATTTGTTTTTCTTCTTTTTAAAACAATAGCGCTGGAGCATTCAAAATTGGGTGAAACTACATCTGGCCCACTTCCTGTTTTAAACTTGTTTCTTCAGCTGCGTTCATTTTTCTAATAAGAAATAGGAGGAAGTGACATTTCTAGCAAGCTTTATGCGTGGCTTATTTAAAAAAACCATCAAGTAGTGTTCAGTCATAAAGGAGTCATTGAAATCAAATGCATGGAGGCCGCCATGTTGTTACAATAATGTATGGAGATGCCATGTTCCACCTGCCAGTAGAAATCAAATGCATGGAGCTGGTCTTCTTTAATAGCTTCAAGCTTGTAATTCAAATTGCTAGTGTTGCAAGTGTGCTAGAATGTGACTTGAGCATGCTGGAAGAAGGGGGGGGGCAGTTCTCCAGCTTTCCTAGTGCTGGAATCTGAAAAATGAACTCAGTTTTAGAGATGGGTTTCAAGTGATAACCTGCTGTGGCCCTTAGTGACACCCTTGGCTTCTATCAGCATTTCTCAGATATTTTGGCTGAAAAGGAACCTCCAGATTCCTTCAGATATGTTTTTAGATAAACATTCAGTGGCAAGGAAACAACCCCCCTTTTTTAAACGCCTTCCTAATTGAGTCCATTTTATATAAGATGGGCTCAAAATAGCATTTCCTGAACTAAAGGGAAAAGGAAACTGCCATAGATAGTTCTGCTTCCCCTAGTCATTGTACAGTCTCCTGCCCTCCATCAGCCTTGTCTAGTCTCCAAGTAACGGCATATTTATACTTGTTCCATGCGGAAATCCTGTAGGCACCTTAGTGATAATTCTGTAACCATGTGACTTTGATTAATCTTGACACCACTAATTGCAAATATTTCACCTTTTGACTTGAGTGTGTTCTTTCCTCCCTGGAATGCACTTGGTATCTTAATTAGAAAGAAGCCACTTAATTGATAACTTTGTCCATCCTGAGCAACCTGACCATAGGCAGGAACCCACACGACTACAGGGCAGAGGTTGAAAAATTGGAGAGGTGCATGCCCTGAGTCAGTTTTAGAGATGAGAGAAGTTCTGTAGTTGTGCAGGCAAAAGCAAAGTTCAGTGTCTCGGGGAATGACAGCCTTAAACTGAAAAAGGCAAGTTGAAATAGAGAAACCTTTGATTAGTTGCCACAGACCAGAGAGAAGGACAAGAAGGCATTTTGTGATTTTGTTTCATAAGAGAACACCTACTCACCTAAAAGGCCAGGAGGGACCCAATCTGAGAGATTCTGCAAAATGTTACTACATTCCATACGGCCTACGGATATGCTGGCAAAAATGTTTCCTTTGTTATACAAATGGAAGGTTCTGAATTCTGATGTCATAAAGTGCTGGAAGTGAACAAGTAAAAAAGTGACCACTCTAAAAAAGACACCTTTGCAATATATCATTCTGCAGTGTTAAACACACAAAAGATGACTCATTCTTTGATGATATATACGCATTACTCCAATGTTATCCTGTAGATGCAGACTGTCAGGACTCACAGTATAGAGATGCTAACTACTTGAGCTGGTAAGCTGATAAACAGGAGGTTAAGGAGGGATGGAATGACTGCAGAGGAGGGCTAGAGGGCCAGGTGGAATCCACTTGATCCCTTGGGTTGCTTGAGTCCAGTGAAGTTGATACTTGCTGTGTCACCATCTGGCCCTTTGCACTGGTGTTAGCAAAGTGCAGCACAGAGCACATTCTTCCTTCTCTGGCAAACCATATAGTGGTGCAGAGAATAAAATCTAGCTGCCAGCCTCTAGTTCTAAACCTCTAGTTCCTTTATAAATACAGGCAGGCGTCGCATAATGAAATGTCAATGACTGACCACATACATTTATGTTTGAGTTGTGGTTCTTAAACTGTGGGTCAACCTGGGTTGTGGCAGGTGTGCTGTGGCATCTTAGTACATTGCACGGTTTTTCAGTTTAAGGAAAACAATTTTTTTCAACCCTCCAATATCTCTGATATTGAAACTGATGAATGATGAACATGAACATGAAACTGATGAATGATGTGCTTTCAGCTTGGAGAACTGAAGACTGCAGTTATTTGGATCAGAACTCAACTCTAACAGTGGCTTAGAACACTGTCGGCACTCAGTTCCAGTAATGATAGTAACTCTTCTGGTTTAGGAGATAATTAGCATGTAATTTTCTGAATATAGAACATCTTTTTGCTTGACTCTTGCACCTTAAAAGAATTTCTCATCCTCATTTCAGTTCATTTTAAACACTTGCACTTTGTGGAGGGCTTTGTGTTTTTTTAAATAATCTATATTTTGCTTTAGGCTTTGCACTTTAGGAATCCTACAGCTAGATCTTCCTAGCGCCAATCATCCTTGTGGATGATCATTTATTCCTTGCTTATGTAACTCTGCCTTGTGTGTTACACTGTTTAGGAGTTGGAGGAAGTATAGATGTGCATGGAGTTCTGAACTCATGTCCTAGTATTTGATGCTGTCCTGCTCAGCAATCTGCTAGTCTTATCCAGTGTATTTTTAATTATTCACTCAAATGAGGATTAGTCTTGCATTTTTGGAGTCTTTGCAAGTTCTCTGGGTTTTTTCCATATGAAATTATTACGATTAGGTAACTGCATCAGACCTACTTTTTTTCAAAATTAGGATGCTACTTTCAAATATCTTAAATGAAACATGAGTATATAATTCAGATAAAGCCATTACAGTTCAGCATAATGAAGAAGCCATTGCATCTTTTGCCAATCTAGCAGCAGACTCCTAGGCATGCCTACTCAAAAGTAAGTCCCATTAATTTCAATGGGACTCCCAGGTAAGTGCATATAGGATTACAGTCTTAATCTTTTCAGTGAGGCAGAAATTTCTGGTGGACTGTGATCTTATTCTATGCAGTACACTCATACAGCCAGAGACTTCACTCCTGAAATATTTTATGCTTATTCTCAAAACTTCTTTTTGCTTCCCTCAAAGTTGTTCGATTTTTCTTATGATTGCCAACCTTTTAATTAGCCTTGAAATTTTGCTTTAATTGAAACTGGGGGAAACTCTAATCTCAGGTTTTATCAACTTTACTTACTGCAGCAATAGTTTTTTTCAACAGCCTCAAACTGCAGTGCTAGTGAAAGATGACACAATGAAACCTCCCTATTCACTCAGGGGCTCTCATTGTGCCAGCGTTGGAGGAGATATGCAAGTCAAATGTGTCTCAAGAATAGGATTTGGCCTTTGGTGTCAGAAGCTGTAGGGGAAGATCCAAAAACCCACAGTTCTGTCCACAGCTGTCCTGTTACATGAGCTACCAGAGTTATATGTGGGATCATTTCCTTCATCGGTCCACGGTTTCTGGGTCTTGGAGTGTCTCCACTAACCCAGGCTGGCCTTTGGAAAACTTCCTGTTCAAATTGGGAGCTTGCCTAGGCAATGAAAACCTGTACTGGCTTTCCGCCTGTTCTCTGGCTATGACTTTGACCTTCTGATTCTCAATTCCTGGCTCCTACATCTTGGCTAAACAGCTGCCTACAGCTCAACTCTGACCCCTGGGACCAAGCAGCAGATTTTATTAACCTGCTTACTTTGGATCTACAGCTGGTTCCCTTTTTAAAATTCAAAAATCTGTCAAACTGCAATCATCAGCTGTTACCATCCTCAGATGGGCCTTCGTAACAAACAGTAACAAGTACTTTTCTTTCTAGTTCCTGGACATTTGGAGTGCTGTGATTTCTTACATAAATAAAAACAGACTCTTTTCCTAATTGCTCAGTGCAGCAGGATGTTTTTAAGCACACAGGGAGACTCAGTGATTCAATTCCAGAGGTACCTAAATGCAAGATAAACATTTTTCGTCTCATGATATAAGGACAAGTAATAATAATAATAAATAATAATAAAACTTTATTTTTATCCCGCCCTTCTCCCTAACGGGACCCAGGGCGGCTAAAGAAGTAATACATCTTTGAGATATCCAGTTTTCAAAAGACTTTCTTCAGGCTATTTCAATTCATCTGTGGCCACATCCCTAGCAGGCCACCACCTGGCCACTAGTTAGCAAAGTCATGTTTTCTCAGGATGTATCAAGCCTGTCGACCTAAAGTAGGAAGTACCGGCTCTATTCCTACCGTTGAAACCTACACACCAGGGTTGGGTAACAGGGTTTTGCCACAGCCCTTTGAGACTTGAACCAATTAAACATCTTACAGGTCCTCAAGAGACAGCAAGAAGCAAAACCTGTGAAAAACCAGTCAGCAAAATTGACGCTAATAAGTGGTCTCCGTCCCTCATGTGAATGAAAGCTGAGTTTGGATAGCGATGTTTCTGCCTGTTAACAAACGCATTAGCATTTCAGTCAGAATTTCCAGTTTCTACTTGATATGTCACTAGGGAAGTCTGATAAGTTCTCTCCAGTAGGTGACCAACAGGGTTAGCCAATTTCTGCCCACAGGTGTACGCATTTGATCCCTGTTGTGTTTATGCAACGTTGGGCAAAAATGGTTTAAACAAACAAAAAATGTTCACACTTGTACTAAATTGGACTGACTTTGCAAGCTCCTAAAGTGTGTGTGTGTGTGTGTGTGTGTGTGTGTGTGTGTGTGTGTGTGTGTGTGTGTGTGTGTCCTGTAATGTTGAAAGGGGTGGGTGAAAGGGATTACTTGTAAGTGCAGGATGGAAGTGGCAATAAAGGGGCAGCCTGAGATTGATTAGCAGCACAGTCCTAACTGTTACATGACCTGGAGCAGTTGTCCCCACACCAGCTCAGAGTGTCACAAACCTGCCATAAAGCACGTTTGCGTCTACCTGAGAGTTGGCTGGCCAGTGTGAAGGCCCGCACTAGCTCAACAGAGCTGCATCTAGACCCTGTACCGGCCAGCTCTGGTAAGATTATGCTAGGTGCCACGGGTGTATGGAGAGGGTGGTGGGAGGGAGGGAGGGGGCAATTTTGGCCAAAAAAATGTGTATATGATGATGTTTTCCCTACGTATTTTGTGGCACTGTGCATTGTGTTGCAACTATTTACTGAGACATTTTGTGATCTCATATTTTTAATATCTGTGCTATATAGGATAAGAGTTGTTGCAGGTAACATTCTAGTGCAAATATGATGAAAGTGGTTCATCCGTTGTAGAGATTCTTTATTTTTGAACCAGTTTGAGTGCTGGAATTTCTTGCCCTGATTTTATTCTTTTGACCAGCAGAGAGCAGCAATGATATATTTTGAACTTCAGTTGAAACAGTTTCCTGAACTTTCCTGAAAAGACTTGCTCCTCTCCAGGTATCTCCTTCACATTCGAAACCAGCCTTCATTCTTAAATGTATATGTTGGCAGTACATTATAGTGGAGTTAGCAAAACAAAAACACCCTCTGAAACATAGATCTGTGGAAGCAATGGGATTCATTTGACTAACTAGTTTCATTGAACCAATGACTTGTTTATAAAGGTTCCAAGCTTTAAAGCCAAGTACCCTTCTTCAGGCATAAATTTTGGGGCAGAAGTAATATTCCAATTGATAGTTAATGGGCTAATGTCATGTGAATCTTGACTCGTGATGCATTAATTAACTTAGAGCAGGTCCCCATGTTTTCAACTGACAGAGCCACATCATAAGCCGGGGCAGGAGTCAAGGCAGCCAGCCCCAACACCTTGTAAAGCACTTCTGGATTATAATGAAAAGTAGAATATAGATTCAGTAATCAAATAAATCAGATCACAATTAAACATTTTATAGTAATTATCTTTATTCTGTAAGGTGGTGTTTCCCAAACTCTGCAGGAATTTGGAAACTGCTCTAAGTCTTTGTGTGGGCAGGGGGATGGCAGCAACATGATCACCATAATCGAACCATTATTGGAGACAGAAGGGTTTTTTTTTACTTACCACAACCAGCTCTGACCTGCAGGGGTTGTGTGGGGAGCCCCACAGACACCAGCCCAGCCAACTCTCAGATAGTACTCTGAGCCAGTGAGGGGCAGCCGCGTCGGCTCAAGTAACAGTTAGGTTTGTGTCTCAGAAAGCTAAAAATAGCTATCACAACCTACTTCCTGTTTTGCGATTGCAAAGTGGAAGTGGGTCATGATCACTTTTTTTTTAGCTTTTTCTGAGACATGGGGAGGTCTGTGGGGCTCCATGCACCCCCCCCAGGCCAATGATGGCTGTGGTAAGTAAACATTAAAAAAAAATAGACATCTTATCCTTTGTGGCAATCATGTCACCACCATCCCCTGCCTCACTCCTTAAGGGGGCAGCGACAGGGCTTTCCTTACTGGGTCATCATAACACCCTGATTTGGGAACCCCTGCTTTAAAGAGATACTGAGTTGTATACAGAAGCAAATGCAAGAAGTGGTGAAAGGGGTGGGCATAGAGTATTGGCAACCTTCAGTCTCGAAAGACTATGGTATCGCGCACTGAAAGGTGGTTCTGGAACAGCGTCTAGTGTGGCTGAAATGGCCAATCCGGGAGTGACAATCCCTTCCACACTGGGAGCAAGTGCAGTCTGTCCCTGGTCTGTCTCCCTGGCTATGGGCCTTCCTTCTTTGCCTCTTAGCCTCAGACTGTTGGCCAAGTGTCTCTTCAACTGGGAAAGGCCATGCTGCACAGCCTGCCTCCAAGCGGGCTGCTGAGAGGCCAGGGTTTCCCACTTGTTGAGGTCCATCCCTAAGGCCTTCAGATCCCTCTTGCAGATGTCCTTGTATCGCAGCTGTGGTCTACCTGTAGGGCGCTTTCCTTGCACGAGTTCTCCATAGAGGAGATCCTTTGGGATCCGGCCATCATCCATTCTCACGACATGACCGAGCCAACTCAGGCGTCTCTGTTTCAGCAGTGAATACATGCTAGGGATTCCAGCACGTTCCAGGACTGTGTTGTTTGGAACTTTGTCCTGCCAGGTGATGCCGAGGATGCGTCGGAGGCAGCGCATGTGGAAAGCGCTCAGTTTCCTCTCCTGTTGTGAGCGAAGAGTCCATGACTCGCTGCAGTACAGAAGTGTACTCAGGACGCAAGCTCTGTAGACCTGGATCTTGGTATGTTCCGTCAGCTTCTTGTTGGACCAGACTCTCTTTGTGAGTCTGGAAAACGTGGTAGCTGCTTTACCGATGCGCTTGTTTAGCTCGGTATCGAGAGAAAGAGTGTCGGAGATCGTTGAGCATAGAGAGTTTTCCAGAAAGTATGTGTGAGAGGTTGTCTTACTACACATTTGGATGTAAGAAATGCTTTTGTTTCCATTTGTTTAACCGGTTCTCTGAGCCAGATTTTCAAGTCTCTATGTGGAATATTTAGTTTATTTCTCTCCTTCACTCCCTCTTTTATCCTCATGGATACTGGGTGCATTTCTTTCACATAAAACTTGCCTAAAGTGTGCTTTCTTTCTTTAACTGGAAATCATTTTAAGACCAAAGCTGTTTCTTTTCTTTTCTTTTTTTTTTGAACAATGCTTTGCTGTTCAAAGTGTACAAATAAATTACTGATGAATACAGCCCAGTGGGTCGGCTTTGGTTTGGAAGCTCAGGCCAGAATTGCAGGAAATAATTTCAGACGGCACCTGAAGCAGCAAATCTTTTGATACTGGCAAATAGATGCCTTTGTGCAGTTTGAATGCGAGCGTTTGCTGTCATTGTCCATATGAAAAAGAGTAACCAAAAAAAATGGCTGAGAATGGGGATGAATTCAATTGGTTTTTTTGTTCCCATTGGTAAGTATTCAGTCATCCAACCTGGTCCGTGCACTGGGAAGTACACAAACAGTTTAAAAAGAACAGTTTTACCCTTTTGCTCTCTTCTGCCTGCCATTTGTTTGTGAACTCATTTTTGTATTTGACTCAATTCTGTGCAGGGAAGGCAGGGAGATGGCTGAACCAATTTCATCTGCCGCCAGTGTTGTGTCAGAGGCACAAGAGAATGTGACATTTCAGGAACAAGTATACAATTTGGGGGCCTTTTCAGTTATGGAGTCCAGGTTGCACGGCATCCTTCCCCAGGGCAGCCCACTGGGCCCCCTTACTGGCCATCGTTCACTCGAACCTCTCTTTATCTTCTTGCTTTTTAAGAGAACCTATGAACTGGATTAAATTCATTTGTGTTTCTGCTGAGATGTTAGCCATTTCAATCCAATCCTCTTGTTGTATTGTTATTTCATTTGGTTTTTATCATTGTTTTTAATTCACCATTGTGGACCACATTGAGGGTTGTTTCACAGAAAGGCAGAATGTAAATTTGAGAGGGGATGTATCCATGGGGGATACATTCTAGGCCCCTCCATGGATAAGGGACTGTAGATCAGAGGGAACCGTACCGCTGCAGCTTTCCCCCGCCCCATCCATTACCTTTATTTTTCTTCTTACTGGTTGCATCAAACACACATGTTTCTTTCTTTAACAGAATGCTATAAGTAGGTAAACTTATATGATAAGCAGGCAGGCAGCCTGAACACTAGAGAGAGAGCCAGGAACATCCTATTAACATTCTTCCTGTGTCCTTTTAGTGTTTTTTGCTTGTTGTTCTATATGCTTGTCTACTTATAGAGTTCTTCTATAAGACATGCTCACTTGGTGTCACTGGTAAGAAGTAAAACAAAGGTAAGGTTACCAAGGAGGGCTGAGGAGAGAGATGGATAACTAAATCTGTGAGTACCAAGGATGCCTGTATGTATTTTCCTGGGAGTAAGCCCCATTGAATACATTAGGACTTACTTTTGAGCAGATGTGCTCAGGAGTATACAGTTAATAAAAATAAATCGTATATTGAATATTTTTTCTTTTTACTGTTCTTAGTTTACACGAACACATACGTCTGATTTTATTCTTGGCCAAAGCTTGACTTTGGAAGAGAGTGTCATTTAAAATGTCTCTCAACTCAGCAGCCCTCCAGGTCAGGCACTGATTCCTTGTGAAGCCACTGGGACTGTCTGCTGCTTGGTGGGAGAAACTACAGGCGTTTCAGACCAGGTCAAGTTTGCCTGGTTATCCATTTGGAATTCTCATCTCATGGTCAAACTAGATCAGATGTGGGGGATTCAGGATCTTTTCTTGGAAATCCTTCATTTTCTTTCAAGTATCTCTGTAGGGGTGGGGGAGAGAGAGAGATTGGGATCACAATTCTGGAAGAACCTTTCCCATGTGCCATTGCTGTGAAACTCACATGAAACTCCTATTTGCAGCAAAATATATGGGTATCCCTATGCATCCCCTGGTGGGTTAATACGAGTATCCCTTACTGGGCAAAAAGGAGATTTCTGAATCACAGCCCATGGCTCAATAATTGACAATCAGAAGTGAAATTTATGTTTTAAGGTACAGGTCAATTAATGCAGGAAGCATACACAATTTAGTTTCACAGCTTGCATGCCCCCAATGCTGTTTTGTTTAGTGAGAAATGTAATTCACTCTGCTCATGTTTCTTTGGTTTTGAGAGTGTCTGGGGAGGTTCTCCTGCTGTACCACTTTAATGCAATGCATCTTTTCCAGAACTTTTTCTCTGAAATTAATTCTGTGTTAATTACTGTTTAGAAATGTCATAAAAGTTTCCATTCAGCCTTCACAACCCAATGAGCTGTAAATTCTGAAGTAATTGAGCCACCCACATTCTGGTCTGTAGGTGATATGAGTGATACTTTTCTATTAGCATTTAATTAGCTTGCAAATATTATGCGAAAATGTGGAAATGCTGGCCAAACATTGTGAGGCTGGATTTAAGGGCCTTGTTTAAGGCCAGTAAATTAAAAGGGTCAGGCTACCGTCTGGAGAAAAAAATCACTGCAAATCCCTTTGACTAATTAAACTTGTTCACCTGCTGAAAAGTTGCCTGCATCTCGAAAAGGTTTTCCTGATTCCTGTGAACATTTCAAGCTCTTTCTTTCAATGCATATCTCATTTGACTGCAACAATGAAAATCAATGAGGTTTTGCTCACGTTAATGTAATAAGAGTATAATATAAATTATGTCGGGGGTGCAAATGATTGATTAGAAAAATAAATTTTGAGATTAACGTCAAGGGATGCTTTATCCAGGAATGGTATTAATTTCAGTTCATTAAAAAGCTGATCTCTTGTCAACTCAACGTTGAAATATCGGATGGCTTCAATTAGTCACACAGCCATAGAGATCTAATGCTCAGAGGGTGTTTTCGGGTGTTTTCCTTGTTTTTCCTACCCCTAAATGCTTAGGATTAGGTGTACCAATATTACACTGGAATAGCAGCCATAGAAATGAAGGACAGTCCCCAACATTCCCTTCTCTCATACTTCAGCATGACTCAGATATTCAGAGCCCAATCCTGGGCTCGATGCGCTGGCTTACTGCCAGCGTGCACTGTCGCAAACATGCCATAAGGCATGTTTGCAAGCTCTAACATTGGACTAGTGCCCATGCTAGCCCAGCGCTGGCTGGCAGTAGGCTAGCACCAGGTGAATGCCCGGCCTCCACCGCTTGGTGGTTGCAAGGACTGTTGAGCCACAGTAAGGTAAGCGGAAGCAGGGAGGATGCATTCCAGGGCAGGGAGGAGGCATGCTGGGGGAGGGAGTGGGGAGAGAGGGAGGCGGGTCCGGTGGAGCTCTGCTCCACCAGATCCAGAGTGTTCATGCGAGGCTCGGCACCCTACTTGAACGGTCTTCCCTCACCGAGGAGGTGAATCGAGTAGCCCCATTGCGGGGCAACTTCCCTTACCTCAGAGAAGGGGATGAAGGTCCCCTTCTCCCGAGGTGCTGCCTGTAGGCGTTCTGGATGCGGTGGCAGCCGTTTTCAGTGCCACAGCAGCCACATGCCATGGGAGCGCAGGATTGGGCTGTCAGTCTGCTACATAGAAGCTGTTCCCCCTCCACCTCACAGGCACTGAAGTAAACTTGGGAATAGGCTTAACCTCTACCTCACTTCATGTTCTTTTGATTGCCACTTACTCATATGAGGAATAATGAAGAGTTGCACTTGAATACCGTTGTGTTGGGTGCACTCACTGACTGGGTTCCCACAGAAAATGTAATGTGTGTTTGTATCCATGCCCATCCTTGACGTGCACAGACAGACAGACAGACAGACAGACACACACACACACACACACACAAAGAGATTTTCTATAATAATGGTGACCATTTCTCCAGTTGTGATAAAAATACTTTACATTTATAGAGTTGGTTCATATGCTGCATACCTAGAGGCATCACTAGGGGAATGTGGGGTGTGTGGACTGTACTGGGTAACACCATTGGGGGTGGGACCAAAAGCACTGTAGACCTGGCTGTCCCTTTGGACTTTTCCTCTGTTAACCCAGGTCTACCCCTTCTAGAGCCTAGTTCTACCCCTTTCTTAACCAAGGTGGAGGCCAGGTCTACCCTGGTGGTCTTTGGCCCTCTTAAGACCTCATTACATCATGTTTTTGTGGACAAAAATATGCTTGTCAGTGAGAACTCAATGAGATGAAACCTGGAATTGACCAAAGACCATTGCAGAGAAGCCCCCACAGCTGAAGTTTTGTGTATTAAAAAAAAATAAATTCAAAAACTTGGCAACTTGGAAGTTATGGGGGTACTTCCGAGCTCCACACTGAAGGTAGGTCACAGGGCAGGAAAGTTTTAAAACCACTGATGTAGAATCATAGCTCACACAAATACTCTGCAATAGCCTCCATGAGCATGAGTTTTTAGTCATAGCAAATTTCAGCATTCACAGGTCTGGCTGCTATGGAATATTATGGCTCTTCTCCTCCCATGTGGCCCTGCTCATATGAAAGGAACACTCATAGGAGCGATGCCATTTGACCTGTTGCTTTGCACATTAAACATAATGATCAGCTTGAATGTCAGATTATGCGTGAAGATAGTGGGACATCAATCTTTTATATGACTAGAAAATCACAGTGCCTTCGAGGCCAGGTATTATGTTACAAAGTCTTTTTGCATCTTCCCTTCTGCCCTAAAAAATTAATTTGGCTGGTGTGTAAATGTCAAATGAAAAATTGTGCTGTAAACCTGCACGCTGATCTTCATTCTGCTATCTCAGGCTTTAAGGTGGATTTGTTGCAACGTATTTTGCAACTTTCCTCTCTTTAAAAAAGCAGGTGTGAGGGTTGGGCTGTTGTTCATTCTTGAAATGTAGAGCTGAGTCCTGAGCAAGGGTACCATGTTTTATTTCGATATCTCAGTGTTGGAGGGAGAGATTGTGGTATAAACAAACAGGGAATGCCAAATAGGCAATTCAAAGCAAAGACCTCACTTTGCTCTGCTAAGTCTCTTGGAAATACAGTGACTCTAGTATCCATATTATGTAGGTCACTGGAACACAATCAAAGCCCCCCCCCCCCAAAAAACAGATTATATAACTTTTAGTCTACAATTCCATACATACTTACCTAGGAGTAATGGCCCCATCCTATGCTATACTTGTGATGGTGGAGCATGTGCTCTGCTGGTGTGTGCTATCACAAATGTGCTGAAAAGTCAGAGCCTTCCTGCCAACACTGGTGAAAGGAGCAATGTCCACCAGAGCAGGTAAGCTCTGTGTTGAGCAGCACAGGTGCAGGGAAGGGTGACTGGGATATGGGGTGTAACAGAGTGGGGGAGAGTAGTGATGGTTCGGGGTGGGTGGATCAAGCTAGGAAGGGGGCAGGATCAGTGGCACCAGCATGCACCTTCCTAGGCCTCATCTGCCAACATGGATCAACTTGAACTTGTGCCAGTGATATCATTGGTGCAGATCTGACCCATTGTGGAGGTTGAAGCCTACCCTTCGGAAAGGGGACATATGTCTCTGAGATACAGCATAGCCTGTACCAGCTCAATTGCATGCAAGTTTAGGTAGGATTGGGCTATCTGCCTTGTTGAAATCAATGAAAGATACTTCTCAGTAAACATGGCTAGGATTTTGCTGTTAATAAGATTTCTGCTAACCTTTGAGTCAAATTGGCTCCAAATTGGCTCCAAGGAAGTGGATCTCTTTTGGTTTTCAGAAATGGTAAATGCAGCCATGGGATGGTTCAGATTGGTGCTGTGGCGCTAGAGGAGAATTCTTAAAAATACTTCATGTGCTTCTTTTCCCATCCAAAATACCCTCAGCCACTATTTGACCCATTGAGAAAAGCACACAGGTACTCACATAGTGCTGCAACCCCAATCTGAATTGTCCCTCTTTCTCTCTGCCTGTCCTATCTGTGTTTAGGATTTCAAAAAAACAGAGATCTGATCATGGCTCTCCAATCTCATATGTGGATTGACTTCAGAGTACCTCAGGAAGGTGGAATATAGAAGCACCTGTCTCTGTGTATAAATAGTGCTGGCATTACTTAAATTGTTTCTTGATATAGTCAAAAGAATGCTGTTAGCAGTTCCAGCCCTGATTTTCAACTCTAGGTAGCAAAATTATTTCTAGGTTAAGCTTTTCAAAATAGGCTATTCAATTTAGCCAGTGTAAGCTTAATAAAAACTATTGGGAATTATGTGATTAAATAGCTCGATCAGGAAATGTTATTATTATCATCGCAGCCCCCATATTTCTCCATTAAGAATGCAAAACAATTAGCCTGATTTTGAAAAATCCTTAACCTAAATTGTTGTAAGGAATGAGTGATATTTTGGTGCTCATTAGAGACAAAGGCTGTTTAATTAAAAAAAAAATCTGACATCATCATTGAAAAAGCACGTCCTTTAGTAAGTCATATGTCATTTTGAAAGGACTGAGAATTGTTTAGCCAGTTCCAGTGAAAACCCTTGTTTATTTCCTGAACACTGCAAGAAAGAACCTGCTAAAGATAATAATCTTTGACATGCTACTATTGTGTGATAGTTAGAGCGTCACCCTAGGACCTCAGAGACCTGGCTTGAGTTATTCACTCCACCATGATGCTCACTGGCCTATCTCTCAGCCTAAACGACCTCATAGGGTTGGAAAGAGGAAGAAAAATGCATACTGGCCTTGGCTCCTTGGGGGAAGGGCAGGGAATATAACCATATTTTGTCCTAAGGACTGTGTTGTTAGCTGCTTTTGAACGAGAATGAAGCGAAGAATGAATAAAGACTATGGTTTTTTTTGCTAACTCTGAAGAAATATGAGCCGTGCATTTTGTTTTAGTCTGTAACTTGGAAAGTCCTCCTCCAACTAAACTAAGAAAATATATCTATACCGCCTGAAATCACAGTCTCTCTCTCTCTGTCTCTCGTGTGTGTGTATGTATGTGCTTTCATGGTGTGGAAAGATCTACTCAGACCTGCAGTATCTAAATAGCTGGTGCAGGTCTGCATGAACCTGTGTATTGGAATCAGGTCTGGTCAAGGGGGATAAGGTATTAGTAGCATTGGTGCCACTGATACTAATGCTCTCTGTCCCTGTTTTACCCCTCCTGCTGACTTACCTTTGTCAGCAAACTGCAGGAGAAATGCTGCAGTGGTTGGGAAGGCGCAAGCCTTCCAGCTGGCACATGTCTTCCCCACCGGTGCTATCAGACTTTTACAGCAGCCAGCACTAGAGCAGGATTAGGCTGAACATGAGATTATAGAAGATGTAGAAAGAGGGGTACCATGTGCACATCTGAATGGAAGTCCCTAGCTGTTGGTTTGTGTTTTTTTTTAATGAGTTGGGACCACAAAAGAGTACATTGGCTTCTTTCCTAGAAAAGTCTGGGTTCATGGAAGGAACTAGTGGCTGAAGCATGATGATGCATCACTGTCCATCACAGAGGCACATGTGAGCTGATTTTGGGTTTGCAGTGGCCTTAAACACACCTAACTCAGTTCTGGTTTGTGGCCTTTTTGTCCCAAACAGCCCAGCTTGTAACTTTAAATTAGGAGAAAAAGGGGACCTCATCCCCTAGAGCAGAATTTTTTTTTTACTTGCATACCAATGGTAGCCATTTCCATAAATGGTACCCCTCATATTAGCAAAGTGTTTGTAATTAATACTGTTCTGTTATTTCAAATTTATATGTTGTAACTGTAAATAAATGGCCCAATAATGGAATTAAAAAGCAATTGAATAACTTTTATAAAACACACAACAAACATTTTATACACCACAAATGTTCAGTGTGATCCCTGAGCATGTTTTGAGGCACATAGTTTTTTTTGAAATCAGGTTCAACTGATGTAAGATACAGACTTAAATCTAGAACTGCATCCAGCTTACTTGGGTATTTACTTTTTATGAAGGCCTAAGAAGAGAAAGAGCTCTCCATCAGCTCCATATCCTTGTTTGTGTAACTGGCATGTACTGTTTGTAAATGCTGTGAGAGTAAAGAATGTTTCATGCTACTCCACACACTACACACTGGGGCTTAAG
This sequence comes from Tiliqua scincoides, assembly GCF_035046505.1. Taxonomy (NCBI): domain Eukaryota; kingdom Metazoa; phylum Chordata; class Lepidosauria; order Squamata; family Scincidae; genus Tiliqua; species Tiliqua scincoides. The sequence continues at coordinate 79,067,305 of NC_089826.1, forward strand.
ACAGTCCTCATCTCCTATATATGAAAACCCATACTTCATCACAGTATTCTCTTTTTACCTGTTTGAAGAACTGAAGACTGTGCCATTCACTGTTGTGCACCAAAGTGTTACACATGTCCTGAGAAATTCTTAGTGGATCACTTCCGACATTGTTGTTGGCAACCTTCAGTCTCGAAAGACTATGGTATTGCGCTCTGAAAGGTGGTTCTGGAACAGCGTCTAGTGTGGCTGAAAAGGCCAATTTGGGAGTGACAATCCCTTCCACACTGGGAGCAAGTGCAGTCTGTCCCTGGTCACCACCATCCCCTGCCTCACTCCTTAAGGGGGCAGCGACAGGGCTTTCCTTACTGGGTCATCATAACACCCTGGTTTGGGAACCCCTGCTTTAAAGAGATACTGAGTTGTATACAGAAGCAAATGCAAGAAGTGGTGAAAGGGGTGGGCATAGAGTATTGGCAACCTTCAGTCTCGAAAGACAATGGTATCGCGCTCTGAAAGGTGGTTCTGGCACAGCGTCTAGTGTGGCTAAAAAGGCCAATCCGGGAGTGACAATCCCTTCCACACCGGGAGCAAGTGCAGTCTGTCCCTGGTCTGTCTCCCTGGCTATGGGCCTTCCTTCTTTGCCTATTAGCCTCAGACTGTTGGCAAAGTGTCTCTTCAAACTGGCAAAGGCCATGCTGCACAGCCTGCCTCCAAGCGGGCCGCTCAGAGGCCAGGGTTTCCCACCTGTTGAGGTCCACTCCTAAGGCCTTCAGATCCCTCTTGCAGATGTCCTTGTATCGCAGCTGTGGTCTACCTGTAGGGCGCTTTCCTTGTGCGAGTTCTCCATAGAGGAGATCCTTTGGGATCCGGCCATCATCCATTCTCACGACATGACCGAGCCAACGCAGGCGTATCTGTTTCAGCAGTGCATACATGCTAGGGATTCCAGCATGTTCTATGATGACCTGGCCACCACTATCAAGAAGATCCCTGTAAAAGAGCCATTGTTCATCCTCGGCGATTTCAATGCTAGAGTTGGTGCTGATAACAGTTCGTGGCCCACTTGCCTAGGTCAGTCCGCACTGGGAAGATGAACGAAAATGGCCAATGCCTGCTAGAGTTTTGCTGTCATCACGGTCTCTGTGTCAGCAACACGTTCTTCAACACGAAGCCCCAACATAGCGTCTCTTGGAGACTTCCCACATCACGTTTTAGCTATTCTACTGTGCAGGTTTTCAACTACTGAACCATATCTGATAATACACTAATTGGTGACCAAAAACTAGCAGTTGGTGAGGCTTTTGCAGCCAGCTAACAGCCTTCCTTCCTAATTTGCCAGCCCCGCAAGGCAATCTAAGATAGACCCGCCTTTTTCTGCCATTATTCAATTCTTTTTCAAGTACCACTAAAGGTCCTGGCAAGTTCCCTCTGGAGGTGTGCTTATCCCAGATTGGGAACCACTGCTATAGAGCTTTGAACCTACATGAGAATCATTACAGAGCTGGAGTCTGTCACTGGCATAGATGTATTTTATACAATCTCATTTCTGAAAGTAATAATGGAATCTGATATTGATTGAATAAGGAGTAAAAAATTGTATGCTATGGACAAAAAATATCACAGGGTAAAACATTTTGCATACTTCAAGCTCTAGGATAATTTTCATTTCAGTGTCATATTTTTTCTTTGAAAATATTTAAATTAAGAAGGCTTAGTTCTAAGCGATTGAACAATACCAGCTAAATCAGGCTACCCATGATAATCGTATTACATATTGTTCTCACCTTATAAGCTAAAAGGTGAAACTAAACAGGTTTTATTTAACAGCGCATGAAGATAAGGAGTAAAGGAATTTAGTAATTGAAGTCAAAGGAGAAATAGATAAATGTCACTGGCATATTTTCACGAGGTTTAATTAATTTTATACCATAAAATGGTCTGTGTATTGTGACATAATATCAGAGGGTTTTAGATCAGAGGGAAAAATACAATGGAGAATCACCTTTCCTTTGACTAATAACTTTCCTCATTGATCCCACTCAAATGGAGGCTATTTGTCAAAAGGAAGGTGAAGCAATGGAAGGGGTGGCTTCTCAATTCTCCATTGAAGTTCACCTCTGATATTGCTAAATGGATCAATAAACACTCACTGTCTTCAATAGGTCTTGATTCCTGCTCCTTGACCTTAAAACTGACATCAAGCACAACTGAAACAAGGCTTTTATTAAATCACCGCTCATTCATTAGAAGTTGGACTGAAGTCATCCATTAACCTTTATATAACCTTATATAAACTTCTGAAAAATTGTAGTTGAAAAATAACTTCCTGAACAGGGAGGTGTTTCCTGGACAGCTATTGCTGGAGGTTTTGCTGGAGGTCACTTTTATGACCTGCATAGGAAGAAATGTTTGTTTATTAATAAACTCTATGAAGCATTTATTTAAGAGACATTTATACTTCACCCTTCCTTCTTAAGTGGGATCCTCAGAGCTGCTAAAAAATGTTGCAATGTCATAAAAGCACCAGATTGCAGATGAAGTACGATGCTAAGAGCAGGAGCCAAACCTAAATCAGAGAAGATCTAAAGCACTCGGATGGAAAGCAGGTCTCTGAACAAAAACATCTTGACCAGTCATCAAATGGTGCAATCCTATGGGCTGTGCTATGCTAGCAGCCAGAGTCCTTTTGTTGTAAATGGCTTTGCAATGGCGCACAGAGTCACTAACACTTCCGTGACTGCAAAGTGGTGGCATCTTTGGACGAGTGCTGCCATGCCTTGTAGGTTGCAACAGAGCAGGAAGGCTGGTGCGGGATGCATTTTGAGAGTGGGCAGGAGAATAACTGGGCAGTTTGGGGGTAAGTCAGGAGGTGATTAACAGGCCAGAGGGGGTGGATCTCAGTGGCAAATTCAAAATTCAGACCATGATACCAAAATTCAGACCATGATACCTCCTTACTCTCCTTAAACCTACACCAGCTATACAGCCTGTGTAGGTCAAAGGAGACCCACAGGCCGTCAGGGGCTCTACCTGGATGTAAGGGAATAAAAGTTCTCTTACTGGAGGATACCTCCTGATCTCCCTCCCCCCACACCATAGCATGCAGCATGCACCTCTATAATGTAAGCTGGTGGGAGATAGGATTGAGGCATAAATATACCAAAAGGTGAAGCAATGGAAGGGGTGGCTTCCCAGTTCTCCATTGAAGTTCACCTCTGATATTGCTAAATGGATCAATAAACACCCACTGTCTCCAATAGGTCTTGATTCCTATGCAGGGCGAAGCATTCCATAGCCTGGATGCCATCAATGACAAATCCCTGTGCCACCCTCCAGTCTTCACATGGTAAAGGAACTTGTCACAGAGCCCTTACTGATGACCACATGCTCGTGTGGGAGGGAGTGGTCCTTCACATGTTAGGGTCCCAAAGCATTTAGGACTAAGAATCAGAATCAACATCTTGAATTGAACACATTGGAACCAATGAATGTAATGCAATATTTGGGTTATATGATTCTTCCCCCAAATAAAAGAGCTTCAATCAACAAACAAAAGAAAATGAGAGTGTCTCGCTTACTAATCCAATCTCCTTTAGTTGCCTTTCCTTTGCATTAAGCATAAGGCACTTAGGAATGTGGATTCAGATTTCAAAATGTGCCTGTAACAGTAAAAGCATGTTTTGCAGGTCTTCTGAAGTTTGTTGCATGTGACTCTTAGATTAAGAAAGTGTTGCTACCCCTAGACTAGATAGATTGGCTCATTGGAGACTGGGGGCACCCTGCGGGCCACATTGAGAGACCTCGAGGGCCGCAAGTGGCCCCAGGGCTGGGGTTTGGGCACCCCTGCTCTAAAGGATTAATTTTGCTCCTTGCTCACCCAGCCAGTCTCTCCCTTGGCAGCTTTTATTAGCCAGGCCACGCAAGAGTAAAACATACACACAGGCACACTCATGCTACCAAAGATCCCTGTTAACCCTATTTTACCCTTTTAAAATATCCAGAATCACTTTCTATAGTCACCTAGTGATTAAGGCTGATTTCTGGAGGCTCCAGGCCAATCCTGGAGCGTTGACAACCCTAGATGGAACAAGCTGAAGAGGATTCATCAAAAGAGGACAAGTAGATGCTGAAGATACCTCATCAGAAACTGTCAGGGTGGAATCCAGGTTAAGGTAGATTTGAGGAACTTTATCTGCAAAATTCTGAGCAGACTGGTCAAAGCCAACTGTGAAGGTATCCATCCTTACTGGCCAGACACTACTTGGGAAAGCTTCACACTGGAGAGCACCCCGCAGATGCAATCATGGCAGAGAAGTAATCCCTCTAGTTAAGGTCATCCATTGCATCTCTTAGCGCATGATTGCTGCTTTAAGGACTTCAGAATCAGAGTTTTTGATTCTGTCATTACCTAACTACTGAAATGGCAATAATTTATTTGAATGACTGATGACCTGTAAATGCTGTATGCTTTTCATGGTTTATATATATTCAAGGCAAGATGAAAACAAAGTATTTGCCAAGATTTGTGTGAATGTGGGCACATAAGAACAGCCCCACCGGATCAAGCCATAGGCCCATCTAGTCTAGCTTCCTGTATCTCACAGTGGCCCACCAAATGCCCCAGGGAGCACACCAGATAACAAGAGACCTCATACTGGTGCCCTCCCTTGCATCTGGCCTTCTGACATAACCCATTTCTAAAATCAGGAGGTTGCGCATACACATCATAGCTTGTACCCCGTAATGGATTTTTCCTCCAGAAACTTGTCCAATCCCCTTTTAAAGGCGTCCAGGCTAGACGCCATCACCACATCCTGTGGCAAGGAGTTCTACAGACCAGCCACACGCTGAGTAAAGAAATATTTTCTTTTGTCTGTTCTAACTCTCCCAACACTTAATTTTAGTGAATGTCCCCTGGTTCTGGTATTATGTGAGAGTGTAAAGAGCATCTCCCTATCCACTCTGTCCATCCCCTGCATAATTTTGTATGTCTCAATCATGTCCCCCCTCAGGCGTCTCTTTTCTAGGCTAAAGAGGCCCAAACGCTGTAGCCTTTCCTCATAAGGAAGGTGCCCCAGCCCCGTAATCATCTTAGTCACTCTCTTTTGCACCTTTTCCATTTCCAATAAATGCCACAACCCAATAAATGCCACAACCCAATATTCACCCTTTTGATACAGTCTTCTGCTTTTGTGGTTCTATTACTCTACAGGGGTGTTAAAACAAACAGAAATGAGGTGTTGTTTTTTTTTCCTCCTGACTGTTAATTATTGTAATCACACAAGGAACAAAGCCTGAAATAGCTTTTGTTTTAGTGCCTGCCGTTCTCCCACACACACACACACCCGTCAAAATGTTGTTCATTATTTTGATATTTTTACAAATCAGCAAACTTCTCAGCAGTCATGAAAATTCCTCAACAAGGCTCCATCTGTTCTCGCTTGTGATATGAAATGCTAGAGGTTTCTCTGGTCTTAATTATCACAAACATTACACTGATGTGTAATGAGGGGGGAATGTTTGACAGTTGAATACAAAAGTGATTTTCAAACCTGAATTTCCTGTCTCTCCTCCTATATTTGCTAATTCTGTGATGCTGTTCAAACCAGGATCCATTTAAAGTAGGAGAGATAATCCCTTTCATGTCCTGCCAGTGGGCATCTGGTTGGATCCTGTTGGGAACAGTGTGTTGGACCAGATGAAGGTGATCTAGCCAGGGCTTTTCTTGCATTCCTATGTTATATTCCTATGAACTGCTACCCTTCTTATGTTTTCTTCTGGAGATATGGGAGCCTTACTGTACCACTGTGGTAATGAGAAAAGCCTCAGGCCATATAGAAAGAACCTATGCTGAGAGGGGTGTATCAGGGGTTGGCTAGGTAGGGCCCATAGCAGACCTACCTGATGGGCCAACTCCTGAGCTTTCAGTACCAGTGACAAGCATAGTATCCAGTGCACCATCAAAGTGCAGGCTGGAAGCCCAGGCCAGAGCTTTTCCCTCAGGCCCCCAGCAGCCTGGTACCAATAGTTCATGCTGTCCTACTCCACATCAGTCTTGCCCAGGTTTCCAAGAGAAACCATGATGGAGTTGGTGGAGTTACAAAGGCTACAAAGGCCTACTGTCCTAGATGGGGATCAGTAAGACTGCATTAACAATGACTCTATCAATTACGCTGTACCGCCGCTCTTTTCTTGCTTAGCATTTAGTCTATAGCAGGGCTGTCAAACATAAGGCCCAGGGGCCATATGCGGCCTGCCAGAGTTTTTTGTCTGACCCTCAGGCTCTCAGCTGCTGCATTGTGCTGAGGTGTCACTGCTGGAAGGGCAGCCCACATGATAATTGGCCTCTCCCTTATCTTGAAATGTGATCATTGTGCATTTTCTCTTCTGTCATTTGTAGCTAATGAGTTCCTAAGTGAGAAAAAAGTCCTTATTTCTGTTTAGGACCTGTTTAATGACACCATTTCTTGACTAATAACATCACTTCTGGCCTTCACACGTGTCATGAATGCTGTTTGGCCTGCTTATGAAACGTGTTTGACTCCCCTGGTCTATAGAGACAAATGCCAGATGTGGGGAGAACGTATCTCCATTGCTGAAACCCTGGAGAAACGATGAACAACAGGACACTGGGGTGAGGCTAGTGATGTGGTGTCACTGGAGGAATTGCTAGTGTGTGCATTTTTACCGAGGGCCCAACCCTATCCAATTTTCCAGTGCCAATGCAGCCATGCCAATGGGGCGTGCACTGCAACCTGTGGTGGGTAGGCAGTCACAGAGGCCGCCTCAAGGTATGGGAGCATTTGTTCCCTTACCTCGGGGCTGCATCATGGCTGCACCTGAGCTGGAAAGTTGGATAAGATTGAGCCCTGAGTCCCTCATGCGTTTCGGCCCTAGGGAAAGCAAACATCTGAATAGTACCATATGTTTACCTCTCTTTTGCATAGGTATAAATGATTTGGGACATAAATTAGCACCCCTACTTTTTGGGGAGAGGATAAATCTACATGCTCTGTGCCTTGCCTCTCTTAGAGCGCAATCCTGTCTTGTGCTGGAATGGGCAGGCCAAGAGGCACATCCCTGCGCTGGCCCAGCTGACTCCCAAGGAGGCACAAACATGCTTTACGGCACGTTTGCGATCCTCCTGGGCCAGCACAAGGGACTTGCACCAGCCTAGGGCGCAGTTAGGATTGCGCCTTTAGTATACTAAAAGGTTACCCAGAGCCGGCTTTTATTTTCCAGTAATATAGTGCACAAAAAATACAGTGAACAAATAATATATGGCAGTCACCACCATTTTAAAGCAATGGAAGGCTGCACAGACATAACTTAGCAGGGGGGAAATCCTTTAGAAAATGAAGTAATGACTTTTTTGTTTGCTGCGAAGGATGATATACCATTTTTACACTTGGCTTGATAGTTGATGGGTCTGCAGGCAATATTCATGTAGGAGATCATAGTACATCACTACAGGAAAAGTGAGAGATCATAACTATAATGGCACCACATGCTACTTCCTTGAGGTCGCTGACAACAGGACTGTTGCAGAATCTTTTTCTCCCCCTCATTTGTGTACAAACACCATCTCTGCTACCATCAAAAGACTGTGCCTGGTCATTGCTATGGTACGGCTGATGAATTGCTTGAAGGCATATGAATTAATTCCTAGTCAAGAATTCTTCTAAACAAAATTATCCAGTAAGAGTTGTTTGGTACTGATAATTCAGATTTGACTGGAGTCATGCCTTTGAACCGAGATATGTTTTTTATTTAAATGTTTTTATGTTAGCATGCGCAGCAATAGTATGGATAGAAAGGGAGCACAAAATTGCTTAGCAGGAGATGTGTTTTCTTTCCTGTTCCCCTTCAGTGGCTGAGGAAATGTGGGTTGTTGACAGCTCTTACTTTGTGGGGTGAAGAACAGAGGCTGCCTTCCTGCTCTAGCTCATCTCAGAGGAAGAGAACCTTGAAATTAGATTTAAAAATCTCACTTCCCTTCTTTCATATGGACACACAGTTATTCCTTTAAGCTGCAATCCTTTGCACACTTTCCTGGGAGTAGATCCCATTGACCTGGATGGGTTTGGGCTCTTAGTCCACCAGAATGCCAGAACCAGGGGATATCTACTAAAATTGAATGTTGGGAGAGTTAAAACAGAGAAAAGAAAATATTTCTTTACCCACTGTGTGGTTTATCTGTGGAACTCCTTGCCATAGGATGTGGTGAATGGTGCCTGGCCTAGATGTCTTTAAAAAGGGATTAAACAGATTTCTGGAAGAAAAGTTCATCACAGGTTACAAGCCATAATGGGCATATGCAACTTCCTGGTTTTAGAAGTAGGCTGTCTTTGACATGACAGATGTAAAGGAGTGGTAATAGGATATCTTGTTGTCTTGGGTGCTCCCTGAGGCATCTGGTGGGCCACTGTGAGATACAGGAAGCTGGACTAGATGGGCCTTTGGCCTGATCCAGTGGGGCTCTTATGTTCTTATTAATCAATGGTCTGCAGGGAGGTGGTAACATTAATCGATCCTTTTCCCATCTTGAAAAGGGAAAAGGATCGATTTTCACACATACACTGTTCATGGCAAGGCTTCACCCCACTATCCTCATGCAATAGAAGATTGGCATCCCAGGAATAAACTTGGCTATCCTTGCATATCTAACTGGGGAATGAGTGTTGCACCAATACAAGTGAGGACCCATATAAATGCTCCTGTGCTCCTGTATCTTTTCCCCCATCACACTCTCAATATATACAGCTCAAGCGCTCTATAACACATGACTCATGTGCACATTCACATACCACTCATAAGAACTTATAGTCCAATGTTTGATTGATCCGTCAGTAGTGGTGTTTATACCTTTCTTAGCTATCTCTTCCTTCCAACAGCACTCCGTCTGATCTGTCACTAGACCTACGGTACCGGTAGTTTTTTTTAACACATAAGCTGTGGGATGTCCATGAACATTCCATAACACCTCGGCAGTTGAATCAACAGCTAGGAACGTCTCATTTCAAACTACTTAATCCAAAGTTGCCATATCCACTATGTAAGCAGATATTAAAAATTGTAGCCTGTATTTCAGAAACAATTGTGAAATACACGCAAGCACACAAAATTTATCTAACTGGGAAGAGGATGTGGCAAAACTACACATGGTTTTTCCTGTGCATTTAAATGCAATTCTTCAATTCATTCAGCTGCAATTGCAGTTAGTGCCCTAACTGGGTATCCAAAGCTCCATTTGACTGATTTTGCACATAAATAAGGACTTGAAATGGTAACAGTTAAGCACTTTCCATGGTTTTGGCTTTAATTTAAACTATAAGTAATGTTTGTGTCAAAAGCTGCTTTACATTCTACAAGACAGGTTTCTGAGAAGTGGTAATGTGATTACAAGCAGTGCCTAATGAGGTGTTGACAGCAGGATGGTAAACAGTTGAGACTTAGGAAAGTGAAAGTTCACATGTAAAAAGAAGTGCTTTAGAAGCTTTCACAAACCATGAAGAAGAAAAACCCAGAAGATATGGGTTGGGGGCGTGGGGGAGGAGGTGTTCAGGGGAGGGGGGACATGGGTGGAGGGCAGAAAGAGGGCAGGGGGGGTGTGCCAAGAGAGGGAGCAGGGAGGGAGGGAAGCGGGACCGGTGGAGTGATGCTTCACCAGAACCAAAGCCTCTGTGCTGGGCTCACCGCCCAACACGGAGGCTTTTGAGTCACAGCCAACCTTTTTGTTGCGCAATGGGAAAAGTGTCCCTGGCGCAACCAGCGCTTATCATTCTGCTGGGGAGCTGTCCTACCCTGCCGCCAGTCTCCCCCAAACTGAGCTCCAGCCTGCCATGCCTGTTCAGAAATTTGGGCACAGTGGCTGCTGAGGCAACAGAACCCAGAAGCGGCGAGTCAGAGCTCAGTTTGGGGGAGGGCAGGAAAGGACGGCTCCCCTGCAGAACAGTAAGAGCCATTCACACAGGGGAGGGAAAAGGCTGGGCACAGGATCCGGCCTGCAGGACATGTTCTGGAGAGCCCTGCAATACATACTCACCTGTGAGTAAGGGCCCGATGCTTTCCAACTTTCCAGTACTAATGCAGCTCCAAGGTAAGGAAACAAACATTCCCTTGTTTGAACAAAAGGTTTGAGCCTTTTGGGACCTACACGTATTTCTTTCCCAGTAGATTGCCACGTGTTGATTGGGTCTTGTGCATAGTCTTTCAGCCTGCAATATATATGCATTTGTATGAAAATTTGAAGAGGTTGTCTTCATGCACAGTTCACGCACAATTTTCAGATTGTTATGGTGTCTTGAGGACAAAATAATCATAATTGTGAACACAATCAGATTCCTTTTGATATCCAAGAAAAATTGTTCATAAACAGCTCCCAACAGCTATAAAATTTAAAGGACCAACTTAGATAATGAAGTATCATATGGGGTAGGCAACTTGTTCTGTATAGCAAATACCATATTGCCACTCCATAGCACCAAAGAATATTAAACTTGTTGCTTAAACTAGTCATCATGAAATGCTGATCTTGATAAATGCCACGAAACCCTAGAACAGTGACTTTTAACCAGTGGGCCATGGCATATTGGTGTGCCACGAATGGTCCACAGGTGTGCCAATGGTCATTTATTAGTAGGACCATTGGGGAATGTGACCCTGGCCGGCAGTGTGGTGTGCCTTGTCAATTATCAAAAAACTGATGGTGTGCCTTGACAATTTTAGTGCCTTGTCAGTGTGCTGTGAGATGAAAAAGGTTGAAAATCACTGCTCTAGAATGTTCAAAGAAGAATATTTTTTTAATTGAATTTTGTCTTAGATAAGTGTTTTCCAAACTTTTTAGCACAGGGACCCACTTTTTTAAAAGAAACTCTATCAGGACCCACCTAGCTTTACCAGACTTAAAAAAAAAAAAAAGTATTTGATATATAAGTAATAATAACCTGAAAAGACCCTCAAACATTTAACTCCCTATACTTACACATTCTTGCAAACTGAACTCTTTGCAGGGTAATTAGCAGCACAGTGTATGATTTTTTAAATAGCCTCAGGGCTTGAGGGAATTAGTTATCTGATCTTTCCATTACCCTTTGGTGACCCACCAAAAATCAGGTTGCGACCCACCAGTGGGTCCCGAGCCACAGATTGGGAATCACTGTCCTAGACCCTGAAATAACATTTTATGTAGTAAATAAAACATTCACATTTTCCCCAAAAGCTCTTTTCTCTTTTCAAATATCTGAAAAATACTTCCATCCAACCACCATTCAGACACCTCATTCACATGGACCACTGGCTATATGCTATTGATTTGGTTTGGGGGTGGAATTCTGGGGGTGGAAAGCTGAGTGGAGACTTCCAAAAGATGGTCTCTCTCTATCTAACTTTTTCCTCATGGTGGTAGAAGAGACTACCAATTTGGTTCTGGGGACATCCACTAAAACTGAGTGTCGGGAGAGTTAGAACAGACAAAAGAAAATATTTCTTTGCCCAGCATGTAATTAATCTGTAGAACTCCTTGCCACTGGCTTAGATGCTTTTTAAAAGAGGATTAGACAGCTTTATGGAGGAAAAACAGTTGTTACAAGCCATGATGGTAAATGTAACCTCCTCGTTCTAGAAGTAGGCTGAATGCCAGATGTAAGGTAGTTCATTTGTAAAATGTAATAGTTATACTACTTTATACTATTACATTTTACAAATGAACTACAAATGTATAAAAGGTAGTGCATTTGCAAGGGACAATACAGGTAACTTCTTGTCTTGTGTGCTCCCTGAGGCATCTGGTGGGCCACTGTGAGATAAAGGAAGCTAGACTAGATGGACCTTTGACCTGATCCAGCAGGGCTCTTTTTATGTTCGTATACCCTGGGGGCTTGGGATAAGGCCCTCAGTTTGGCTGTACTTGTCATAAGAGGTGACTAAACAGCCACTGGGTAGATGGGACTTGATAGCCTGGGAAGGCAGCTCATCTGAGAGAAGGAGAACTCTGATCCCAAACCTCCACTGCCTTGTGGCTACATCCAGTTATGGAAAAGGCTTCAGGAGTCACCCTCGAGGCAAAATCCGGAGCCGGAGTCCCTGAGGCAGTTCGTGGCTGAACACAGTCACGTTCTGGCAACTCCTGCGACGCCGCTGGAACCAACCGTGTTGGCCTCTGCCTTTCCATTGGACCATTTCAGTGACGTGGAGAGGGGGGATTTGCTGCATGGGAAACAGTCTATCCTCCATATCTACTTTACCCAGGCTTCGCACACTGGAGAGGACACTCTATTCCAGAACCACCATTCAGAGCGCGATACCATAGTCTTCCGACACTGAAGGATGCCAACATGCCCCGGCATGGAGCTGATCAGAGGAAAGAAGGGAGGCATGGATTTCTGGGTTCCCCCTCCTGATCACCACACCTGAAAGAAATTGGAAACACACTTGGAAAGAAATTCCAAGCCACAGAAAAGGGTCTTTCATGTGTCCCTGCTAACTTCAGCTCAAAGCATACTGGCAGCCCAATCCTGAGCTGTCTGCGGCACGAGATTGTGGTGGCGCAGAAAATGGCTGCCGCCGCATCCTCCACACTTTGGACAGCTGTCGTGGCTCCTTGGGAGAAAGGGACTTTTGTCCCCTTCCTCTGGGTAAAGAGAGTAGCCCCACAAAGGGGCCACTCGATTCACCGCCAACAAAAAGGTGGCGGTGAATCAAAAGCTTCCGTGTCTGGCAGTGAGCCCAGCATGGAGGCTTTGGTTCTGGTGAAGCATCACTCCACCGGTCTGTCTCCCTCCCCGCTCCTTCCCCCTGGCACGCTTCCCCCCCGCTTTCTCTCCACCCCCTCCCTCCCCGTAACGCCTCCCCCCTCCTCTCCCTGCCCCCTTTCCTCTCCCTGGAAATCTCCTCCCTGCCTTGCCCCATGCCCCTGCTTATCTGTCCACTGCTCAGCAGTGCATGCAACCGCTGAGCTGCAGAGGTCAGGTGCCTGCTGGCGTTGGCTCTCACCTGGTGGTAGGGCCCGCAAACATGCCTTATGGCATATTTGCAACAGTGCATACTGGCGGTGAACCAGTACAGTGAGCTCAGGGTTGGGCTCTAAAAGCAGAGCCTCTGCTGATTATTCAAATGCAGGTTGACATATTTATATAGTGTTATGGAGGTCCTTTGGATACTTTGGTGCCAAATTGAAAGCTCATCATTAATAAGAAGAGCCCTGCTGGATCAGGCCATAGGCCCATCTAGTCCAGCATCCTGTATCTCACAGTGGCCCACCAAATGCCTCAGGCAACACACAAGACAACAAGAGACCCGCTTCCCTATGTCATCCCTTGCATCTGGCATTCTGAGCTAACCTACTTCAGGGTGCAGCTTGTAACCAGTGATGGACTTTTCTCCAGAAATTTGTCCAATCCCTTTTAAAGGCATCTACTCCAGATGTCATCACCGCATCCAGTGGTAAGGAGTTCCACAGACTAACTATACACTGAGTAAATAGTATTTTCTTTTGTATGTCCTCACTCTCCCAACACTCAATTTTAGTGAATGCACCCTGGTTCTGGTGTGTGCAAGAGGGGAAATAGCATCGCTCTATCCACTCTATCCAACCCCTGCATAATTTTTATGTCTCAATCATGTCCCCCATCAAGTACTTTTTTTTCTAGACTGAGGAGCCCCAAACACTGTGGCCTTTCCTCATTATTGTCCATCATTAAGTTCCAGTGGGGGGGGGGGTGTTTTGTAAAATCAAGAAACATGTTTGCAACAAGAGAAATTGACAACCAAATATCAGTTGCCTTGGTGTGCTCCTCTATGGTTAATGCTATACAGTACTGTGAATTTTGTGTGGTACCCCTTTGTCTTTTACCAGTACACTAAGTTTGATTCATGCAAGGCCATGAGTTCTAGCATTGTACCAGTCATTTGAGCCCATGCCTATATGTTGTTCAGTAGCAAAATAATGCATAGGTCTGCCACTTCTTATAGATTTACCAGTGATGGTGCTTACTGTTTTCAAAATCATTCTGTCTTTTATTTGGAACAAAAAGTTCTTTGCCCATCTGTTTTGAGGCACTGTGCTTAAAAGGCAAATAAATACAAATTCCTTGCAACACCTTGGGGAGTCCAGCGTGTTTTGTGTTAGCCTGGTGGTGTGGTTATCAAATGAACCTTTTTAAAAAAAATCTTAATGGGCAAACAGAATTGTACATTTAGACATTATGTGAACAGCTCTTCAAAATGCCTTAAATGAATTTTCACGTATTGAAATGCATCTATTGAGTACTGTAAAAATAATAGACCTTTCTGGATCAATTAAATTCTGGCAATAAAAGTTCTGAGCATCATTTGACTATAAACAAAATTGCCTAAGAATTATGCCTAACCGGCATAAATACCACTGGTGACTCTGGAGATCTGTGGGTATAAATTAGCAGAATGTGTTTGCCCCTGGATCTGTTTATAATGTCAGTTTAAAATTCTAATTAGGAATATACTGAGACTTGGAGAATGAAAATGACTTTTTTCCTACATAAACAGTAGAATAATGCTTCACACTCATAAACGCACTTATCTACCTCATCCGTTTTCTGCCTTCCTCTTTTCCCCATAAGCTCTTTATAGGTATGTGGGAAGCAAGAAATGTCTAATTTCATACATTTGTAAACCTTTAGGAAATAGTAAAGCTCAAAAATGGTTGCCTCCTAATGTTGGGAAACTAAGGACTCAGTCCTATCCAACTTTCTAGTGCCAATGCAACATTGCCAATGAGGCATCTCTGCATCCTGCAGTGGGGGAGGGGCATCATGAACTTGCACCAGTGATTGAGCTGGTGCATGTCTGGGTTGACCCAGTACAGCTTCTGGGGCTTACTCTGGGGCAAGGGCACAAATGACCGCTTGCTCTTAGGAAACTGCCATACAGGAATTTGTGCTGGATTGGGCTGCCTTCTCACTCTTCTCAACTCCCATTTCTGAGTACTAGAGCACATGTCTGCATAGACAATGCTGACGTCTACACAGAGAAACGTAGGGGTACAGGTGATGTGAGCTGCACCATTTATCACCCTAAGAAGGGGTGACACCACGCTGCTTGAGTCTCTGTTTGGCAATCTTTGGCCCACTCCTAGCCCAGCCGCCTCACACTTTCAGTGACAATCTTGTTTTCACCCTTTGGTGGCAAAGAACAAGAAATGACTGAGCCTGGAGCGGGCCAGAGATAGCTGAATGGAGGTAGTCCAGAGGAGTAGTCCAGATGGTTGAGGGCGACACGATTAAATCATTGTCACCACCAAGCTTCCAGAACGATGGACTTCTGCAGGTAAGCACTGCAGCAAGCAGTGCCCACCCCAGGGAGGCCTCTGCGTAAAGTAATACAGTGCAAAAAGAGAGTTACTAGTACAGCTTTTCCTGGACTATACCATTTCTGGCTGGCAGCTGAGGTAGCATTTTTGAATGCTCCCCCTTAAAAAAAAAAAATCCCTGAACAAGGAAAGAATATGTCGTACTGTCTCTCTGTATGCAGGCTCAGGGTTCTGTCTGTCTGTCTGTGGGGGAACCTTCAGACAGATTCTCTTCTGCACATGAAAAAGAAGCCATCTGGGAGCAGCATTACCCTTGATTCTGCCTGCTGTACAAATTGGCCCTCACATTCTTTTGCAAGTCATCCCCTACAGTCATCGAAATTCCTTTCTTACTTGTAATTCACCTAGGTGCAAAATAGCAAACTCCTCACCTTATAAACATTCACAAAATGTAAGTCTGCTGTTATAGAACTAAGTACTCTGGAATCTGCTGTAATAAATTCCTGTGACAACCTTTACTGCTGTTATAACAAGAATCTTTATGAAAGTAATAATTTTGCCTTCCTTCACTGCATTAAGTTGAGAGTGTAAGAGTGCTCATTTTGTTTTTTGGGGGGCATATATATTGCTGTCCATACATTAATCTTTAACTGAACAGCAGCGTTATGGAGTGTGTTAAAATCTCTTATATCTAGAAAGATAGCTCTTGAAACGTCACTGTATTGTTGTTTTTTTTTTTTATCTCAAATATATTGAATTATCTTCACTGAATTTTCTGTCGATTTACTATAAGATGTGTGAATAGGATTACACACTCTATGGTTGTTTCTCGTTTAGTTCCCTTCAGCATTGCAAAAGGCTGGGACTTCCTTTGGGGCAAGGAGATGAATGTCCCCTTAACCCAAGGAGATCTTCCACCTACTAAATTCCCCTGCGGAATACCACACAAGCTATGCCGGTGCCACTGTGTTGGCATGGGAGAACCTAGGAGGAATCAGGCTGTCCATTAGGATTGGGCTATCATTTTAGGCAAAATCATGTTTTTTGAAAACCGTTGCAACTTACCACGATTTGCCTGAGGGTATTTTTCTAACCCTATCAAATATGCCATAGGCCTAGAAGTTCCTTTGGCTTTGCGCCTCACCAAGAAAGAAAAAGGGTTTAGTAAAAACAATAAATCATGTCAGCTTTGAATTCTGGTTTAATTGGCTTATTGTCTTGGGCACAATGCACTATATTGTGTGTGTGTGTGTGTATTAAAGCACTGATTTGATATAGACAATAAACAATGCAACAACTGCTGATTCAATCAGTTCAGACCTGAACACTGGAAAAATGTAGTGGCAGCTGATCATGAAACATCAGCTCATTACCCTGTCACCTCCAATTCTGCCCCCGATTTGAAGGTCAGAGCGACTTCCAGTTTAAGAATAATAATAACAACTTGGTATTTATATAGCACCTTTCTGGTCATCGGATTATGCCTCTGACTTTATTCAAGGCGGTTTACATAGGCAGGCGATTCTAAATCCCTCAAGGGGATTTTTACAAACATAGAGGTTCTCTCCTTCAAGAACCAACAACATTTCAAAATGGATCTTCCTGGTTTGGTCTCTCTTCTGGCCTCTAGTTCTCCCAGGCAGGCTGACAAGCCGCTCCATCTCACATGGAGGGTAGCTAAGACGCTTCTTGCTCACACCAAGAGCAGGTGGAATCACTCAGCTCGGCTTGTCAGCTGCTTCAAGGTCTCGCCATTCTCAGCCTTCAGGGAGCTGCCGGTGTCCTTGAGCTGGCGACCTTCTGATGTTATCTTCGGGCTAACGGAGGCTCTACCCTCTAGACCAGATCTCCTGCCCAGTTTACTTCCAGTTTACCACTAGTTGCTCCAACCTTCAGCTGAATCTTGACTATGATATATGCCTCAAATAAATATTTATGGAAATTAGGAGATTATGTCAGATCAGTGTATAGCTTGATTACCATGTCTGTGGCAAGCAGCCACTTGAGGAGTGGGAAAGAGTGAACTACTTTCTCTTTGAGAAGTTTTTTGGTGTGTGTGTGTTGAGCACACCTCTTAATAGTACAATTCACAATTGTCCCATAACCCTCTGCACCCCCTAAGGGCTGCCACTGCCCATAACTCATCCTTGCTATGGAGTCTTAAAAGTAGTCCAGCCTGGTTCAAACAAAAATTCAGCAATCCTCTCTGTTGTCAGAATGAGTGCAGTCCTACAAAATCTATCCCTGTTTAAGAGTTAGGGTCAAACTAGAAATGCTAAAGGAAATCCATGTTCAGATCTTCCTTTTTTTTTAAGTTAACAGGCATTGGGAGCAGTGGAGCAGATTGGAGCTCTGGTGATGGGAGAAGGAGGGTTAACCCTTTCTCCTTGTATAATTTTTCCCCATATGACTAGTCATACGCACCCCACCTGCTATTTTTTTCTGTAGAGTAAAATATACAGGCATATGTATATTTTTCCTTCATGGAGTAACTTTGTTATTGGGAAAATGGTGCAAATGGTTATTGAAAGTGGTTCAATTCCCCCCTTTCACAGCTGCTATTAGCTTTTTTAAATATTATAAATAGGCATCTTTTTGATTGCATCCAATTGCAACCTTGAAAACATGCTTTCATTTCTGCCTTTGAAATTGGTGGAACTTGAAAGTACTTAAGTTTTGGCAGGCACCAGTGGCATCCTTAGGGTGGCGAAGAGGGTGTGGACTGTACTGGGTGATGCACACGGGTGGGGGACACCACTACTAGCCAGAAGTTTTAAACTCTTGGTATATCTGAATAATTCTATCATACTGTATATCATTTGATGTGCAATTTCATGCAGAATGCAGTGAGACAAACCGTAGTGACATGTCTCTATTCCAGCAATTTTCAACATTTTTCATCTCACGGCACACTGGCAAGGTTGTCAAGGCCCACCATAAGTTTTTTTCTTTTCTTTCTACAATTGGCAAGTTGCACCATGTTGCCAGTATGTGTGTGTTGGCAACCTTCAGTCTCGAAAGACTATGGTATCGCGCTCTGAATGGTGGTTCTGGAACAGCGTCTAGTGTGGCTGAAAAGGCCGATTCGGGAGTGACAATCCCTTCCACAGTGGGAGCAGTCTGTCTCTGGTCTGTCTACATGCTAGGGATAACCGGTAAACTGCTGCTTCCCGTGTTGTGCCAACGCCGTATGGCGAAGTTGAAGTGTCCTCTCCAGTGCGCGAAGCCTGGGTAAAGAAGGTATGAAGGATAGGCTGTTACCCATGCAGCAAATCCCCCCCTCCATGTCGCTGGAATGGTCCAATGGAAAGGCAGAAGCCAATACGGTTGGTTCCAGCGGCGTCGCAGGAGTTGCCAGAGCGTGACTGTGTACAGCCGCGAACTGCCTCAGGGACTCCGGCTCCTGATTTTGCCTCGAGGTTGACTCCTGAATATTTGCCATGTTGCCAGTTTGACTCATGGGGCTCACATCCCTTAATGGCCCTGCTAATCAATGACCTGCCTCTAAACCAGTGTTTCTCAAATTGTGGGTCGGGACCCACTAGGTGGGTTGCGAGCCAATTTCAGGTGGGTCCCCATTCATTTCAATATTTTATTTTTAATATATTAGACTTGGTGCTACCGTAGTATGTGACTGCATTTGGGGAAATGTTACAGACCTGTACTTTTAACAAGCTAGTATGTATATTCTTTGAACAATTATAGTCAATGGGACTTACTCCTGGGTAAGTGAGGGTAGGATTGCAGCCTAGAGTTGTTAAAAATTTTCCTGTTTGATGATGTCACTTCCAGTCATGACATCACTTCCGGTGGGTTCTGACAGATTCTCATTCTAAAAAAGTGAAAAGTACCTGCTGAAATTTCCTCTTCTATATAATTATTAAACGTCCAGGATCCATAAAATTGAAAGTTTGCCCACTCCTGCTCTATTCTATCAAAAGTTATAGCCAAAAAACCATTGGGGGGGGGGCAATGGTGCATTGCCACGCCCACCACCTGGGGTATTGCCCCACCCACTGCATGGATAGAGGTCCATCATGGGAGTGACACATTGGCCTTCCGCACCGGACAATGCAAACCCTAGTGAAACCACTGACTGGCTCCAATCTTTTTGTTGTATCTGTGACTGTTTCAAACTTGTCCATATCTTTTAACAGGCATGTTCCAACTTCCCACATGGCATCACCGCTTGTTTGGAACACCCACTTGCAAGAGCAAATATGAGGGTTTTGCAAGGGATCTCGCTTGTTGCATTTCATGTGTCTGTTCTATTGTTGTCTGAAGTGGCCATTTTTATTTCCCGTTCAAAGGCACAAGATAGCAGCTCTGCTGGAATCACTGTTGCTCATTATCTGCCTGGCTAAATGATGCATCAGCACCACCATCTCCATTAAAATAGCACAGTTTAAGCAGTTCTGAATTATTATGGCTCCTCCCATTGGCAGGTGGCCTAATCCTGCAACAGCTTGCACAATAAAGACACTTCTTTGTTGTTGTTGTTGTTTTGTACAGACCCGAAGGTAAGATTTGCAAACCTGCTGGCTGTTCAAGTACATATTTCATACAGCGAATGTACTGATCATGGATGTTGGCAATAATTGTTCTAGGGCCCTCGTTGGTTAATAAAGTACTGTGTTTAAGAGTCAACAAAAGGCAAATATACAAAAGCACAACACACGTTTTTCACTTGGGGCATCCTGTAATTCTTGTTTGGATAGTTCTGTGTTACCATAGTTACAACTGTACGTTTGTCCCTAAGCTGTTTGACAACAAATATACAAAAACAGAAAGCAAATATTTACAGGGTTTTAAAAAAGAAAATCTTTTTCTCCTTCCTGAGGATTCTGTTCTTCTGTTCATATTAGTGCTGAGCCAAAAATATATTGGTGGGTGAGAGATAATTCATGAAATGTTCATCCCATGTGAAATGCATCCTTCCCTTTGGGTGATTTTTCAGGGAGCGGCGGTTCAAAAGCCTTGATGCTTGACATTGACAATATAAGCCCTGGTTGGAAAGTTCACAATCCCAGGAACCAGAACAGGCAGTTAAGTGGCTGTACAGCAGCAGCCAAGAAGGCCTGCAAGTTCCAGCACGCAGGCCAACAGCCCAATCCTATTGGGCCTTAGCACTGGCGGAGCTAGCATTCTACCAGTGCTAACCACTGAAAAGTGCCATAAAGTGCTTCCTGGTGGTGTTCTTGGTAGCATGTGTCATCAGCTCTCCCACCACCTGCTAGAGCACCTAAGTCAATGGGAGGGGTGGGGAGAGTGGAATGGGTATAGGAAGGGGCGGAACGGGGCAGGGAAGGGGCATAATGGAGTGAGAAGGCTGTGAGAGGAGGTGGATTTGGTGGTGATGATGCGCGCCAAATCCTATCCCGCTTTCTTGCAGCTTCCACGCCCCTTTTCTCTCTCCAGTGAAATTGCTAGCACAGGTCCAAGGGGACACATTGTAGAGCAGAAGGCTCAAAGAGATATAATGTTCGAGGCCACCGGCACCGTGAACGGCGAGACCTTGAAGCAGCTGACAAGCCGAGCTGAGTTTTTCCATCTGCTCTTGGGCCACCCTTCCAGTGAGATATGAAGGATTGTCAGCTTGCGTGGGAGGAAACTGGAGGCCAGAATGTGATACCAGATCATAAAAGGATCCATCTGAAATGTTGTAGTTCTTGAAAGACAGAACCTTCGTCAATTGTAAAAATCCCTATAGGGATTTAGTATAGTCCGCCTGTGTAAACTGCCTTGAAATAAAGTCGGAGGAGAAATCTGAAGACCATGAAAGGCGGTATATAAATACCTGTAATTATTATTATTATTATTATTATTATTATTATTATTATTATTATTATTATTATTATTATTATTAATAATAATAATAATAATAATAATAATAATAATAATAATAATAATAATAATAATAATAATGGGATTTAAATTCCCTTTTGGTTCCAATTGGTGTGATCTGACCTAAACGTTGAATTCCTGAGTTACATGTTCAAATCATTCAAAGAACTACCTGAGCTCAGGGGGAAATAGGTTTGGTAAAAACTGTGTCTCACAACTGGCTGTATTCGAAGTGAAGAAGCTAAACTTCTTCTGACTTCTGGCCCAAGGACGGCAATTATGCTACTCAAAGTCTTCTCTGGTTTCTCTTTGTATTGCTTCGAACAGTCTGCTATCCTGCCCTCTCTTCCCAGCCTGCATCACACAAAGTTTTTTGTTTCCAGTGAAGCACTTCTTTCTCTGGCTAGATCCTGCAGTCTCTGGGAGAATATGGGACTGAAAAAAAGAAATAACTGAAATGATGCCAATTTTTGACAGTGCAACGCATGAGAAATTTACTAAGGAACAGTAAAAATAGCCACAAGGGGAAAATAGAGTGAGCAACTATAGCAATGTATCAAGATCATGCTGTAAATGTACTTGAGGCTTGGAGGGCAGTGTATCTCATTTACATACAATGTGGTTTCCTAAAGCATGTGAGGAGCAATGTTTGGAGGGCAATTTTTTTTCTTTGTCTTTTTTTCATCTACTGAAGGAGAGCTATGCATCTCGGGGGCGGGGGAGAGCAGTGTGAAAGATGATCTCCTTTCCGCATCAGAACTAGGCCCACAAAATTATTTTGTTACCAACAGATGTGCCGAACTTTTTTATAAGTAAGCAGAATTGTGCAACCCACTGACGTGGCTGTCAGTAAAATTTAGAACTGCAGCTGGACCTCTCTGGACTGGAGCCCATTCAGAAAGCCAAAACAAAAGAAACACTTTGGTTTAGGAGCTTTTGCCTCTTTTCATGAGCTGAGCTTGGTTCCATGTTAAATGGGAGCAAGATTACCACCAAATTGTTGCAGTGGGTAGGAAAATGAGCCTATAAAGCTGAGCTGTCGATTGGGAGGATGAATACCAGTTTCAATGGCTATCTTTGTTCCACTTTAATTTCCTTTGGCAACTCTTACCCTGCAGATGCCTGACCTCGGAAGCTAAGCAGGGTCAGGCCTGGTTAGTTCTCGGGTGGGAGACAGCCTGGGAATACCGGGTGCTGTAGGCTTATACCATAGTCTTTCGAGACTGAAGGTTGCCAACCATGTTTTCTTCATCTTTACAGGCTTTGGAAATCTTGTATCCTTCCTCCATTCTCTCAATCCTGTCTTGATTCGAACTATGCTAGTTGTGCCTCACTTTTGTATACTCTCATCTACTCTTGGCAATGTGTTTCCAGATTATTAAGTATGGCAAACGTTGCCTCTTTAGGCTGGTAGTCCTATGCACACTTCCCTGGAGCAACCTCACTGAGCTAAATGAGGCTTCTGAGAAGTGCACAGGACTGCACTGTTAGTGTCTGTGGTATGGTTAGTTGCTAGGCATACAGATAGGTCTGAGATGAGAACAGAGATTTGAGTGTTGGCTTTGAAGATTTAAAACAGGGCCAGACCATCCATGAGGCCAACTGAAGCTGTTGCCTCAGGCAGCAGAAAGATGGGGAGCACCCATCTCTGTCCACTTACTTGCCTCCACTTCTCTTCCTCTTCCTCCCACTCCCAGATTGGAAAAGAAAGAGGGGGACAGAGAGAGAGAGGACAAGGAAATGTGGAGGGAAGGGGAGTGATCTAGAACATTGGAGATTGACTGCCCAATCTTATCCAACTTCCCATGCTTGATCCAACCTCCTGAGTCATTGGTCCAGTATGAGCTCTGCTGCATCCAGTGGGGAAAGTTGCAACTCTGGAGCCCTCCTCAGGGTAATGGCAGTGGGGCAACTCAAAACTAAATAACCAATGCAAGTCCATGTTACCTCATGTTGGAATATCTGGTCCAGGAAAGGGGACAGGATACTGCAAGCACTGCTGCCATTGATCCTGCCCCCTCCTGGCCCTAATACATCCACCTTCGTGATCTCTCTCTCCTATCCCTTTCTGCCCCCCCCTTCCCTACCCCTGTGCTGCTCAGAGCAGCCCTTTCCTGCTCTGGCATCCCCTATCTGAATCTGGCTCTGGTGGGATGGGTCAGGCCTTCCTGCTGGTGCCACTGACCTCTGTGTTGTTCTCATAGCCTTGAGTGAGATTGCTTGTTGTGGCTCTGTTACACACTACTGAATTTCAACCCGCTGCTACGCTGTTGATTTTCCTTTATATTTGAAATGTCAAGGTTTTGTGTTTGTATTGCCAAGAATGTGATTCTGAAGGAGACGTCAACTGTGGTTGAAGTGCCAGCACTCCAAAGCATTTGATGTCAGTAGTGCCTTTCCTGCCACCCACCCCATTTAGACATCATAATGCCAGCATAGATGCATTAAGAGAATATCCCTTCTCAGATTTGCTAGTCATTTGACTCTTATTCCAGCTCCGGGTGCGAGGGGGACTTTCTAAATGATGAAATAACAATGGTATCAGAGTGCTGGAACAAATCAAATATCCTCCTGTTAATTCAATTCAGCCTTGTGACTTGAAAGATGTGACACATTAAAGCTGGTGTAATTGTCTGGTGGCAGTGGGTGAATAGAATTAATTCTCAATTTAATATAGTAAATAAGCTTATGGAAGCCTAAGTGGAAATTAATCCCCCTTTCATGAAAAAAGGGCTGGGGGCAGGATTCTTTTCCTTGCAATGATAATCCACAAATGAGGCCTTGCTGTGCCTTGTCATCTGTGGGTACCTTCCGCATCCCATCAAATTCTGTGGCAAAACTCACATGGATTTGAATGGCTCAGGAATGTGAAATTGTTAAGCGTTCTTCAGCTTGCTTTTAGGTATGGAGGTCTTTGGGGATTATCATTGGAGGAGATATTGAAGCAAGTTTACTAACTGCCTGCCTAATCAGATGATTGCAATGAATAAAAATCATCCAGAATTTGGAAGGTTGTGTTCTAAAAGTACCCTCATTCTTTCTTCCAAATAGTGGCTTCTTTCTTTGCAATGAGCAGAAAGGTGGGAACCCAAAAAGCAGGCATGGAATGCTGGCATGTGCCTTGTTAGGGCATTTGGTAATGTTTGAAACCACCTGCATGGCTTTCATTCTTGCTACTCTTTTCTTTTTTTATGAAAAGCATTTTGGGGACAGTCTAGATTGGAGGCTTCCACTTGAGCTGATTGCAGGGATGCGCCAGAGTACCTTTGCCTGAGTCTTGAGTCGAGTCTTGAGTCAGCCACCCCAGGAGTCGACCCATCTGTGAGTCATCGCCATACCCATCGTGACTCGCCCTGAACTGCTTACTGAGTCATTTTGATTCCAGTCCAAGTTATTTTGAGAAACGATTCGAGTCATGGAAGAGGCAGAAAAAAAAGCGCACACAAACACACGCAACAGAATTGCAAGCACACACAAAACTGCGTCTTGACTCTATTCAGGTCACTAGTCTTTTCCAAGTCACTGCCATGAGTCACAAGTCAGCCCTGAGTCACTGGTGCAAAAATGGTTGGCAACCTTCAGTCTTGAAAGACTATGGTATAAGCCTACAGCACCTGGTATTCCCAGGCGGTCTCCCATCCAAGTACTAACCAGGCTTGACCCTGCTTAGCTTCCAAGATCAGACAAGATTGGGAGATACTGTCCAGTATAGGGAGATGGTTGGCAACCTTCAGTCTCGAAAGACTATGGTATAAGCCTACAGCATCCAGTATTCCCAAGCGGTCTCCCATCCAAGTCCTAACCAGGCCTGACCCTGCTTAGCTTCCGAGATCAGACAAGATCAGGCATGTGCAGGGTATAGAGTTTCCTACAAGTCACAAAAAACCCACTTTTTCGTGACTTGAGTTTGAATCTCGGATTCAAGTTCCCTTTCCCACGGTTTGCATTCATTCATTCACTCATTCATTCAAAGAGCAAAAACCTTGAGCCAGGGAACAGAGTCTTCCATATCTAGACCACAGTTGGGGTAAGATTAAAGCCCCCCTGCTTGTCCACTAGGGTAAGCCCCATCACTATGCCCCTTGCTCCTCTGGGAAAACGGGATCTTCCCAAGCTTCCTTTCCTTTGTCACAGCACTGACCAGGATTGCAGACGCCGGATGTGGAGGCAAGAATATTTTTGAATTTGTATTTGTCCTTTTACTTAAGGGACATCTAATCTCTGTGGCTTTGAGGGCAAGACCAGCACCAATGAATTGAAAATACCAGGAAGGAGATATAGGCTAGAAGTGGGGAAGAATTTCCAAACTGTAAGAGAGCTGTCTGGCACTGAAACGGTCTGGTCTGCCTTGCGCAGTAGTAACGAGCTTTCCTTGTTAGAGGTTTAAAGCAGGGGTTGAATGGCAACCTGCCAGGGATGCTGTAGTAGTTGTCTTCACTGAACAAAGGGTTGGACTAGGTGACCTTCAAGATAAGAGCATCATGTAGAGCTGTTTAAATGGACTTTACCATAACAGCTGCAAAGCGTGCAAACAGACTGGGATGCATCCGAAGAATGGCTTTCATTCATTTCTGTCTGTAAGTTATCCTTTAACGACAAATGTCATAAATGCTGGTTCACATCTGGTTTGTAAATAACCTGGTTCCCTGGTGTAAGTAAGAATCAAGACTCCCAAGCTGGACAGAGATGCTTTGTCACTGTTTCTTCTTTATTACTCTCCTATCCCTCCTATCCCAGGCAAACACAGTCAGACAGTAAATTGTTTTGTTAGCTAGTCATGGTTTTGATTTATTTGAATGACGGTGTTTCATGACTTGATTCTGCATAGTTGTGCAGTAACTCCATTATGAATTCTGCTGTTGGTATCATTGCAAGCAAATACAAGACTTGGAGAAAAAGACTCAGGGTTCATTCCTACCCAACTTTCCAGCACTGATGCAGCCACAACATAAACCCAAGGTAAGGAAACAAACATTTCCTAACCTCAAGGAGGCCTTCATGACTGAACATAAGAACAGCCCCGCTGGATCAGGCCATAGGCCCTTCTAGTCCAGCTTCCTGTATCTCACAGCGGCCCACCAAATGTCCCAGGGAGCACACCAGATAACAAGAGACCTGCATCCTGGTGCCTGCATCCTGGTGTTCCCACCACCACAGGATGCAGCGCACACCCCATTGGCACCACTGCATCAGTGCCGGAAAGTTGGATAGGATTGGGCCCTAAATACCCTTTCCTGCATGTTGCTGTCCTGATCCTGATTTGTTAGCAACAAACAACAATCAAGCACATAGGGGCAAACCAGGGATGTGCTTGAGCTACTTCTTTAAATCAAGTCCAAAGTCTCCGCCACCTTGACTCAAGTTGCAAACAAGTCATAAAAGGGGGCTGTTGTGACTTGTCCAGAGGTGTTTTTAGAGTCGGTTTGACTTGAGTCAGAATCGTTTTGAGAAACAAGTCGATCCACAGAAGCGGCAAAAAAAAAAAAAAAGCAAGTGCACACACACAAAAGTGAGTCTTGACTTAAGTCTATTTCTTTTCTTTAAAGCCCCTCTAGTTCCAAGTCACTGCCCAAGTTTTTGACATGCATGACGAGTCCATATGAATCGCAAAAAACACCGCGTTTTCGTGACTTTAGTCCAAGTCATCTGAGCCCATCCCTGGGCCAAACTAAGTGTTTATTATCACATGTAGTTTATCCCTGGAACAAACTGAAACAGGGAAAAAGATTACTCAGACAGATGGAAAGGGGGGGGAGCATATTGCCTGTGCATTGCCTGCCAATTCAGTGACTTTGTAAAAGGGGCTTTAAGCATGCATTGAGAAGCACCGTTTATCACTTTTAGTTGTGCCCTTTATCTTCTCTGACATCTGCTAAAAGGGAAAAGCTACTGATTTACCGTCTCCACAAAGGTTTCTACCAAATGAGTTGCTGTGTCGTAGTGAACTCTGCATCTTCTAGCATTTTATTTCAAAAAAGTCAGCATGAAACAGCTCATGTAACATTTTTCAAGATTGGTTATACTTGGAGCTGCTGGAGCCCCTGATGCATCACACTGGAAGCATTTCCAGAACTTGAGAAAACAAAAATCTTAAATCATTTTTGTGCCGTGCGCCATCCTTTAGCTTCTTTTTTATTGCCATCATCAAAACACTGACGTTTATAGAAATGTTTTTCATCCCTGGTAACATCTAAGGGAGATCAGGATTTTTTACATTAAAATGTAAAACCTTACTCAGCTGTCTGGCTACTAACAGGATAATTTCTTTTATATACATTGGTATTGCATTTATGTAGAGACTTGACATGTTACAAGGAAGACCCTACCGGCTTTCTAGCAAGAGATAATGACTGTGATCCATAGGATAGCAAGAGTTCACTTAACCTTTTAGAGGTTGGGTTCATGCTTCTTTGTAGTCCATAGTGAGCGAGAAAGAGAGAGAGAAAGAGCCTCTCTGTGTTAAAACCAATGTCCACAATCCACCTAGGACAGTGGTTCCCAAAATGTGGGTTGTCACCCACCAGTGGGTCGTGAGCTGATTTTTGATGGGTTACAAAAAAGTTGCAAGCCAGCACTGGCTGTGATGATGCAAGGCATTCTGGGGTACTGCCTTCAAAGCATTCTGTGGTGTTATTTTGCTGCCGTGGTTGACAAGGTGGAGCAAAAAAAAAAAAAAGGATTCATTGTAAGGAATGCTCTCTCTTCAGCCAGTCCTGCATGATGTTTATCAAGCCAAATGCAATGTACCAATCATTGATGGTGTGCAGTTGAAGCTGAGAAGGGCTGGGAATCCCTTGACAGCAGTATCAGTCCCCTCCCACTTGCTTCCTTGTGACACTGGCTGTGGACTCTAAATCTACGTTCTTTAGCGTAAGGGCACAAGAATTCTGATGCATACACAGAGCGAAGGTATGTTTGCCTCCACTAACATAAATGGAGAAACAATTTCATACAGGAGCTCTGTTTATGCCCCAGAGGGCACACAAAACATCTGTCCTGACCCAGCAAAAAAGATATGCATGTGGCAGAAGCCTTTCAGATACATAGCTGATGCATTTTCACATTGGAGTGATCAACTGGGCCCTGTCAAACCGATTGGATGCATCCTTTTATGTCTGTCAAATTGATTGGGTGCATCCATCTCAAATCAAATTACATGCACAGAGTTGTCTACAATTAGAGCTGGATTAGTGCGATGATATTTTTTAGATCTATACCTAAAATATGTTAATCTGTACATGTAACAGTACGAATGAGACAAACTCATTAATCAGACAGGTACTCAGAATAGAGCCAGCCACAGCTTCCTGTTCAATGTATACTCACTCATAAGTTTGAACTTGCTCCCGTGTAATGTGTGGGAAGGTCCTTAAATTCTAAAGCTCATTCATAAAATAACTATTTGCTTGATAATTCCAATAGTGTAAGTTTCCCCGATTATTAGGGTCAAACTATGCATTATATTGAAACCAATGGTAGTATAGGTTATTGAGCCAAGTATTGAGCCAAGATAGAGAGGCTGTAAAGGGCAAGGAAGCTTCCTTCCATAAATGGAAATCCTGCCCTAATGAAGAGAATAAAAAGGAACATAAACTGTGGCAAAAGAAATGTAAGAAGGTGATATGGGAGGCCAAGCGAGACTATGAGGAACGCATGGCCAGCAACATTAAGGGGAATAATAAAAGCTTCTTCAAATATGTTAGAAGCAGGAAACCCTCCAGAGAAGCGGTTGGCCCTCTGGATGGTGAGGGAGGGAAAGGGGAGATAAAAGGAGACTTAGAGATGGCAGAGAAATTAAATGAGTTCTTTGCATCTGTCTTCACAGCAGAAGACCTCGGGCAGATAAAGATCAATAAGTCATCGGGACCGGATGGCATCCACCCAAGAGTTATTAAGGAATTAAAGTATGAAGTTGCTGATCTCTTGACTAAAATATGCAACTTGTCCCTCAAAACGGCCACAGTGCCAGAGGATTGGAGGATAGCAAATGTCATACCAATCTTTAAAAAGGGAAACAGGGGGGACAGTCAGCTATAGGACTATGGGAAACTATAGGCCAGTCAGCCTAACATCTGTACCAGGTAAGAGTTTACAGAGAAGGTTAAATACCTGTATTTTTTGATCATCACATAACATCAGGAGAGGCTGAAAGTCAGTAGATTACTTCAGTCAATCTATTTCCAAAATTGGCTTTGAATCGATAATTCTAACTCAGCTATATTCAACCACTGTGCTGTGGCACACTGGTGTGCCGCAGATAGTCTACAGGTGTGCCGCGGGAGTTTGGGAGAGGATCATTTGTTAGCAGGGCCACTGGGGGAAGCGTACCTCTGCTGTGAGTGCAATGTGCCTTGTTGATTGTAAAAAAAATCAATGGTGTGCCTTGACAATTTTAGTGCCTTGTCAGTGTGCCATGAGATGAAAAAGGTTGAAAATCTCTGTTCTGTTTGTCAAATTTTGATGGACTTGTGCTGTTTCCCCAGACCTCAAGTAAATAGGTGTAAAGTATGTGCAGTTTAACAGCTGGTTCAATCCATAGCCCATCATGATTGGCTCAGTAGGAGACCTACTTTTGTCTTGACCTATTTTTTTCCCCATTGTGCTCATAGTTGTTTTTTTTTCATTTTCAAAGGAAGTACAGTACTAAAATTTGTAGTATATGTCCCTTTCTACAACATTATTGCTGGTGAAATCCCTGGACCAAGGAGCCTCCTATATTGTAAGAACATAAGAACATAAGAACAGCCCCACTGGATCAGGCCATAGGCCCATCTAGTCCAGCTTCCTGTATCTCACAGCGGCCCACCAAATGCCCCAGGGAGCACACCAGATAACAAGAGACCTCATCCTGGTGCTCTCCCCTACATCTGGAATTCTGACTTAACCCATTCCTAAAATCAGGAGGTTGCGCATACACCTCATGGCTTGTACCCCATAATGGATTTTTCCTCCAGAAACTCGTCCAATCCCCTTTTAAAGGCGTCTAGGCTAGACGCCAGCACCACATCCTGTGGCAAGGAGTTCCACAGACCGACCACGCGCTGAGTAAAGAAATATTTTCTTTTGTTTGTCCTAACCCGCCCAACACTCAATTTTAGTGGATGTCCCCTGGTTCTGGTATTATGTGAGAGTGTAAAGAGCATCTCCCTATCCACTCTGTCCATCCCCTGCATAATTTTGTATGTCTCAATCATGTCCCCCCTCAAGCGTCTCTTTTCTAGGCTGAAGAGGCCCAAACGCCGTAGCCTTTCCTCATAAGGAAGGTGCCCCAGCCCCGTAATCATCTTAGTCGCTCTCTTTTGCACCTTTTCCATTTCCACTATGTCTTTTTTGAGATGCGGCGACCAGAACTGGACACAATACTCCAGGTGTGGCCTTACCATCGATTTGTACAACGGCATTATAATACTAGCCGTTTTGTTCTCAATACCCTTCCTAATGATCCCAAGCATAGAATTGGCCTTCTTCACTGCCGCCGCACATTGGGTCGACACTTTCATCGACCTGTCCACCACCACCCCAAGATCTCTCTCCTGATCTGTCACAGACAGCTCAGACCCCATCAGCCTATATCTAAAGTTTTGATTTTTTGCCCCAATGTGCATGACTTTACACTTACTGACATTGAAGCGCATCTGCCATTTTGCTGCCCATTCTGCCAGTCTGGAGAGATCCTTCTGGAGCTCCTCACCATCACTTCTGGTCTTTACCACTCGGAAAAGTTTGGTGTCGTCTGCAAACTTAGCCACTTCACTGCTCAACCCTGTCTCCAGGTCATTTATGAAGAGGTTGAAAAGCACCGGTCCCAGGACAGATCCTTGGGGCACACCGCTTTTCACCTCTCTCCATTGTGAAAATTGCCCATTGACACCCACTCTCTGCTTCCTGGCCTCCAACCAGTTCTCAATCCACGAGAGGACCTGTCCTCTAATTCCCTGACTGTGGAGTTTTTTCAGTAGCCTTTGTAAACCTGTTCCTTAAGGGGAGTGCAGCCCCATCAAGGACAAACTGAACATCATCTCCCAAATTAGTAGCACACCCAACTAATGGCACCCTTCAACTTGCTTGCTTGAGCCCAGTCCTATGAATGTCTACTCAGAAGCAAGTACCATTAAATGGGACTTACTCCCTGTTAACTGTGGATAGGCTTGTAGCCCAAGTTTCAGTTTGTGGTCCTCCATCTAGTTCTGCACAGCTGCAAAACTGATTCACTATCTCTGCTGCCTCTCCAAAATCAGATGCAAAAGTGAGATAGAACTGGTTTCATCAGCATACTGATAACTCTGCAACCAAAATCCTCAGTCAACTTCACTCAGTGGTTTCATGTAAATCAGTGTTTCTCAATGTTTACTCCACTTTCACTTTTGCAGCTTCGGGGAGCCCTGCCGACAGTAGTTCAGTTATCCCTGCACACCCA
The DNA here is from genome assembly GCF_035046505.1 of Tiliqua scincoides. Classification (NCBI taxonomy): domain Eukaryota; kingdom Metazoa; phylum Chordata; class Lepidosauria; order Squamata; family Scincidae; genus Tiliqua; species Tiliqua scincoides. The sequence goes on from NC_089826.1 coordinate 79,098,834, forward strand.
GGAGGCTGCAGGAGGCTCTGGTAAGTGCACCCAAGCCCCTGCAGCCCCCTGGGCGGCACAATCCTGGGGATCACGCTGCTGCCTTTCCCCCACCCCTGCCGCCTCCCCCCCCACCCCCGCAAGGACTTACAGCAGTTTTCAAAATCCCTGAGAAGTTGAAAACCGCAGTTATATAGTATAGGGGACAAGATGGAACCTTGAAGATGCCCTCGAGCCAAGGGTAGAGCAGATACCACTAGCGCTGCCTGCTCTCAAGGAATTGGTAGAGTCCACCTATATATAGTTCCATATACACTTTCTCAGGTGATCCAGAAGGATATGAGGCTCTAGAGGTGATGCTGATAGAAGGTCTAAGAGAATCAACAGAAGCATATTTTCCCTGCAATCCTCAGGTGCTAGTCATCCACCAGGGTGATGAAGGCAGTGTAATCCCTACTCATCCCAGCCAACAGTTAGACTGGAATGGATCCAGGTAATGAATCTCTTCTAGGAAAATGCCATCATATGCACAGGAAGCTTGCCCAAATGAGGTGTTTGATACAAGGCGATTGTTACAATCAGATGGATCTGAGAAAGGTTTTTTCAATGAAGACTTACCATCTCCTTCAAACCAGATGGAAGATGGCCTTCCTTCAGCCGAGGCACTGATCACCTCTGCTGCCCTATGTACAGAGTCCTGACCTTGCTGATTTTATCAGTTGGGATGGGCACAGGTTGAGCATAAAAGTGCTCAAGTTGGTAGCACAAGTCCAAATATCCTGTTCACATCTTCAGGTGGGGAGAGCAGAAAACAATCCAATAGAACCTGACAGGTGGGTGGCTCAGGAAGTACAGATTCAATGAAGGTCTAGGCTTAGCAATTCTAGTAAAAAAAAAATGGGCTAGGAAATTAACAAGAAGAGCCCTGATGAATCAGGCCAGAGCCTGATCTAGTCCATCTTCCTGTATCTCACAGTGACTCACCAGATGCCTCTGGGAGCACACAAAACAACAAGAGACCTGCATTCTAGTGCCACTCCCTTGTACCTGGCATTCTGATAGCCTACCTCTAAAATCAGGAGGTTGCACATACCCATCATGGCTTGTAACCTGTTATGGACGTCTCCATATATCAGTTCAATTCCCTTTTAAAGGCATCTAGGCCAGGGGGCAGCAAGGAGTTCCACAGACTACATGCTGGCTAAAGAAATATTTTCTTTTGTCTGTTCTCTCTCTCTGAGCTCTCAATCATAGTGGATATCCCCTGCTGATCTCACCCTAGTCTGACAGCATTGTTTCTGACTTTTATTAGTGTCTGTAAAGTTGAACTAAAAAGACAAATCCAACATAAACCACTTCACTGTAGTACAATTCTCGTTCTCCAGCCCCAAATTATCAAATTTGGAGCTTGACACTTTAATGGGTAAAAGGCAATCAATAGTTTAATACAGTACCAACAAATAGCAAGTAAATTAAGGCACATTTGTTGTTGTTGTTGTTGGCAACCTTCAGTCTCGAAAGAGTCTGGTATCGCGCTCTGAAAGGTGGTTCTGGAACAGCGTCTAGTGTGGCTGAAAAGGCCAATCCGGGAGTGACAATCCCTTCCACACTGGGAGCAAGTGCAGTCTGTCCCTGGTCTGTCTCCCTGGCTATGGGCCTTCCTTCTTTGCCTCTTTGCCTCAGACTGTTGGCCAAGTGTCTCTTCAAACTGGGAGAGGCCATGCTGCACAGCCTGCCTCCAAGTGGGCCGCTCAGAGGCCAGGGTTTCCCACCTGTTGAGGTCCACTCCTAAGGCCTTCAGATCCCTCTTGCAGATGTCCTTGTATCGCAGCTGTGGTCTACCTGTAGGGCGCTTTCCTTGCACAAGTTCTCCATAGAGGAGATCCTTTGGGATCTGGCCATCATCCATTCTCACAACATGACCGAGCCAACGCAGGCGTCTCTGTTTCAGCAGTGCATACATGCTAGGGATTCCACTCGTTCAAGGACTGTGTTGTAGGAAACATAATTAAGAACAGAATATGGGTTCAGGACTAATGTGTCACAAAGGATATGGGACTTAATTGACTTTATTGCCTTTCAAAATGCAAACTGCCTTGGGATTCTGATGGTTGAAAGGCTGGATATGGATCTGAAAAATCAACTCATCGCCCTCTTTTTTCTAATCATGTGTCATGCTGTCTGGCCTAGAAATTCTTCTCAATCCTTACAATGCTCTGGTGAACCTTGTTTCAAACTAATTCCTGAGAGTACGGTTACCGTTTTAGCTCATACGTTTCATCATCTCCTTAATTTGCCTGTTTTTAATATATCTTGTTGTGACTAATTTTTTAATACACACACCTATTGCAATAAATGCCAAAAACATGATAAAGATTGACATTTATTGTAATTAATATTTTAATTGGCCCAGTGGGAATGTCAGAAATATCAGTATTTGGAACTTCTGTTTGCAGCATAGAAAATGTCTTTTCCTGAAAGTCTGCAATCTTTACAGGAAAGCCCATCAACACAATCCTATGCATGTCTACTCAGAAATGAGTTCCACTGAGTTCAGTGGAACTTGCACCCTGGTAAGTGTGTATAGAATTGCAGTCTTAGTTGACCTTTGACTCAATCCTATCTAGGATTGGGCCGCCATGTGCAAGGCTTTACAGCAGTAGAACACAGCTCTGTGCTCCATTGGTGACCATTTTGGGAGCGCGGCCAAATTAGGTGGCCATGCTCCCTGACCATTGTCACACCACTGAGCACCCACCTGAGCAGGTAAGGCAGCAGCACAGGTGGGAAGGAGACAAAACAAGTGGGGAGGGGCAAGTTGGGGTGGGGAAGAGGGTAGAACAGGTAGCAGGGAGGCTGCAGAAGGGTGGTTCTGGCAGTGTTGGTGCCCACCAGATTCTATCCTCTCTTTCCAGGTCTCCCTGCCCCCTTTCTGATGCCAGCTTGGCAGGCACTGTAATGTGGCATGTATTAAAGAGTTTTTCTTTTTCTCATTCCCTTTGTTTCATCTGTCCCTGCTGAGGCTCATTTGGCCTCCACTGTTTTCAATGAGTTCTGGATTATCTGACCATCCTAAGCACAATTTTGTAGAACTGGTTATATCTCCCTATCGCGAATGTCTGGCCTTGACAAATGCAAATAGATAAGGCCATACATTTCTAAACGGGACTTTGTAATGAAAATGCCACGTAGAGCCTTTTAGCAAACAGCCCTGTTTGGAGAGCTTTGATTGCTTAAAAAGTGAGAAAAGAACATAGGGCTTGCAATATTTATGGTTCAACTTGCTTTCAAAACAGGCTTTGCCACAGAGATCCCACTTCTCCAACTTCACACAGTGCACTGCAAAACTTTTTCTTTTCAAGCATGATCCACTGAGATAGGAATGTGTGCTAAACCCGGAGTACAGGTGATTTATTTTTTTATGAAGCTGTCTGTGTCAGTGCATTGTAAAGTACAAATCATCTCTCCCAGCAGAGACTGGATTTCAGTATATTGTGTAGCCCAAAGGCAGCCATTGGCCTTGCCTGCAAGTTTATATAAGGTTTTGTTTCCCCACAAGAAACTGTGAAATATATTCTCATTTCTTGTTTACACCTTTAAAAACATGCTTTTGTTACATTTACGTATAAAGGTGATTTCTCGGTGGACATTTGGACACTAGATTTTCTGAACTGGTCTTCATTTTTCAAAGCAATGAAGGGAAATAGTTATGTGGTTTGAGTCTTTAAGAAGTTTTTCACACTGTGAAAAAAGTCAGCCCTGGAGTGTAACTCGTCACTTATCCATGCAGATAAAGGGAAGGTAGAGCACAAGATTGAGTGGGAAAGGGGAGGATAAAAAGTGGAGCTTGTTGGTGATGTCATGTGCTTTGAAGGTAAGCACCAGTCCTGGAAATGGGCGGGGGCTGATGCAGCTGTTGAAGGACTTGCAAGGTATGTCTCCCTTGCTTAGTGCAGGTTATCAGCCTTACCACTGTAGTTTGAATAATTGAGGGCGCAATCCTATCCAGTGCTGGAACAGGCAAGTCAGGAGGCTTGCACTGTATCCAGCGCAGGATAGGGGCCAGAGGCCGCCCAGCCAGAGGTAGGGGGAAACATTTCCCCTAACCTCCGGGTAAGGGCTGCTTGCCCCAATGGGTCTCCTCAGACTTGCGTCACCTCTGGAGGTGGCACAAGTCAGAGGAGAGTGGAGTGGCTTGAAGCCGCTCCATTCTTCCTGGGAACGGGGGTTGGGATCTGACATAACTGCCAGATCCCAGCCCCGCCTCCCTCTCCCTGCCTGCCCGCCCCTGGGGCCACCCACTACCCACCCTCCTCCCGCCCAGGAATGCCTTCCTCCTTCCCACTTCCCTGCCGCATACCTTTTCCACTTGCATTGGGCCTCCGCAGGCCAGCGCTTCTCGGAGCACCAATCTGGCTTCCTCTCGAGGAAGCACAAATGTGCTTTACAGCACATTTGCAACGGTCCCAGGCTGGCCCAAGGGACTTCAGCCAGCCTAATGTTGAGTTAGGATTGTGCCCTGAGTGTCCAGACAGTCTTCAAAGGCAGTTCCATGTACAGTGAGTTGCAGTGATCTAGTCCAGAAGTTACCAAGGCATGAATATCAGCGGTCAGCCCTTAGCAGCAAGAGCAGATTATCCAAATTGCCCAGACCAGCAAGCCAGTTTGACTAGGACAGTTTGACTGGGGCACAAGAGTATCAGGTCTTGTTTTCTAGCATATTGGATTTTAAAAAAAATGGTCTTCCTGCTTTGGCTAACTTCCGTGCTGAATCCTCCAAGTGAAGCTTGCAAGTCTGGCTGTAGTTCTGACAGCCACTTAGAAGTGGTTTCCTGTTCGTGCTTAAGGGGAAGATCTTCAGGTGCCTGAAGCCCTTGAAGGTGTCAAGTGCTGTCCACTGCTCTCACTGCCTCACTCAATATCCCATCTGACTCAGTGCCCCGTCTCTGAGGGGGAGGGGATAGAGCAGAGGAGGAAATAGAGAAAAGGAGGGTGGTGAACTAGAGCATCTTTTGTCTGCTTCCTTTTGCTCCATCATCACCTCCTCTACAACACCTGCTCCCTGATAATTTGCTCATGTGACCACTTCAGATCTCCTCATTTAGATGTTAGCCTTGATGCCTTTGAGGGGGGGGAAAAAAAAAAAAGAATGATGGGCAGGAGGTCTGGTCTAGAGGGTAGAGCCTCCATTTGCCTGAAGATTAACATCCACAAGGTCGCCAGTTCGAGGCCACCGGCACCGTGCGACCTTGAAGCAGCTGGCAAGCTGCAGCTGAGCTGTTCCATCTGCTTGGAGCGTGGGAGGATGGAGGCCAGGATGTTAAACCAGATCGGAGTGTAACATCTTGAATGTGGTGGTTCTTGAAAGAGAGAACCTTCTTTCAATTTGTAAAAATCCCTGCGTGGATTTAATAAGCCTGCCTGTGTAAACCGCCTTGAATAAAGTCTTGAATAAAGACCAAGAAAGGCGGTATATAAATACTGTATATTATTATTATTATATTATGTTTGCTCTATCCCTCTGGGAGTATTTTCTATGAGGAATGCAATTCAGCTACATTGCAGATTCAGTCGTTGAGCAATAGTGTTCAAAGAGTTAATTCATGCTGAAATAGTCACAAAATTTATAAGAATAAGCTTTTCTCCTGTGTGGAAAAAAAACAAAAAACCCCAGTTTGGAAGAGTAGCCAATCCAAGGAAGAGTAATCAGAATTTTCATTTGCCTAATTCCAGCTCCAGGGTAATGTTTTTCCGAACTTCTGCTATGGCATGGTTGGCAACCTTCAGTCTCGAAAGACTATGGTATAAGCCTACAGCGCCCGGTATTCCCAGGCAGTCTCCCATCCAAGTACTAACCAGGCCTGACCCTGCTTAGCTTCCAAGATGAGACAAGATCAGGGATGTGCAGGGTAACAGTTGCTACTATGGTATTTAGGGGCACAATCCTATAGGCAACTAGCACCGCCAGAACAAGCGTTTTCTGACTGTTGCAAAAGGCAATACGATGGAGCACACAGCCTGGCCACAGTTATGCTGCCTGTGGGTTCAGGCAAGTCTGCTTAGAGGAAGGGTTAAATAGGGTGGCAGTGGGGGGCAAGGAGGAGGATGGATCGAGACTGGGGAGGGGATGGTTTTGGTGGCAGCAGTGCATGCTGAAACCTAACTCCTTCCCTGCCTTGATCTGCCTTCTCAGATCCATGTGAATCGCTGGTGCAGGTCCAAGTAGATCTGGTGGGCCAGCAGGGGCTTGCCTCAAGGAGGCCTCTGGAGGCCAGAGCTTCTCTGTGAGATGTAGTGGGTACGCGGGTGCCATGTTGGTACTGCTCCATCACCGTGCAGGGATTTAGGGTGGGTTGGGGTGCCCCTCATGGATATATAGCAGTTTCTATTCTCTAAAGTCATCAATTGAGCTGAAAGTAATATTCACTTGGCAATTTTGTAGCACTCCAGGAATGTATTATACTATAACAATGTTGTTGGCAACCTTCAGTCTCGAAAGACTATGGTATCACGCTCTGGATGGTGGTTCTGGCACAGCGTCTAGTGTGGCTGAAAAGGCCAATCCGGGAGTGACAATCCCTTCCATACTGGGAGCAAGTGCAGTCTGTCCCTGGTCTATCTCCCTGGCTGTGGACCTTCCTTCTTTGCCTCTTTGCCTCGGTCTGTTGGCCAAGTGTTTCTTCAAACTGGGAAAGGCCATGCTGCACAACCTGCCTCCAAGCGGGCCGCTCAGAGGCCAGGGTTTCCCACCTGTTGAGGTCCACTCTTAAGGCCTTCAGATCCCTCTTGCAGATGTCCTTGTATCGCAGCTGTGGTCTACCTGTAGGGCGCTTTCCTTGCACGAGTTTTCCATAGAGAAGATCCTTTGAGATCCGGCCATAATCCATTCTCACAACATGACCGAGCCAACGCAGGCGTCTCTGTTTCAGCAGTGCATACATGCTAGGGATTCCAGCTCGTTCCAGAACTGTGTTGTTTGGAACTTTGTCCTGCCAGGTGATGCAGCATTCAAGAATATTGATCCTTCTTGTAATTTTTACTCTGATCTGCATAAGTTAAGAAAATTATTATATCTTGCTTGTAACCTTGATTTCTACAAAGGAACTACAAAATCTTCGTGGTTTAAACTGAATACACTTTCATGTGCAAACGTTCATCCAACATACAAGTGTGAGGACATAAAAAGGGGACATCTATACAACAGGATAAATGTTTGTCTGGCAATGGAAGCCAAAGATTATACACTGAGTTTAGGTTCCTCCTTAATTAATTTCAAAACATGGTTCAATGCTGGCAACCTGACAGCTCCCTGTGGAAAGGAGAGAATAGAAACAAGGGCAGCTAATTAAAAGCTTCAAAATTTTGTGATTCATCAGCTGTTTCCCATTTTTGGGAAGGAGGGATGATTATGGCAGAATAACTAGTTTCCGGAGAACTGCCTTCCCATGCCAGTCAATTAAAGCTTTTACGTGTCCTTCTGTCAGTTAGGGAAACCTTTTATAGCCCTATTATGCTAATCAATGGCATGCCCTCAGCCTTGGCAGTGTGTCCTGTTTCTCCTGCGTGCGTCGATCAAACCAAAAACAGCAGAAATGAGGGGTCCAGGAATTGGCAACAAAAGAAATGAGAAAGATGGAGGCCCCAATCCAGCGAATGTTAGTCATAACTAAGTCTGGAGAGCAATGAGCTCATTGCGACTAAGGACTAAATGAAACATGACTGATTGTCTCAATGGTCCACGTTACCTTTTCTTAAATAGATGGCATGCTCAGTGGGACTGATCTGGAATGGGGTCCTGGCAGACATGGGTTTAAAGCTCTCCCACCTTGCACCTTCCTGAGCTAGATCACATATACACCTGGTCACTATATGTCATGGAAAGAAATCTTCCATTGGCTCATATGGAAGTTTTTATTCCCTGAACTAAACAAGAAGTTGGGGAGGGGGGGGGCAAACTTTAACACCTGACCAGAATCCCTGAATCAGTAGGACTTGGTCACAGGTCACTTTAGCTGGGCACGAAGATTTTTATGGTCCTGCTTCTCCATTGCCTTTTGGGAGAAACCTTGACCCAGTAAGAATCTCAGGCGTATGTATCCTGCCTCATCCCTCTCTGGGAGAGAAAGTAGTGAATGTACCGAGTGCTACAGTATTTGTTCTTGTATACAGGATCTTCTTGCCTTTACAGTGTCTGGCCCTTTTCTCTTTGGAAGTAAATTGTGAGGTAGTGGTGTCTTCTGCTCATCCACAAATACACAAGGTGTCTGTTTATTTGCTCCACAATAGGAAAAGACACACCCCCAAGGCTCTTACAGGCTAATGCTCATTTTGAACCCTCTAAGGTAGTGTTTCTCAAACTTGCAGGGGTCACTGCACCTTTTTATCATGATGGCCTCTTCTACCTGGCTCTCCTGGGTACCACCATCTTGGATTGCGCAAGATCAGCACTGAGCTGGTCGCGTTTCCCAGTCATCTTACCAAATCATTTGTAGCTGGGGTGGTGTCAGATACCAACCATATTGGTGAAACCCAGCCTCAAACCTCCTGTTGACCTCCCCCAGCGGTTTTATGTAGCTATTGGAAATCATGCAAGACAGAATGGAGCACTAAAGAGTACCAAAGGCCAGCAATCAATTGGTATTGAATGGCTGAACAATGGTACCAAGCAGCCAATGGTCAATGATATTGAAAGCCATTTAGACATCTAACAATCTACAGAGACACATTTCCCCTATACAGTTCTCAGCATAGATCATCCACCACGACTTCCAAGGCCTTCTCAGTCCCAAAGCCATTGCTACTATTCCAGGCTCTTCCAGTAGCCATTTGTCAATACAGCTGTCTTGTCTGAGCTGCTGTATTAAGTTTTTGCTTTCTGTGCCTAATAGAAGTATTGAATGAATTAAGGATGTCAGGAATTGAATTATTCTGTGAAGGGTCCATCTGACCCAATATTTTCTTCTCTGTCTTAGCAGAGACTCTCCAAGGTCTCTGGCAGATTTCTTAGCCAGTTTTGCTTCCTGAAATACTCTGAATTGAAAAGAATATGGAAACATAGCTATGGAAAGCATATACAGGTGGTCTCTTCTTATTGTGGGTTTGCAATCTGCTGATTTGACTCAATGTGGCTCCCCAACCCATGTCTAAAGAGCCTCACCTTACCTCCTGGATGTGACTGGAAGTTACTTCCAACTGTGCCTGGGAAGTGTTCTGAGATGCGGGGAGGCCATGTGCAGCCTCCCCATGTCTCAGAAGGACTGCTGGAAGTTTCTAAGAGATGCTTCCAGTTTTTTTAAAAAAGGGGGAAGTGCTTCTCAGAGGCCTCCGGAAGGCCTTCTGAAGTGCAAGGTGGTTGTGAAAGGCCTCCCTGCATCTCAGAACACCTGTGGGCATGACCCAAAGGCACTTCCAGTCAGTTTCAGAGGTCCTATGAGGGCCAATTCATGAATTTTGGTATCTGTGTGGGGTTCAGGAACAGATCCCTTGTGGATACTGTGGTCCGACTGTACTCTGCCCTTCCTTGCAGAAATTTGTCCATAGATGTGTAAACAATTTAAGAGGACCATTCATTTTACTTACAACAGTTACTGGACGTTTTTCCCCACATACTCTTCAGCCTCCTCTAATGTTGATATATGAGCGCACAGAAGAGTGTATTTGCCTCTCCACTGCAGGCAGAAAAAAAATGTAGAAACTGGAACATAAGAACCTTGTCTGGGTAGCATCTGTCTCTGCATGAGTTCCAGCTTGTGCAAATTGATAATGGACCCAGATGTTTCTCCAATCAAGCTGGTATAATTGGACTGGTACAGACTTGAGAGAACAACAGGTGGCATCGTCCTCTGTAATGAACCCAAATTTGAAAACACAAGCAGACCTGCTTTCTCGTGGATTATAGACAAATAATGGGCCAATAATAAAAGTGAACTAATGAAAGTGGCTGAATTGGGAGAGTTTTTAAAGCAGGTGTTGTCTCCCAGCTATTACCCCCTTCCCCATCTCAAATCCCCATTCTTATTCTGCTAAATAACTTTCTACTGGAATTCTGGCTCCAATTCAGGAAGCTCAAATACAACTCTGCAAAAGCCGGGGGAGGTTCACCCTCCTCCCCCCCAAATATGAAAACGGGTCTCATTTGAACAGGGCTCCCATTTGCACAGCGTCCCATCTCATATGGGGCCTTCATTTGCAGATGCCAAAATATTTCAAAGAGCTACGTTTTGACGTTAGGCCACTTCACTGATTCTTCTTTAGGGTGATGTATACTTTAAACGTCATAGGTGTATACCAGTGGTCTTCCACCTGGGGGCCTCTCCGCAGTGCTGCAGGTTGCCCCAACCATCGCACAGGCCAGCAGTGCATGCTTGGAAAAGCGGCCGCAAAGCCAGCTGGGATGGAAGATCCCAGAAGACCAAAGCAAGTGTGAAGGTTGGGGGTGCTCTGCGGCCCAAACGAGAAGTGTTCATGCGGGGGAGGAATTCGGCAGGCACTGGATTTGACCCACAGGCTAGGGTCTGGAAAGCCCTGTTGTACACCAAATGGAGTTGAATGATGTGGGAAATATATTTAAAAAAGAGTGTTTTACAGGCAAACTTAATCCACAAGTGACTGCCACTCCACGCTGAGCGTACAGTTGATAAACAGGTTTGCCCATATGTAATGTGTGAAAGGCCCCTTTGGGAAACATTTCTCTTTGCCCCAAGAAACATATTTCAAGAGTGTGATTGGTTTGACCTACTCTTGGCTCACCTATTCTGAGCACCTGTTTTAGGAAGGAAGGGGGAGTGCACCCATAACCAGCATTCAGTCAAACCCTGTTGTAGCTAAAGCATTACAGAAAGCCACCAATGGAAAAGATGCAAGCCAATAATAATGAATAATCTGGCATTTGAGCAGTTCCGAAGCAGTGTTCTTATCAGTTGAGGCTGAACTCTGAAGCACGAGTCTGCAGCACTTGATCAAACAGTGCCAGTTGCTGCACGCTTGATCGTGCAACTTCCCTGGGAGGATTGCTTTTCTGAACTGACACAGCAAAGTCCTGAGTTCTGAAACGGATCTCCTCCTCCTCCTGAAACCGCTCTGGAATCCTCATGCTCACCGGATAGAATGCCAGGTCAATGGGCCAAGGGTTCAACTCAGCGCATGGACAGAAAACACTGACCTCAGAATCGATCAAGATGCCTCTGATGAAGAGCTTCAGTTAACACTGTTCTTTCAACCTCCTGTGGTCAGTGCGTGTCCTCAGCCCATCCCACCAGGCTGGCAACTTGTGTGTGTGTGTGTGAGAAACAAAATACTGGTAAAATCCTCTTTAACTTTCCTTCCGATTGCAGAGTGGTTTTTGACAGCTGACTGGAATGAGTGGCTTGCTCGAAGAATGTTGACTTTGGAATGGGAGTCCGAGGGACTGCAAACAGTGGGTATTGTTGTGATTATATTTGCGTCTCTGAAGCTGCTCCATTTGCTGGGACTGATTGATTTTGCCGAAGGTAAAGTGGTCGCTCTGGTCTGTGTGCTGTTTGTAGGTAGAGAGAGGGTCTTGTCTTCAAAAAGGGGCTATGTGTGTGTGTGTATACACTAGCAGGCAAATGCCAGTTAGCCAAATAACCCAGCCTCTGGGCTGTAAATCCTGTGTTTTGCTTCCATTGTTTAATCAGTGCCTTTTTACAATATGATATTTTACCGTTGCAGGGTGTAAGACCAAAAGCTTTCATTCACAGGATTGAAAGCAACACGCATCCCTGAATTACAACCGGCTTTTAAAGCAGGGGAAAAGTTCATAACTAGAAGGAGTTCTCTGCATATAGATCTCTGCTTTAGAAAGCAGGCACTTTTCAGATTCAGAATATTCAGGGGCATCCTTCATGCCTGAATCCTAAAACCCATTTTGCATGCCTTCCACTGCGTTGTCATTCCAGCGCAGGAAGATGAGAACATTCAGTTTAGGCATGAATTTGTACAGATCAATCTTTTAAACCACTTTCAAGCACTGTTCATAATATGCATTTTTTCCTGAAAAAAAAATACATTTGCATGCATTTATATTGGCTTACGCTGTGCACAGCCTCTTTCTGTGGAAAGGGACATCACTTGTTTGTCCAACTTCCCACTGGGATCAGTCACCTTTTTTGGCAAGCCCAAAGTACACAAAAGTTGCACCTAGTAATGTGTTGTATGTACTCACCACTTTTTGTTTAATTCTGGCTCTAAAATAAAAGGATGCAGAGCCTCTCATTAATCTTTCAGTGTTTGGTGGGAAATTAAAACAGTTCAGTTACTTGCTCTGCATGTGTTTAAAAGACCCTGAATCCAGCAAGAAGTATACCCCCGCCCAATGGGCAAAGGGAGGAAACTCGTGGAACCCACTAATCTCTTTCCCAAACAAGCCCAGGGTATCTCATTAGAAACTAAAGAGGCACAGCTCATGTCACAGACATCTGAAGTTATTTTCTCTTTCCTTCCCTCTTTTGTATAGTGGGAATAGATTTTTTAAGGTAATTTGCACAATCACTTTAAAAGTGGAATTGGCAACCTTTCACTTCTTAAAACTTGTTAAATAATTCAGCCTTTCAATTGCAAAGAGTGTGATTTTCTAACAGTGGCAATAGGACATCTTGTTCTGAAAGTCTGTGGTTCATAGAAACCCCCTTTTCCAGATATTTTGAACTGGTTCAATTGTCTGACAATGTAGCACCAATAGGTAGCAGATACAAGCTAAGTGTTCATCTTGCTGCTGTCCTTGTCTGTTCATCATACTATCATGTTGGATTTAAAACTATCATCATGTGATAATATAATTGATATATAATATCAATAAAAACCCATTGATCTGAAGGGAAGAGCCCTAAGAATAAGCCTTTGTATTAACTGTAAGAAATAACATCACTTAATAATTTGTTCATTTAAAACTGGAATTATTGTGTCCTTTTTTAAAACACCTACGGCCCAGTCCTACACTTAATGGCTGACTTCATTGCACCTCTTCTGCTGGTGCTGACTGCCATAAAACAGTCAGCGCCGGTCGTAAAAGGCAGTCAGCGCACTGGTGACAGGAAGGCTGGCACCTTCCTGACATCATCGGCTCTCCTGTCACTCTCATCTTCCATCAGCTGTCCCATTGCTCAGAGCAGGTGAGTCAACAGGAGAGTCAAGACAAGGGAGGGGAAGGCAGAATGGGTGGGCAAAGGACAAAAGTGGGTGGGGAGGGGATGTAACAGAGTGGGGAAGTTGTGGGAGAGGGTGGATCTGGTGGCAATGGCATGTGCCAGATCCTATCCTCCTTTCCTGGAGTCTCCCACCCCCTTTCTCTCCTCAGACTTCTGCTAGCAGAATCATTAGCACAGGTCCAAGGAGACCCATTTCAAAGTGGAAGGCTTACAGAGGTGTAAGGGGGTTTAAATTCCCTCTCACTTCCGTAGCCTCCCAGTCCTCCCCCCTCCCACTATATTCCATTTTTCCCATTTTTGGCACAGCTGTACCAGTGGGGAGGGGGAGGATAAGGCTAGGCTCTTAAACACTAATTCTAGAGTTGTCCCAGTGGGATTACTCTGGCCATAATATGGAAGCCAATATCTGTGTGTGCTATACAGGGCCGTAGCTAGGGGGGGCAGGGGGGCCTTTGCCAATTTAGCTTCCTTGAGAGCTCAGCCCCTCCCTGCAGGCAGCCTCCTCCAATTGGCTCAGGCTGCTGTTGCTCAGTAACTCACCTTAGGGGACAACCATAGCAATCTGCTGATAGTCACAGGACACCAGAGAGGCAGGCACAAAAAAGCCTGGAGGGAATGTGTTCAGTGCCTTCCATTTCCCTCCTGTGAGCTGAGTGGCTGTGCAAGCACTTTGCAGGACCCTGAAGGCTGCTGCTGACTCTGGTGACATTTGGGGGTGAGCAGGCAGGAGATTTTGGATGCACCACTTCAGCTGTGGAAGGGTCATTTCAGCCAGGAAGGGCCTTTCTTGGGAGAGGAAACCATGGGTCTGGCCTCTGAGATTTTGGATGGACCATTTCTGCTCTTTGGGCCTGTCCTCTTTCTGTCTAGTATGGCTTCAGTTGGGGGTCATTTGATGCCCTTTTTGCAATTTTTTTTGTGCGCAGGAGGGAAGAAAGCTTGGTGCTTCTGGCAGGGATGGGGGCGAGAGAGAGAGATAGCAAGAGCAAAACAGGGTCCTGGAGGGCTCCTTGGAAGTTATGATCTCTGGTCACCCTGCCCCCATCCAGAGCACATGGAGAGTGGGGCTGGTCAAGAGAAGCTACAAGGAAGGTTGGGGGAGATTTCTACTTGTACTGGCAGAGGGGGTGGGGAAGGTGCTATTCTACTGTGGAACATGCTAATTACTACAAAGGTATTGCTGTGGGGGACAGAGAGAAATGTTTCTGTTTGGCAAAATCATGGTGGGGTTTTTGCCTTTCAGACATATTTTTAAAATTAATGGCTGCTGTTTGGGGCTGGGGAGACCCTTTTTCTGGTGGAGAAAGCTTGGAAAGCATTTGAGCTAAAGAGAACCAAGAACTTAAGTGTGGAAAAGGTTCTAAGCGGGGGTGAATCCAGGAGAGGCCGTGGGTGCATACCCCTACCCCAACTGTCCTACCAGCAGGGAAGGGCACCCACCAGGATGGAGAGCAAAATCGGGTGTCAGGGAAACACCTGCTGAGTGGGTGCCAAGGAGATTGGTTGGAATTGGTTGGAGCCATTTAGTTATTTGATTTTTCTCTGTAAACCGCTTTGTGAACTTTGGTTGAAAAGCGGTATATAAATACTGTTAATAATATAAATACTGTTAATAATAATGGGAGCCCAGGTCTACCCACCCAACAAATAGCCACAGAGGCTATGAACTCAATTTGGAGCCTAGGTCTACCCAAGAAGGTAGACCTGGGCTCCAAGTCCAGCAAATAGCCACAGTGGCCTGAGGGAGGACATGATTGAAACATACAAAATTATGCAGGGGATGGATGGAGTGGGTAGAGAGAGATACCCTTTTCCCTGTCACATAACACCAGAACCAGGGGACATCCACTAAAATTGAGTGTTGAGAGAGTTAGGACAGATAAAAGAAAATATTTCTTTACCCAGTGTGTTAATTAGTCTGTGAAACTTTGTGGTGGTTGGAAGGAGATGGAAGTGGAAGGAAGTGGTGATGGCATTTTACCTTCCACCATAGGAAGTGGTGATGGCATTTTACCTAAATGACTTTAAGAGGGGATTGGACAAATTTCTGGAGGAAAAGTCCATCATGGGTTACGAGTCATGATAGGTATGTGCAAGCTCCTGATTTTAGAAGCAGACTACCTTGGAATGCCAGATGCCGGGGAGGGCACCAGGACACAGGTTTTGTCTTACTGTTTTTTTTGCTCCCTGAAGCATTTGATGGGCTAATGTGAGATACAAGAAGCTGGACTAGATGGGCCTTTGGCCTGATCCAGCAGGGCTCTTCCTATGTTCTTATGTAGGCTATAAGCTCAATTGGAAGCCCAGGTCTACCCAAGCAGGTAGACCTGGACTCCAAGTCCAAGTGGGAACCCAGTTCTACCTGCCCAGCAAATAGCCACAGAGGCTATAAACTCAATTCGGAACCCATAATAATAATATTATAATAATCAGTATTTATATACCGCCTTTCTTGATCTTTATTCAAGACTTTATTCAAGGCGGTTTACACAGGCAGGCTTTTTAAATCCACGCAGGGATTTTTACAAATTGAAAGAAGGTTCTCTCTTTCAAGAACCACCACATTCAAGGTGTTACACTCCGATCTGGTTTAACATTCTGGCCTCCATCCTCCCACGCTCCGAGCAGATGGAACAGCTCAGCTGCAGCTTGCCAGCTGCTTCAAGGTCGCACGGTGCCGGTGGCCTCGAACTGGCGACTTTGTGGATGTTAATCTTCAGGCAAATGGAGGCTCTACCCTCTAGACCAGACCTCCATGTTACATGAAAATCCCCTTTTGCCTTTTAGCTGTGATTTTCTTTATATCTGGTTATAATATGCAAGCTAAACTGTTCTCCCAGCATACAGGCCACATTTCCAGGACTCTAGTCAAACCACAAGCTCATGGTTACGCAACCACCACCACCCATTGTCACACATTATTCGAGGAAGTCTTGTGTCTTAATCCAATCACTGTTTATGCAAATGATTTTGGTGCTACCGATTCATTGTATTGTACCAACACAAAAGCCCATGGTTACACAACCCCTCCCCCCACAGTCATACATTATGGGAGGAAGTCTTGTGTTTTAATCCAATCACTGTTTAAGCATCTCCTACATTACTGTATACAAACTTGAACTGCCTTGTGTTGGTATTGTTTCTACTCAGTCTTTGTAAGTTCCCCTTTCTAGGAAACCAGCTGTTGACCCCACTGGATAACTGTCATCCTGATCCCCATTCAAATGTATACATACTCCAAGCACCCAGCCTTGCGTTAGCGACCAAGCTACCATCCAGCTCAGTCTGTCTCCCAACCCCTTATAAGAGAGGGCTTCCTCTCACATGCTCTCTCTCTCTCCAAGGCCCAGCACATCTGTGTTGTGTCAGAGGGTCCTCTCCACAGGACTCCCCCCCCAACTCCAACTGCTCTACAGGACAGGTAACTATCTTGTGCCTGGAACTCTTTCCATTCTTCTCCCCCCTTTTTTCTCCCCATTCTCTCCCCATCTTTAGTTAGCAGCTGGGGTTGGGAGAGCAGGGACCCCTAAAATCCTTCCCTACAACCCTTCCTTTTTCTCATTTCCTCGGATGCACCAAATACTCTTCACATGCAACCACCATGAAAGCTAGGTACATTAGATTCAAGCATTAGGACCAAGAAATATCATTTCTCCATGTGCATTATTTTTACCTTTGTTCTTTTGTAATAAACCATAATCTTTTGTTGAAAGTTATCTTTCTCTCAATCTCCTCTTTAAGCAAAAGGGAATTTCTCTGCATTACGCCATCTTGTTATCCAGCCTACGATCCTAATGTTCCAATAAGGGCAGTGTAATAATTTCCCTAAACAAAACAATCCTTTTGGTAACACCCAGGTATACCCAGCAGGTAGACCTGGGTTCCAAGTCCAGATGGGAGCCCAGGTCTCCACAGCAGGTAGAAGTCCAGGCGGGAGCCCAGGTCTTCCCACCCAGCAAATAGCCACAGAGGCTATAAGCTCAATTAGGAATCCAGGTCTACCTGCCTGGTAGACCTGGAGTCCAGGTCTATCCACCTGGTTGACCTGAGCTCTGAAGGTAGTGCTCAAGTGCCCCCCCCCCATGCAGACACTGGATCTACATCTGATTCTAAGGAGATTCAACTCTCAGAAAGATAGGAGAATTCAGCTCTACTAGGTAGATTCAGTAATTCAGATCTTCTGTACTTTGCTTTTTAAAAGTAATGAATATTGTACAAAACTAATGTTCCAATGGCACTACTGTATTTGACTTGCATATCTTTCCTCTTGCTTTTATGTAAATAAATTTTATTTTAGTATGTTTCAATGTATCAGCAATGTGTCATCAGCTAATGAAAGGCTTTCAATACAAGCAAATACTACCTGTATCACAGTGATATGTTTTACTTTTGCAGGAATGCAAACCTGTGCTGGTGTGTAAAATGAAAGGATATGTTGCATGTTATTTCTATGTAGACAAATACATTTTACATTGCATACAGATATGCATTGATTCTATGCAAATTATTGTTACATTGCTTTACAGATAATGAATGCGTTTCAATAACCCCGCAAAAATATTTTCTCTTCATGAAATTTGGGGGAGTTATGGGTCTTTGATGTTTCTCCGCACTTATCCCTTCATGTTGCACACCAGTATAGATACCCAATGTAATTGGCCCCCCCCTGAAAAAAGAGTCCCCCCCCCCATCTCTAGAATCCAGGCTACAGGCCTGGTGCTATATCACTGCATTAGACTATCAATAGCTTCTCATCCCATTGTTGTGCAAAGAGTGAGGGAAGCCAGTAAGTAGGAGGTAACTGTTGAGTAAAAAGCGTCATAGGGAGGAAGGTCCATTGGGCAGCCCAGCATAGAATCTTTTCCCTCCCTTCTGCTACAACCCACATGCTCAGCAAGAGATAAAGATATACACTAAAACATAAAATTTATCCTGGAAATTGGATGCAGAGCAAGAGAGAACTAAAGTTGTTGGTGCGTGCACATTGATGATATTAAATAATAATCCATAATTTGTTTTATACTATTGACCCCCCCCCCCCCCATTTAGACCTGGGCATGCAGTTACAGAAGAGATGGCACATCAGTTTCCTTTAGATGTTGGATCTGAAGCCACAAAACTGCTGGCTGGGCATGGCCCGGCTCTTTGGTGTGCTAATGAGTGCTTAGCCAGTATTTCTCCTTTGAAGTGAATCTGCAGAATGATTTAACTCTTGTGTTTTCCAGAATATGGTGATGCGAGTGAATCAACCCAACCTCTATTGGAAAGCTCAGTGATCCTAATCTGTGTGTAATGAACAGAGACATTCCCCTCCCATTCCCCTCCCATTACCAACTTGGTGGTGGAATTTTTAGCGGCAGTTTCTAAGGATAAAGTCAGAAGTTAACATCTTTTTGTAAGCTGTATTTATTTATTATGCTATATTTATTCTTGTAAACTTCTAATATGCCAATAAAGGTTATTGGAGAGAGAAAAAACCCAGAGACAACTGAGTACTGGGTGACTGCTGGGCAAAGCATTGAGGGATTGCAGTGGGTAGAAAATTAAGGGCCCGATCCTAACTAGTGGTTCTGCTGGTGGAATGCGCATTCTGTTGGTGGAAGTACCACTGCGACAGTGTGCATGAAGAGGTCGCTAGTGCACATTGCTGACTGCCACACATGTGCATCGAAGGAGAGGCAATCCATGCTGGTACTAGTAAGTTGGTATCAGGAGTGGGCAGTGGGGGGAATGGGATGGGGAGTATCTGAACAGGGAGGGAAAGGGTAGGAGGTTGAATGGGGGAGGGGATCTTAGCAATGCCAGTGTGCACCAGGGTCCTATTTTTGTTTTCTCACTCAGTTTCTCAGATCTGCTCCAGCAAAATGGCTGACACACATCCTGGGAGACCCATTGGGGCAACTGAGGCTTATCCTGAGATAGAGGAACAAATCTTCCCTTAACCTGAGGTAGTGTCTGTGGCCGTCCGTCCCATCCACCACCACCACCACCACCCCCAACCGATACAATGACATGATACCTTAGCAGGAGGTTTTTTTTAGTCAGGATTGGGCTGTAAGGGGGAAATTGTTGAAATGGAAACAGTCTATGGAACACTCTTTCCATAAGGAAAGAGCAACTGTTACCCTGCACATGCCTGATCTCGTCTGATCTTGGAAGCTAAGCAGGGTCAGGCCTGGTTAGTACTTGGATGGGAGACCGCCTGGGAATACCGGGTGCTGTAGGCTTATACCATAGTCTTTCGAGACTGAAGGTTGCCAACCAAGGAAAGAGAGACCTGTGGATTACAGATCTTGTTGTGAGCAATGGTTTGACATACACTCATAGCATGGTGTCTGATTGTGTGTTTATCCCTGCTAACTAGGCAAAGGGACATCTTTTAAAGTGGTTTATCCAGGGGACAGCAGCTGTCCCTCTTTATCCCATCATGGCATCTTTTCAGTGACTGTTGCTGGTGTCTTTTCTGCACCTCATTTTAGACTATGATCCCTTTGGGGACAGGGAACCTTTTTTTTATTTATTTCCCTATGCAGACTGCTTTGTGAACTACTTTTTTTGTTGAAAAGTGGTATATAAATATTATTAATAAGAATTTTAGTAAATCTTGATAGCATCTTAGCAACTCTTCTAATAGCTGGGGTTTTCATTCCCAGTGGGCCTGCCACCAATGCACTTCAACAGCTGACACCAATTTTATGAAACCTAATCTGAATATAGAAGAATGCAAACCTATATAATATACTACATTCAAATAATGTATAGCAGTGTTCTTCAACCTTAGGTCAAGACCCCACTGGGGTCGCGAAGCCTCAGTTGTGGGGTTGTGGCAACTTACAGGAATGAGAAAAGGTTGAAGACCACTGGACTAGAGCACCACCAATTAAAAGGGGGGGCATCTGGTGTACCTATTCAGATTGTGTCTCAGTCCTGCTCAGATTCTTAAAAATTGAGCTAAAATAGCTTTCACTAGTGCCAGGCTTCATGGTAATTTACTGTCTCTAAAAAGAATATTTTATTACAGTGAACAGTTTTGGGAGGGAGTAATGGGGGAGGAGAGTGAGCGGCAACAGGGGTGGGCAGATAGGGTCTTAAGAGGAGGATAGGATCAATGGTGGGTCCCCAGTCTTGCACTTGTTTGATTGATTGATTGATTGATTGATTGATTGATTGATTGATTGATTGATTGGACTTGTGGCACAAAAAAGGTTGAAGACCACTGATCTATAACATAAATACAAAAAATAGACCCTGCACACAACCCAAGTATCACTTCCCTATCCCACTTTTACACCCCTTTGCTGTGCTGTGTCTAAGTAGAAGTTATGTCCTTTCTGATGCTTCCAATTAAATATATTTAGTGCAAGTATTGGTTCATAGATTAAGATGTCCTCATTTAAGTTTTCTATATATATACTGTAAATACAAAATATAATACAGTAGACAGAAAACTTTCAGAACTCTAGCACGAACTACAAATTAACACTGTGAAGTCAGTAATCAAGCAGCCTACGATAATCACTTGAGGAGTTCCAGCTGTTAGGAACAGCTGCTTTTTATTTTTGATAATACCTTGCTATCACCAAAGAAACAGACGTGAGAATAAAACTAAAACTGAATAAACTGGATAAAAGATAAAATAGCTGTATATGGTTTAAGTTGCAGCAATTAGGCTTCAGAAGATATGAGTCTGAATAAATGGACAAAGGGCACAGTCCTAACCCCTTATGTCAGTGCTTTCCAGCACTGATATATGGGCAATGAAGCTTTGAGGTAAGGGAACAAACATTCCCTTACTTTGAGGAGGCCTCCATGAGTGACACCCAACTGCAGGATGCTGCACACATCTCATTGGCACTGCTGTGCCAGTGCTGGAAAGCACTGACATAAGGGGTTAGGATTGTGTCCTAAGGCCCTACCACAGATAGTTCCTATAAATAATTCTGTAGTCTAAAAGGTATCTCCTGGAAAAAAAAGAGAGGCTTTTGCAGAAACCCAGATTTGGGAAACAAAAAGACTCCAACAGCCATCGATAACTTCAGAGCATGGAAGGAGGACCTGTTCTTGGAATGGAGATATGCACAGGTCCATCCTCTGTATCCATGGACTCGGGACCCACGGATTTAAACCACTACAAGTTCCTAACTTGTGGTAGACGGCTGGAGGCCCCATTGTTTCCAGAAGGCCTGTCTGAGAAACACCTCTGGAAGTGCCAAAAAGGCACTTCTGGTTTTTATGACACCTCCAGAGGCCTTTATGAGGCCCTCAGAGATTGTGCGCAGCCTCTGCAGGCTTCAGAACACCTCCAGACGTGACTGTGGGTCATGACACCTCCAGATGTGGCATCTCCAGTTGTGTCTGGTGGTCCTATGCACTAGACCTGCAGATTTGCTTATCCATGGGGTTTGGTTTCCATGGTGAGTCCAGAAACAGATCCCCTGCAGATACCAAGATCCGACTGTATACCTGAAAGATTACTAGACTAAACCCTAAGAATTAACCACATTTTTGTAAAATGCTCATTTTCCATAGAGGCAGAATAAAGGGTTCAAATAGATAAAATTATGCTTTAGAAACCCAAAAAGTCATCAGTTTGCTCTGGATTGTTCCTTCCTTCTTTATTATGATAGCAAGGAAACCTGTTAATTAGTTTAGGCACTAACTTCATTGCATCCAGAATTTCTAGTCAAGAAATAATGCCAAGGAGATACAGGTGATGGTTTGGGGAAGGAGGGGAAAGGAAGAGAAACAGGACAGCTCACTTTTCTTCCATTATGCTTACATAGGTGAATGTTAATGTGACAGTCAAGCCACAGGTGACAACCATAAGGTGTATTTCTCTAAACAGCTTTTTCCTCTCCTAACAGAAACAAATGAGTTTCCTTAACAGTAAGTTTGTGAACTTTCCATATTGATCTGTTGGAACAGTGTGTGGGGATACATTACTAAGATTTAAGATAATAATAATATTAAGAGGCAGGTAACCAGTGACTCAAGCCTAACCACTTGAGATCCAGTGTGGCATAGAGGATGGTGTGATGGAACCAGACCTGGGAGATCTGAATTCAGTTCCAAGTGGATCCTCAGAACTAATTGACTAGCCTCAGGCCAGACACCATCACTCTACCTATGCTACCTCCATTGGTGTTGTGAGGAAAGGTGGGATAACCCCATGTATAACACCTGAATTCCTTGGAGGAAGGGCAAGATATAACTGTGGTAAAATGCTGTGGAGAAACACCTTTCTCTCTACAAAATTGATTTTGTTGGGAGGGTTGGTGGTCTCTGGCATCTGCCACAATCTTTGGATTCTTTCAGCACTCTTTGCAGTTGCCAGGATCCTGCCCTACACCACTCCAGTATTTATTTTTAATAATTTTGGATCAAAAATAATGCCTCTCAATCCAACAACTCCAAAGGGCTACTTTTTAAAAAATATGGGTAGTTAGAGAGGCTTTTAGACGTGAAACTATTTGTAGTGAAATATTACTGTGTTACAGCCTTGTACATTTTCATGGAAAAAAAATGAGCTTGATAACTATTTTATAGCACTCCTCCTATGATAATTAAATAGATAAATTAGGGCATCACTCTCTGCTCAGGAACAGACTTCAAGGTGACAAGGGGAACAGAATGCTTTCTTCCTTTCATAATTTGTGTATAAACAAGAGACGTATCAATGATGTATGTCATGCTCTTTCCTTAAGCTGCTTTGGGCTAGTGAGAGAGCACTGGAGTTCCAGTGGATTATTTTGTAAGAGGGCTATTCTTCTTCAGATTTCCCAGGGTGAATGAGATGATTTGCAGGCGATAGATCACCAGATTGACAGTAGTTAGTGTTGAGGACTTTGTTGTAAAGGGATTTATTTCTGGATTGGGTTCTGGGCACAAAAAATGTTGTTGGAAGATATACCTAATAATATTTGTAGAGTGACAAGCTTTAAGCCAGTTAACTCAGTACTTTTGAAGCCACATTGGAGGGATCTCCAGGTGTTCTTTGGAAGATTGTCAGAGGTTCCTCATTGAGATGAACAGTAATGATGGATAAGCTGCACTGAAAATATGTTTTGCCCACCGTTAATGTGGAGAATGTGCAACCATAGGGAGTACTGAGTGATCCCTAAGGTGTACTTGACTTTTTACAGGGCTACCTTTTACAGGCTCAGTAGGCCTGGCTAGCATTTTATGTATAACTCTAGCACAACGATTTTCAACCACTGTGCCACAGTACATTGGTGTGCCCTGAATGGTCTGCAGCTGTACCTCAGGAGTTTGGGGGAAGGTCATTTATTAGTAGGGCCATTGGGGGATATGAGCTTCCCCACTGGCAGTAAAATGTGCTTTATCAATTGCAGAAAAAAAGGTGGTGTGCCTTGACAATTTTAGCACCTTCTCGGTGTACCATGAGATGAAAAGGTTGAAAACCACTGCTCTAGCATACTGCACTGCTGACATTATGGTACATAATGGTACCATAATATAGAAAGGAAACTATTAAAGATTTGAATAATACTGGTCCCACCCACTACACAGTGAATAGCATGGGTAGGGTAATAATAATAATAATAACTTTATTTTTACCCCGCCTTTCTCCCCGAAGGGACTCAAGGGTATGCACATCCAAATCCCTGCTTGTGCTCCATTTTGCACTCTGAAAAAGGGAGCTGGCTGTTCAAACTGCACCTACTCCCAGGGGTTTAGATAAATAGTTTTGGAGGGGGGAGGACATCCATACTGTTGCTATGAAGCGTGTGGTGTGCAGGGCTGCCAGACAATATTGTCCAAACCAGCCAAGTGACAGCTTTCGTTTGTAAGTTATGTCTCATTTCCATCAATGTCTCACAAATGTCTCACATTGTTTGGGATTTCTGCTTAAGGGTGGCAGTAGCAATGATTACGCATGTTTTGCTGTACTGTAGAACTGATTGCACTTAAGTCCAGGCATGTTGATAATCCTCTTAGCTAACAACCGGGAACTGTAGATATCATGGAGCGAGGGAAAGCTACCAGAAGTTAACTAATAATATTTCAACCAAGGGCTGTCATTTTTTCATGTTTGGCGCTGATCAAGTGTCTTAGAGACGCTGGATTCATGAGGAGAAAATTCATAATTGCATTTGTAATTGTTGAATTTGATTCAAAGGTTGTAATCCTTGTGGGCTTGAAAAGCGCAACTTTGCTATAATCATTTGCAAAGCAACACTTGCTAAGTAAAAGAGAGTGGGGGAGGATTGTACTATGATAGTTTGTATTAGTTCTTTTCTCTTTATAAGAAACCATGCTGGTGAGGTGCATTTGTTCTTTTTGCATGAGTAATTTCTCAGTGACATAAAATATTCGGCTTTGAATCTTAGTACAAGAACAGTAAGTAAATTATTGGTTTATGTTCTATAAGCACATATATTAGTACCAAATGAATTAGGTGCAGCAAAGGTCCTGAAACTGTGGGCTAGTTCAAATCATGGAGGGGGGGGGGTAGTTAAACTGTTCCTGGAATCTACCACTTCAGATTGCAGGGGTGTGTAGGAAAACACAATG
The DNA here is from genome assembly GCF_035046505.1 of Tiliqua scincoides. Taxonomy (NCBI): domain Eukaryota; kingdom Metazoa; phylum Chordata; class Lepidosauria; order Squamata; family Scincidae; genus Tiliqua; species Tiliqua scincoides. Next base: position 79,123,514 of record NC_089826.1, read on the forward strand.
AATCCTCCATGTACAAAAAGAATAGAAAGCTAGATTATTGAGAATCTTAATTCTTTTTGGATAAGCAGGATTTTCCCCCCAATGGGAAACATTCAGTAATGGGAAGTCCCACCCACATCCTAAACTGGTACAGATCAGAAACTGTTTGACTATCTTATGTGCCATGAACTCACACTATGTTGTGGTGAGGCTTCCAAAGCTAAGACAACCATGTTCTGACTGGTTCTCAGACTTCGTTCACATGCAAGAAAAAGTCCCCAATGGTTTGCACCAACTGGCTCTAGGAGCACCCTCACATTGACATTGGATACCACCAGATGAGAACTGAGCTCTTAATAGAAACAGTTGCATCTTTGCGTTGGCAATGGCCATGTTTGAAATGGCTGAAAAATGAGTCATGGTAACATTGGAGCTGTATCTGTGGCTAGGTTCAGGCCATGGCTCAAAGACATGCAGGTATGTCTTTGGGGTAGCTTGGAAGCATGACATAACCTGAAACCATAAAACCAATTTGAACTGGTTCTTCTTATGTGCTTACCCAGCAAATACGCCTCTTCCTGTGTTGGAGGAATAAGCATTCACCACTGTATGAATGTATCATGCTGGTGCACCACTTGTAAATCTGTTCACTTGGTGGCTTGATTCCCCATCTTGAGAAGGTTTGAGAAGAAAAACAAAGGTGCCCTCCACATAGAATGCCAACATAATGATTTGCCTTATGTGTGTGGTGAATGCACAGCTGCTGTGCACCATGGAAAAGGATCATTGATCTGATGGGCATGTGAGCCAGTCCTTCAACAAAACATAGAGTTGAAAGGAAAAAGGTCAGATGGAGTCACAGTGGCATGTGGAGAGTGGAAAAGAAACACGCAAATCATTATCCAACCGTGTCCTATTCTAGCAATCAATGACCCAGGCAATACTTCCTATACTGTATTGATTAGGTGGGGCAAAAATGCTTATTGTCCATTTTCCCCTTGGCCCAATCAAGTTGCAGGAATTCAGGACAGAGTGTCGGGGACTGCAGAGTGCCTGTCCTGCCACAAGTGCTAGTAGCAGCTACTGGAACCAGTAACCACTGCCAACACAGAGAGGCTTCATTCATCAGCCGCTTCATATAGATGCTCTTCTATGAATTGGGCCTCAAGTTTCATCTTTACCAACTTCCATGGCAGGATCCAAAACTAATAAAGTTACCTAGAGCAAGATCTATGGGCCATGTGAATGAAGCCACAAGCCCCCTTTTTCCTGTTTCACCAGGTGTTTTTCTGTATGATCTGCAAACCGGTGATTCTTAGGCATTCTGAGAAATAGTCAAGACCTTGGCTTTAATTACAGTACCTGTAACATTTCAGTGCACAAACCTATGCTTGTCTACTCAGAAGTAAGTCCCACTAAGTTCAATGGAACTGACTCCCAGATGGGTGTATAGAGAATTCACTATAATGGGACTTGATTCTGAGTAGATAGAATTGAGCTCCTAGTCTCCTTGGTTATGGTGCATTGGGTTGAAGGTATAGTTTGGCCTTCTGTCTTTTTTTCTTTTTTCTAAACTTAAATAGCAACTGCAATGAGATCAGGACTGTAACATTTGGCGGGGAGGGGGCTTTGCCTCTATTATCCTGATCAAAATTGCTCTCCTGCTGGTATATAATGCTTTGTTTGTTTGTTTGCTTGTTTTAAAGAAGGAGGGTAAAACTATACTTTTAATGTAATCTGTAGTTTGGTTGTATGTTTTGACCATTGGAAATGGAAGGAAAAGTCACAAGTACAGAGTTTCATCCTCTGAACTCTGAAAAATGCCTATGGGGATTTGTAATTAATGCCATGTGATCAAAAAACCCTCTGGCTAACTATCCCTTGGGCTGGAGTATCTTAATTAATTGAAAGGTAAAGGTCATTGTCACTTCCAATTGCACAGTAACAATGTATATCAATATTTATTGAATCATGCTTGTCTATGGTCTCTGGGCTTTGGGTATTGTTCAATGATAAGGGTGACATGCTCTTTCTCTGACTTGCTACTCACATGTACGAGGACCGTGAGGAGATATCCTTACAGAAGGAACTGAAATGGAAGCTTTACACTTGGATCTCTAACTCCTGTGTTTTGTTGACATCACTTAGGCTGGGAATTGTTCTACCTACAGGAGGCTTTGCAGAATTTGAAATGGAAACCAAAATTGTTCAAAAGTGAAGTCAAGCTTGAAGTAGGGATGGTGCCAAGTGACCCCACAGCAACTGGAGTTTAGGCCAAATTCCCAATTTCCAGTTCAATCAGAACTAGAAACCCACTGATTTCCAATAGTTCTGTGCCCGCTATAGAAACAGCCTATGCAGCAGTTACATTGTTTAACTTCTGATTGTTCTTTTTATCATTATTATTATTGACTTGTTTTAATTGATTTTGTTTTATCTTTGTTTTCTTTAATCTATTTTGCATGCTGCCTTGGGAGGTTTCTAAACTTGAAAGGCAGGGTTCACATCTTTTAAATAATAAATAGGTGGTACCTGACATGGCTTTGAGGACCTTTTTCCATAGAAGCAGAAAGATCAAAGATCTGAAATCTGGATCAAATCTGATGTTTTAACAGACTCCAGAACAAATCCTATTTGGTTTTTATATTGATGGGATGGGACAGGCACATCCTACCCAATTCCAGAATCCAGATGCAGACTCTAAACATATTGGTTCCAGAGTTTGCCAAAGTAATTCAGAGTAGAATTAGGGACTAATTAGGGAATTAGCCTGCCTATCCCTAGTTGTCAACATATGAACAAGATCATTGTCTACTGCAGGGGTGTCAGACCCTGTGGTAAAGCCTGTGGTCCGAATGTGGCCCCTAGAAGCAATTCATCCAGGACTAATTATAATTGGCCTCTCCCTGCGTGATGGGCTCTCTCATATCTTGAAATTATGAACAAGATTTGCACATTTTCTGACATTTGAAGCTAATAAGTTTCTATGTGAGAACAAAGGGCTTATTTCTGGCCATCATCTTAGTCACTTAGTCACTTAATGATGTCACTTCCTGCTTAATGATGTCACTTCCAGCCCTCAGCAGGCGCCATGAATGCTATTTGGCCCACTAGATGAAGCAAGTTTGACACCCCTGGTCTACTGCTATCAGTGAGCTAGGGTAATATGATTGACAGTGGGCCTGTACAATTCATTGCTCACTAACTTGAACGTTGCCTATTATCCATATACTATGGCCTGGCAGGTACAGGCATCCCCCCCATATCCACGGATGAAATATCTGCAGTTTCAATTATCTACAGTTTAAAAATCCCCCCGTCTCATTGCCCCATCACACATAATTCATATTTACTGTTCCTGGGTCTCACTGGCTCTTTGATGTCTGCAAAATGGAAGCAGGAAGCACTCATAGGAAGCAAGGCAGAAAAGATACAACACTTATCACAGAGTTCAAAAAACTTAGCACCACATTCTTGTCGGCCCTACGCCTCATTTCTTATGAGTGCCTGTGAGCTCTTCCTGCTTCCACTTTGCAGTCAGCAAAGAGCCAGTGAGACCACAGAATAGTGACAGGAAGGCCACAAACACAAGCAGATAAGTGAGTGATGCGGATCACAATGGAGGGATTTTTGAACCTTTTTTTAGCATTCCCTTTAACCATGGTTTAAGCAGGGACGTGCAGTGGGTGGGAGGCAGGTGAGGCAGAGCCTCCCTGTTGAAGTTCTTTGAAAAGCACCACCGCTGTGTGAGGCACACAGGCACTCATAACCCATGGGCTCCTGTGGGAGCTGGCCAACCCCCTCCCCGCACTACTACAGGTGCCCACCTTTCAACATTTCGCTCAGGGATGCGTGGTGGGTGGGGGAGGCAGGTGAGGCAGAGCCTCCCTACCGGAGTTCTTTGGAAAGCGCCGCTGCCGTGTGAAGCACATCCCTCAGTTTATGTATCCGTGCGGGTGGGGTACGTATCCCTTGCATACTTGTTACAGTTTGGGGCCTTTAATTATATAGAGCCATCAGTGTCCAATATTCATCTGGCTAATTTATAAAAAAAAAAAAAAGAAAGAAAGATTTTTTAATTTTTAATTTTTTGTGGAGAAATGGAATGAAGTACGAAGAACGTCAACCTGCACATAGCTTCCTTCTCAGACATTAGACAAAGGCTGTGGATATTATAGCAGTCTCTTTCACACTTTCACTCTCTAACATTTCCGAAAGCGCAGTCTGTTAAGAATACACTCTATATTATAATTGCATCGAACTGTAGGTTAAGAATCCCATCTCATATCATTTCTGCAGCGATATTATTTCAAATTGGGTTAATACACACTGAGGCGTTATACCTGTCACATTTAAATGAGCGCATTGAACCTGATGCCCTTTATTCTGAACAGCTATTTCACTTGGAAGCTATTTTTAACTGGAAAAGATCAGCTGGAATATCTTTAACGTGCGTTCTTAACATAGATGGCTCTTTCTGTTCAGGCCCTGATCACCAAACCCTCTGGAACATCTAAATGGCAATCAGTATTTCTTTTGAAAGCAAAGTCTGTATCCTATGCGTCACTGTAGGAAAGTGGCTAGGGCAGGGGGGGTATGATTTTCTCCACTTTTCCCCTTCCCTATATTTCCTTGTGGCACTGGTTCTCAAACTCTCCGGGAGTCTGAGAACTAGGGGTAAGTGCTTGTGGGAGTGGAGACTGGAATGGGGGGATGTCCCAACGGCGCTGCAGCAATTGCGGCGTCATGGGCACCCAGGCACATTGACATGTACCTGTGGGGGGACTGTGCAGTCCCCCAGAGGGTCCTGGAGGATCACAGGCCTCTCCACGAGCCTCCCCTCCGCTGCAGTGGGTTCTGATTTGTAGTCGGAGCCCACTTCCTGTTTGCGTTTGGAGCTCCGGAACACAGAATTTCTGAAACTGAAAGTGGGCTCTGACTGCAAATTGGAGCCCACTACAGTGAAAGAGAGGCTCGCAGAGGGGGCTGCAAACCTCCAGAAGCCTCTGGGGCGGGCTGCACAGTCCCTCCCAGGTACATGTAAATGTGCTTGGGTGCCTGCAGTGCCGCGATTGCTGTGGTGCCATCGGGATAATCATCTATGGTTCACTCCCCTTAAGGGGAAAGTGACCTGTTTTGGTTCCAATGGTGGGTCATGACCCACCACTTTGAGAACCACTGCCTTATGGGGTTATTCCTACCTACGCCACCTCTGTCATTGGCATAATATTTTTCCAGCATCAGGAGGGACACGTCTTTTCTGAAGGGGGGTTAAGACGTGCATGTCAACAGTTCCTTGTCCCTCCTCTATCCCTCTCCAGTCTTCTCCCTCTTTTGGCCTCTCCACCTGCTGAGTTGTGCTAGTGTCCAAGTGGCAATGCCATCGTTGTGGCATTAGGCCAGATTACATTGCCTGCTCAAGCTTTCAAAAAACAGAAAGCTAGTATTTAGACACAAGGAAAGTTGGATTTTTTTCCGCCTTATTCTGTACCAAAATAGTTCTTTGCAAATCAAAAGCTTCCTGTTCTGTCTTTGCTCTTGATCCAATGCAAAGCATCATTTTGAAAGTTATCTGAGAATATCCAGGGGAATGTGTTAATTACCTTGCTTTCTGGAGACAAGGCGGGTGGTGGGGGAAGGAGTGTAATTCTAGGAACTGTACACAAATGAGATGTTTTCCTTGCCAAAATATTCAATGGGTCCTTAATCAAGTAGCCTTGATAGTTGAAAAGCATGTTTTCTTTTCTTCATTTGGAGTGTTGAAAAATCTTCCATTGTAAATTGCTGTACATGGAGTGAATATTGGAAATTGCAGGGAGAGATGGGAGTTGCTCGGAGAAGAAATGTCCTCATTAGCTTGGCATTTCAAGTCGCCTGCATCTATCAAAGTGTATCTAGTTGCAGTAGTTCTAGACTCCTTGCTTTGACAGGAATTTGCTTTGTGAGTTGCCCCAATTTTTTCTTTGCTTTCTCTTACGCAGCAAGCATATTGAGCATTATGGCCCTCAGTAAGTAGTTCTGAGACATGAGGGACCTCTACAGACTTCTACTCTGTCTCAGAGACCCCAAGGAGTCCAAGCTGGTCTGAGGTTCAGCCTGAGAACAAGCATTCTGCAGGCCATCGACCAGAAGAGGATTCAACTCCTTTACTGTTCCCCTTAGAACAAGAGTTCAGGCTTCCTCAAACAAGGGATCAGTATCCACAGCTCCATCATGTCAGCCCTATGGACCTCCTCCTGTGCACACTGTCTGCTCAGAGCACTGCTGCTTTCTCTTCTCTTGGCTGTCTGCTACTGCCAAGTTCCAAGTCAACCTGTGCTCTGGCCAAGTGGCATGACCCATTCCATTTCAGCTGAGATGAGTTTAAAAGGAGGGATACCCCGAGTCTTCCCTTGCAAATAACTCATGTTGTAGCCAGGCAGCACTGTGAGCTCTTATGCCACATGCTATGCACCAAGCCTCTCAGTACATGTAGGTACAGCATGGGGCGGGTGGGGGGGGGGAATGCAGCCTCTTGCAGCATTGGTAATCTCGCAGCTGGACTCCATGGAAGTGGGTGCATCTGGGCAAGTCATTTTGGTATCACCCCCCAATGGTGTTAATCAGTGCAGTTTGCACCGTCTGCACCCCCTAAAATACCATTGCCCCCAGGCCTGACTCAGCACATCAGACTTCCAGCTAAAAACTGCCTCCATAGAATACAGGCCTCACTCTCCCTTCACTCCATACATCTTCCCATTCATTTTCAAATTTAAAAGAAAAAAAGAGTTTGGTCACATTTTGGTGACCAACAGATGAATGTGGTCAAAGTCTTATCCAACTGAACATCTTCAGAAAACAAATTACCTTGACTAAGAAGGAATAACGAGTAATCTTATTTTAGTGTCTGTGTCCATGAGGAGACATACCTATTTTATTTTCCCCTGTTCAGACTTGAATACAAATTTAAACTGTTCAGTTGATTTTTCTCCCCATTGACCACTTTACCTTCTTATCATTGTGTGATCTCCTCTTCAGTAAACCTAACAGGATTTGCCTTTTAGTTTCCCTTGTCTGAATAAACGGAGCAGTAGCACTTTCACCTGTGTCTGCCTTTGCTTTTGAGTGAAGGATTAGATAAAGAATGTAACCACTTGTGAAAGCCATGTTTAGCTGTATGTAGAGTTGTAGTGCACTGTAAGCTTTTTCTCAGCCCCATTACCCCCAGGGGTGAATCCAGTGTTTGTGCAGGGGAGGGGCCATGAGCACTACCTTAACTCCAGAGCCCAAGTCAACCAGGTGGGTAGACATGGGCTCCCAGTGGATTTCTGCAATCCCACCAATGCAAGCTGGGTGCCTAAATTTGCAATGTTGTGACTGAAACAAGAAAATCTAGGACAGAATCAGAAGAAATTGTTTTGCTCGATTGAGTGATGCAGTCAGTGCCCCATGCATAATGGGGAGAGATTTCGGAAATGTTTCCAATTGCACCATCTCCACATTCCCAGAACTGATTGCTTGCATGTCTGAAGAAAAGTGAATGAGCAATGGCTGTTGTACTTCAATATGTCTCATCTCTCATAGAGTGTGCTAAATCCAGGGGCACTGAAGAGAAATGGGTGTATTTGCATTTCAGGGGCATCAAAAGGGTCATTTATTATAGACTAAGATCCCGTATCCAACTGTGCAACTGCGCTGAACTAAAACCATTTTCATTCACAAGCATTTTTCCCCCTTTAGCTAAATTACTAAAACTAACTAATCATCTCCCCCTTCCCCCGCCCTTCTCTTTTTTATTTGGGGCAAGAGTGCAATATGGAAAATTGCTGCCTGTACCCTAAACCTCTTATTTCTGTCCCATCAGCACTTGTGTTGAGACAAAGTAGACTACCACAGGAATCTTTATATTTTATGCTCATCATTTGAATAATGTAGAATTGAACTTTAGCGTTCCTTTGGCAGCAGGCATGGGGGAACTATTGAATGCATGCAGGAACATAAAGGATTGTTAAATTGCCAGCACAATTATTCTGTGGGTTGTATATTTGATAATTCATTTAAGTAATAGTGATATTTTGCATAAATTATACAGCCACTCCTGCATAAATAATTCAGAGTTTCAAGTCAACATATTCACTATTTACATCTAATGGGAGCTTTTTCTAAATTGATAGTAGAGCATTTCCCAACGTTTATGGCAAGGACGAAAACGAACAGAGTAGTTCTGTGTCTGGGTGCTTATTAATCAGCATACCTAGCTGTGCCAGATCTGCTTCTTTTTGTTTTTGTTTTTAAATAGGTTTTATTAATTTTTGAACAGCAGTGTTATATAAGAATTCACATTATGTTTTTTTAAAGGTAATTTAATTTGGCCCTTGCAATAGGCTAACATGTGAAGACATTTTTTTCCCCTGGAAGGACTGTCAGAGAGGAATTACCGTTCCAGACCCTACACAAAATTCTTCTGTCAGAGCCACCCCAAGACCCCCCCCCCAGCACCTGTCACTCCCAGAGTGAAAAACTAGAGTTGAAAAGGCATAGAGTGGAATAGAGAATAGAGTGGAAGAGGAAGTGTGAAGAAGAGTGATGAGCTAGAGAGTGGAGGAAAGCAAGTGAATGGAGACTAGATGCAAATGGGGACTGCAGCATCCTATGGGGAGGTAGTTGCAGAGGTCTTCTCTGGATAAGGTAATAAATGTTTCCTTACTTGGGGGTAAGCCTCTGTGGTATGGGGGAGGAGATCTACTCAGATTTGTACTAGCTAAATAGTTGGCACATGCGTTGGGATAGGGTCCAGGAAGGGTGGATAGGATATCAGCGGAACTAGTGCTGCTGATCCTGCCCCCTCCAAGGCCCAATCCACCCATACCTCATCCCTATCGCCCCCCACCCTGCCCCGTTTTGCCTCTCTCCCACCTCCGTTCCACCCTCCCGCCTCTCCCGCTGACTTATTTGCTGTGGCAAGCAGTGGGAGAAACACTGAAGTGAGCAAGAAGGAGCAGGCCTTCCTGCCAATACTGCTGGCAGTGTGCCAAGAGGTGTACTGTCACACCGCTTTCTGGACTGGTGGAGAACAGCGTGCACCATCAGTAGGTAAGTATAGGATTTAACCCTCAATCAGCCTCATATCCTCTGTGCTCCTCTGCCGTCACCCAGTCCTAAACTACTACGTGCCTGACCGTGCCTGCCATGGAGCTGAACCAAATGAACCACAACCCAACATAGCACTATTATTGGGGAGGGGATAGGGCTGGTGCAATGTGGTGAAAGCTCATTTATAGGTATTGGAATCACGACTATATTAACTCTTGTTTCAGGAGAAAAAAAAAAACATCTGACAGCCTTACAGGGTGCTCCCATCAGTGTAGATTTGTCTGGCCCATGTACCACTTCATCTGTCCTACAAAGCTCATAAACATGGGCTTATTACTCAGGACCCTTTCACATACTATGCAGCAAAAAAATCCTCAGATTTGACAGAAAGCCACACATGTTAGGAAGCTGCAGCTACTGCTATGTTTTACCTCTTTAAAAGGCCAATTCGGAAAGTCTTGGGGCATTAAACGAACTGAAGGAAGAGTTTCTGTTTTGAGACAGTAGTGGGGTGTGTTTCCCCTTAGGGGCTTGAATAGTCTTAGACCCAAATAGATTCGAAATGAGGCACAGCCCACAAATAGGACGTGCTTGTTTGATGAAAATAAATACATGAGTATTATGCTGTGGGGTTGTTTTACTGAGCTGTTAGCCATAAATAGTTTAGTAATTGGAGGATGTCTGTTCTGTGTTGCATTGTCAACTCTGAGTGAAGCTTTTGCTGGACACAACATGATGTAATGTCATGGGCAGCACAATCCAGTGCAAATTCCTGCACAGTGCTACAGAAACACCAGCACAGGATACTCTTCATCCCTCATGAGTATTTTGCATGCTGGAGGTCTCTACAGGGTAAGGGATGTATGTTCCCTTGTCCTGCAAAGTTAGAAGTGCAGAAAGCAATGCTATGTGTTTTATTCCAAGGGTGCATTTTTATAAATTATTATAAATTATAATCGCTTTAAAAATGTACTAGGCAGGTGATATAATATAGTGTCAGCAGTTGCAGCCACATGCATGAGGTGTTAGAGAAGTGTTTCTCAAACTGTGGGTTGGGACCCACTACATGGGTTGTGAGCCCATTTTAGGTGGGTCCCCATTCATTTCAGTGTGTATTTTATTTTTAATAGACTTGATGCTACCATGGTATGTGACTGCATTTGGGGAAATGTGACAGATCTGTACTTTTAGCAGGCTACTGTACTATGTATATGCAATGATAGTCAATGGGACTTACTCCTGGTCAAGTGTGGATAGGATTGCAGGCTTTGGGATCTTTGGGGAATTTTTTTAAACAGGTCACCAACTGCTTGGGAGTGTTAGATGGGTTCTTCTTTATTTAAAATTTATTTTTAAACTTACTGAAAACTTCTAATTTACTAATTTAATTCATTGATTTGATTTTGTATGGTGTAAAAAATTTTCCTGCCTGATGATGTCACTTCTGCCATGACATCACTTACAAGTTAATGACATCACTTCCGGTGAATCCCAACAGATTGTTATTCTAAAAAGTGGGTCCCAGTACTAAAAAATTTGAGAACCACTGAAAATGGTTTTATTTTTTTCACAGTTTGGGTTTTTTGTTGTTGTTTCCAAAAATGAGAAGTGCAAAAAGCAGTGTTTTTATTTTATTATGTTTTATTATGTTTTTATTTCATTACCATCCAAAAAGCCCACTTCTAGCCATAAGGAGACAACTTCCTAGGTTCCTAATTCTAGTTGTAAGATCCATACATTTTCAAACTTTGAATGAGCCATACATATTCCCAGAGATTCTTGTGCAAATGAGCCCCAAATGCATTTCTGTTGGACTCAGAAAAAGAAATGGGTTTTTCAAATGAAGATGTTAATTACGTGCATTTGCATATGTTTAGTGCCTGAGTAAGCACTCCCAGCCAGTCTGCACAGTACAAATATACTTAATAAAAAACAAACCCCATTGATACAGTTGCTCCTTCGAAGCACTTCTTGTCTGTTGTTGTTGGTTTTTTTGTAAAGATATATCATTTGATGATAAACAGCATGATGGCGCCAAGATTGCGCATGAAGAAGAAAAAGCCTGCAATTTTAAGAAATGACTGAGACATTTCCACAGCATTGTACTAAATTGTGTGCATGGACTCCCCTGTGGCTGGCCCCTGTCCTAAATTGTTGCAAAAGACCGTAATGTGCTTCTTTTTAGGAAGAAAAATAAAAGCACTGTTAATGTTAGCTTTTTATCCCTGATCACATCTGTGACCCCCCTAAGGTTTCTATTCATACATTTAGCTGCAAAATATCTGCCGTAGTGGTCATGATATTGAAAGAAGCAAAGAATCAGAAGTTCTATAGTTATGGTGGCTTTACTTCCAGAGAAGTTAGTCATGCCTAAATCTCATGAAAAGGAACCACAACTAACTTAAGCCCCATTAGTTTCAGTGGGGATTTAGGTCCAACTAGCTATTCTTTGGATTCAGGTCAACATATATTTCCTGTTATGAACTTGCATCATCAGTCTGGGCTGGGAATAATTCCATAAAAGCCCTGTGCAAGTGGACACAGAGTATACATAGATGTGGGAGAACAGGAATGGTGGTCAAGGTTATGTCTAATAGTACTAGCTTTGTTACACTTTTGGAAAAGCCCTTTTGATACCCTGTGAAGATAGTCATGCACAGGGAGTTCCATCTACACAAGGACCTACATATGCAGGTTCTCAATGGTAGATGTGTACCAGCCTCCGAAGATTGGAATGTATATGCACAGGGCCCTGTGAATGTGTAGAGGTCAGGTCTGCTAAAGGATTGAAGCTAGCACGAACATTTTTTAACCTCCAAGTACAGTTTTATGTACTTTCTGACTATCTTCACAGAGTATCGAAAGGGCTTTTCCAATCAGAGCAATATATTGAGATAACCCACTTCTGAAAGTGAGGGCCAAATCCTATCCAACTTTCCAGTGCCTATGCAGTTGTGCCAATGAGACCTGGGGAAAGACTCATGGAGGCTTCCTCAAAGTGAAGGAAAGTTTGTTCCTTTTCTTTTGGGCTGCATTGTGACTACATCAGCACTGGGAAGTTGGATAGGATTGGACCATGAGCCTGTGGACTAACAGCTCAATCCTGAGCTTCCTGGCACCCAAAGAAGCAGCGGGGCCAAAATAGCTACTGATGTATCCTATGGGCACTGCTGCAGCCGCCGGAGTCTCCTCAGGGGAAAGGGACATTTGTCCCTTTTCCCCTGGGTAAAGATGCAGTTCCCTCAATTGGTCTCCTCTAGTCTGCGCCAGCTATTTTGCCAACGAAGACTGGAGGAGCTCCATGTTGGCCTTTTAAGCCCAACACAGAGCTGCTCTGCCAGTCCCACCTGCTTTCCACCCTGGTTCCCCCTGCTGCCCCAGCCTCCCCTGCCCTCTCCCTGCTCCGGAACACCTCCCCCCCCACCACCTAGACAAACCTTACTGCTGCCAGAGCTCTTCCCTTGCTCCGGGTGGTGTCCATCTGGCGCTGAGCTCAGCACTGAGTGGTTCTGGGCTGGCACCAGCAGTCCCTACACAGAGGTTGCCATAAAGGTGCTTTACGGCACATTTATGACACCCAGCCCTGGCAGGTCACTCATACTGCCAGTGCTGAAGAGCTCAGGATTGGGCTCTAATTTTTCTCAGTGAATCTACACAATTTTAATATGAATTTCAAATTTTCTACACATATGATTACTTCTGGTTTCTTGGGGAGTGTGGGGGGGAGTAGGAGATTGAGTCTAGCCATCTGCTGTCATTTCCCAAGCCAGTGATTGGTGCTATTAATTGAGACTCTGCTGAGGCTGCATATTTCAGCTTTTCAAACAAGTCGTTTCTTGACATGTGCCATGGTTGCTAGGAGAAAGGTCTGCCTGTCTCCCAGTGACCATGCCAAGAAGTGCTGCAGGGTGGGCAGAACCCGCCCCTGGAGGTTTCCCTGTCGTGACTAAACACACCTGAATAATTGTGGCCAATCGGCCATGCCGAGGAAGGCTCAAGTGCAAGCAGAACCTGCCCCTGGAGCCTTCCGTGGTGTAGCTGATTGACTGCACTGGAAGTAATTGCAGTGACATAACGTCACTGCAGTTACTTCCAGGTCAAGTGGGGGACGGACGGACAGCAAGCTAACCAGCATGTCCAGGGGCAGTGCACCGGTTGGCTATGCCATTGCTGAACAGTCCCTCTGATTTGCAATGTCATTAGCTTTCTCTGAAGCGACCGTGGGCAGGATGTTGCCCAGGTATCCCCCTACGAACATGTTTGGCACAAGTCCTGGAGAAAACAGGTCTATGATTTATTTGAAATTTCAGTGCTGGGAAGCAGTTGGCAGTTGCAGTGGGTCCTGACTTAACTCCACCCCTTTAGTGTGGGCACGTAACTAGGAGGTGACACTTGATCTGCCTGAGCCCTTTGTAGATTAATCACCCTAGCTTCAAACTGGGGTTTGCCGATAGGCTTCCCCCAATTCTTCTCCACCAACCCATGTAATGAGGTCAAGGAATCTGAATTGCTCCACCCACTCTGCACCGGATAACCACTAACGTGAGCATCCCAATTTCATCCTGGGGTTAACCCAGGCCAAACCCCAATCCAGGTGACCTTGATGTGGCCCAGCATGTCATGCTGTGGGGAGGGAACTATGCAAAGCTGCCTCCCTCCTCGTGTGCAGGTGGTGGCCTGTTCCTCTTGACACTTCACATGTTCACCAATAGAAACACCAACCTAACCTCAGCGAATATGCTTACCACTGTAAAGGCTGAACTGGTTCCCAAGAGCTGCTTCACATAGTTTTAGGATCTTACCTATGAACGTGCTAAGAGCAAGATTTATTAGACCATTGGAGAGTCCCCAGTGATGTTCTTGCGATCTGACCTCAAAAGAGTCCTTGACCCGTGTATTATTGTACTGTACCCACTATATTGATTTACACCATCAATTTCTATTCCCATTTCTGGAAAACTTTCATGGTTCAAATACAGACTTGTTACGGTACTTGCTGGATGGGAGAAATGAGTGCCGTTCATCAAATGTTGCAAAATATTTATTTAAGGTACTGTCAAGGCGTAAATTCCTCTGTATGTTTTAATTTTGTTTTCTTGATGGATTGTTTATGCCAATAAAGGTGGAATGAAGGAATGAATGAACGAACATGGTTTTAGGGGTACAGCTATAAATGAAATGTATGTGTAGAACGTAACATCTTACAGATAAAATAACCAGGATTTGCAGGTTTGGAAGCTACTCTTTTTTGGTTGTATACCTGGTGGCAAATCTGGGCCCACATGTGAATCAAAGGTGTCCAGTTGCAGTTTCTCCAACTTAAGGTGTTCATAGTATTTTAATTTTGGATTTTTTTCCCTGACTTATAGGAAACAGGAATTACCAATAGCAGCAGCACAAATTGTAAACATCTTATGCTCTTAAATCAAACCGTGTTTTAGAATATGCATCGATAACGTTAGCAGTGTCTAAACAAAACAGCTTCTCACTGCACCTTCTCTTGGAAAATGCTTTCAAGCTTCAGATTTGTAGCAATTCCGAAACAATTAAAATGAGATTTAAAGGTAGCCTGAGGCTTTTACTCTTCAATTGAGCTTTGATCAAAGTTGTCCAATAAAACCAACAAGGAGATTGGTGGGTTGTAATTTTTGCTTCTTTGCTAAAGGCAAAACTTTCTGGAGAGTAAGGTATGAAATGTTTGTCTCCTCCAAATCTAATGTCTCTCTTCCTCCCCCCCCCCCCGCCTTTTTGCATTCAGATTTTAGTGATGAGTGCTATTAATACTTTGCTCTCCAACTAACAGAATTTCATTGGGCCTCTTTTCCAGGCTCTCATCTTTTCCCAATTTCAAAACCAATTTCATTCTGTATTTTTACAGACTCTGTAAATGAAAGCATTAAAGGCAACGGGGTTTCTGGGCAGGAAAAAACAACAACATCCAAGCAAGGAGTGACCCTAAATTTAAAATCATTAATGTAGTGGGACTCGGATCCCTGGTTCTGTCACAAAACCCCAAGGGCACTTCATGCACACAAATGTGTGGCTTCTCAGGAAACATCACCAGAGAAGAAATGCATGTTAAGCTGTTGGAAGGTGTGTGGGATGATGTGTCATTGGGAAGAGTGAGAGCCACCTCGCACATGGTGCTTGCTGAGGTGTATTTTCGACCGTGTGGGTGATAAATTGCAGGACCATTCCATTTAGTCTAGTATATTTTTAACCCAAAGAAGAAGCACCCTCTTCGCTTGGGGGATGGGGCTATAACTCAGTGGGAAAGCAGCTGGTTCTTGGCCTGTGGTGCGCCAGCATAATGGTCTCTATTTATTATTAGATAAATAAAACAATTCTAGTTAAATCTGCTGCAGCAATTTTCAGCATTTTTCTTCTCATGGCTCAGTGACTTTTATGGTCTTCTCTATGGCTTTGCCTCTTGTGATGTCACTTCTGGCTTCTGGGAGACTCTTCCGGGTTCTGCAGCTCTATTTTTAGGGCAACTGTCTGTAGCTGCCTTGATTGTCTGCCAGACAATTTGTTCTTACAGAAAGTTGCCCTAAAACAGAATTTGGAAGAGTTTTTAAGCCATTTTAAAGCACTGTACTCTAAACTCCCATGGCACATCTGCGGACCTTTCGCAGCACATCAATATGTCCAAGCGCACTGGTTGAAAATCACGGCCCTAGAGAGCCACAGTCAGTCACTGCAGACAAGACTGAGCAAAGTGAACCAATGCTCTGATTATGGGGCAGCTTCCTGTGCTCAGCATTTAGATTAGTAGAAAACTGGTCTCGTAGCCCCAATCTTGCACTGGATACAGCACAGCCTCCTGTTCCAGCGCAAGGTAGGATTGCGCTGCACTTTATTTATCTAGTTACATAAACTGGTTTGTGAACATTTTTGTTGTTGTTGTTGAAAAGCAGTCTCTATTCTTATTTTATTAATAACAATAAAATAGAGGCGCCAAGGAGCAAGGGTGTGGAACAGGACGGGAACACTTCTGGTGCTTGCATGCATCATGTAGGGACAGTCCAGGCAGAGAAGCAGTGGCATGCAGTGAAGTGAATGACTGGGGAGGCTCTTGCTGCAGCATGGCACCACAACGCATAATGCAGGCTACTCAGAAGCTGCAGGTCATGCGCAATCACAGTGGAGCATGTGTTCTCGCTGCCTCTGCTCCTGCATAGTTACAAGCACTTGGCCTGTTACTATACAGAGAGAGACTGGAGCTGCGGCAGAAGAGAGCTCAGCCTCCCCTGTGAATGCTCAACCACTTAGAAACTGGGCAGAGTGCGCGTGCAACGTGATTCCACCCAGGTTCCGAGTGGTTATGCGATTACCAGGGAGGTTGCTCTCCTCTGCCACCGCAGCTATAGTCTGTCAGCAGTGAGAGCCCAGCCTCCCTGTGATTTCACAATCCGTCAGAAAGTGGGTGCCATCCCAGGGAGGCCGAGGCCATTTTCCTTGGTGTATGGCAAGTGAGGCTCTGCCTTGCCTGACCACATGTCCCTGCAGAGATATATTGTCCAAACCAATCCACTACATTCATTCTTTCGTACTCAGAGATCTAGAGGTTGGGGGATGGATTCCTACAATTATCTGGCAAGATGGTATCTATGAATTGAAAGCAGCCACGCTGTTGCTAGACTCTATTTAGTGACTGCTTCTTTTTCTTTTCTTTGAATGCAAAGCAAGGAACACATTTGCTAGTTTAAAGAGTGTCATTTTTGGGTGGACATATTTTCCTTTGAACTTTTGACAATTGAAAAAACAGTTATGTTAATAAGCAATTAGGCTCAGAAACACTGAAGGCCTTTTTTGAATGTATTTTTTATCCTTCTCATTTTAGCTTGAATTGACATGTATGCAGCCACTGTATTTATTTGCCTTCTCGACGTTTTTAACCAGAGAATTTGGAAGGTGTTGTCAGATCGTTATTTTGTTCTTTGAAAAAAAAGACATTGGGGTAATTATATTGTCCCACCTCCCCTTTTGTAAAACGAAGCCTGCCTTCTAATTGATGGTGCTTGTGGCTATAAACTCTCTTTGGTTCATATAGTTAATTGCTTTGCTAATTAAGGGTGTGACCAAGGAAAGTGAAATGTGAAGGTGAGCTGGATGCACCCATCTATGACCCCCTCCCAACCTTTGGTAAAATAGTGACTGTGATGAAGAACAGCCATACAGGTTACCTCTTATCTGCCAAGCTGCTAAGAGCATTCGGAATACAGCGAGCTAAACAACATTATGCTAACTTGTGCATGGCTACAGAATCCTTGCGCCTCCCTTTCTAACAGAAGTTATGAGTGCTGCCATAAGAATTACCACCTTCTGTCAAAATCTCTCATTACATTGCATCTATAAAATTTCATCTTGTTTAAGGATATCACTTTGTGTCTGTTGACTGATTAAGCTGCAAAGCAACTGCTGCTGGGGGTCTGAAAGCAAGGATGGGTCTGCTGTGTGATTGACTAAAGCATTCTCTTTGACCAGTATGCTGGGGGAAACGGCAACTTTGCAGGGGATGCCTGGCACCCTGACACCTGTCTGCCACCTTCCCAGTCCATTGCCTGGCCGTGCCATCTGCCCACTGCCCCATTCTTGAATTGCTTACTGTCCCTGGATAGTGGGTGGGAAAACAGGAGCAGAAGCCTTACCTTCTCCTCCAGTTCCACTGTGGAGAAGGTCACAGCCACTGTGATCCTGTTACCTGATAGCAATCCCAATGGTTATATCCGTTGGGAAGAACTCTTAACTTCCTTTCTCACCAGTGCTTCTTCAAAACAAGCCAATGTAAGAAGGATCTTTTTTCCCATGATTCCCTCCCCACCCATGCTGGCCAGTTTTGAAGACCAACCAGCAGGAGAGACAATAAGGAGATGTAGTAGGACTGGTCAGTAGTGTAACTAGGGGGGGGAAATGGTAAGTACTGCAGATGCTGTAATGCGCTATGTAATACCTTTTCTAATGATCCCAAGCATCGAATTGGCCATCTTCACTGCCACCACACACTGGGTCGACACTTTCATCGAGCTGTCCACCACCACCCCAAGATCTCTCTCCTGATCTGTGTGCACCCGTCTTCAAAATATACAGAGGGTTGGCATAACTGGGCCACCTCAAGCATCATTCAAGCTTCACCCAGTCCTCCAAAGATGATAATGTTTACAGAGGCATTTTGAGGGTGACCCTGGTACTACCTGGGAGGGTACTGTGGTAGGCAAATGGTGGTGGTCCAGCAGTTCCATTTCCCATTTCCCCCCTAGATAATCTGGCTGCTGTGGATGGAGCTTCTGGCTTAGAATGATTGCAACCAGGATTATAATTATTTGTATATATATTCTTAGCCAGAGGATTCCAGAGATTTCAGGGGGCTAATATTATATCAAAGACAGCATATACCTAGCTGCAACCCACTCCCAGGTATGTGTGTAATCCTGCAAACTCTGGGATAAGGTTCTCCATTCTTGCCAAAATAGTGGGATGAACTTTGATACTCCCAGTTTATTTCTGTTCTCTTTGCAATCAGGTTGAGGCTAATAGACTAATCTAAAAATGTTGGTGGGAGAATCATAATAAAAACAATAACCCTTAATATTTGTCAAGCACTTGCTCAAAATGCAAAGTGCTTCACAAGTACTATCTTGATGAAGTCCTTATGACAATCTTGTAGTCTGTGGTCATATTGTTTTCCTTACTGCAGCTGAGGCTGAGAGAGAGAGCAGCTTGCCTAAGCATATGCCTAGTCACCTAGTAAGTTATGGAGAAGGCAAGATTCCTCTCAGGGAAGTCCTGGTTTGCATCTCAGGCTTTAATCCTCTACACTCTGCCTGTTTTTGTTGGCATGAGCACATGCATAGCCATACGTATTCAGATTCATCATAAGCGATGTTCATTTTCTTTTTCCTTCTACCTTCTTCACCCACTTTGCTTCTTCTTCAAGCAGTTAGTGGAAAAACGTTACCAAGATGGCATCAACAAGGCTTCCTAGAGTGGCATGGGCAGTAGTGCTGCCCTATAGCAGCCATTCCAGACTGCCCATTCCCTCTTCCTAGCTGCTAGAGGAGGACATATGTGGGGAAAGGAACCTGGAGAAGAAGGGGTAAGATGGAGGTGCAAGAAGTGACTGATAACTGAGAGAAGTGGGGACCACCAATAGAAGAGAAGAGTGATTCAGAACTAAGATACACTATCTGATGTCAAAATCTGTCTTTTGGATTAACCAGGACAGTGACAAGTCAGATAAAATGGCTTTTCTAGTTTCTAAAACTAGTACCTACTCAGGTTTTGGTAGGTCTACAAGGGGAAGGAAGAATTTGGGATTGAGAAATAATAACAACAATAACAATAACAATAACAAAAACAACTTTATTTTTACCCCGCCTTTCTCCCCAAAGGGACTCAAGGCGGCTTACAACAGGTTAAAACAGATTAAAAACATAATTTAAAACAGATAAAAGCATATTAACACATATCATAAAAACAGCAGTCAGATAAAAAGCAGTCAGGTAAAAAGAGCATAGAGCAGCAAATCATAAAAGAATCAGGCCTGTAAAAAATATTAAAAGATGTTGAAAAGATGTTTAAAAGGCCGAAGTCAAGGGGAAGAGAATTCCATAGCGTTGGTTCCACTACTGAGAAGGCCCTATTTCTTGCTGCCGCCCCACGTACCTCCCTAGGCGGCGGCACTTGTAAGAAGGCCTTCTCTGATTACCTAAGAGGACCAGCCGGATTGTACAAAAGTAGGCGATCTCTAAGATACCCTGGCCCAGAGCAGTATAGGATACCGGTAAGACTGATGGGTTGGGCTGGTCTTAGAGCAATTTGACCAATTTGGCCAAATTGGACCCTGCATCTGGAGGGGCCCCACACTGGGGTAGTGGAGCACTCCAGCTGGCATCTTACTCTGTAGCTGATGCTCCTGTGTGGAATTTTCCCTGCTGAGGTGTCATGGGGAGAGTGTGGTGTGCAGAGCATTGCTGCTTGACAGCCACCCTCCCACCCACCTTTGGTTCAATTAACTTGAATTCCCACCCCCCCCCCCAAGCAGTTGACATTGACACTGCTGCTGGTTGCCTCATTGCTACCCCTCATTCTGGTGAGTAGTAGGGTGTCCTGCGGGGTTGAGGAGCATGACAAAATTGCTTTGCATTGTGCAGTTCCTAAGGTCAGCCCTGCTGATGCGAGCTCTAGGCCACGTCCTTTATTGACTGTGCTGAGATAAGTCATAAAGCAAGATGTGTGACAAACCACATCGGAGACACTAGGAGTTTTTTCCCCCTAAAATTCTTGTTTGATTGCTGAGTGTTGTAAACATGTTGAGGCCCTAACAGTGGCAGGTGGGGAGTTACACAAAGGCTTAAGGAAATGGATTTATAGAGTACAACTTAGCAGGAGATTCTGAAAGGAGGGCCCAACATATATCACTGATAGATATTGTTGCTCATGCACACATTTCATTTGTGTCTGCTTGATTAGGAACAGAGCCATCTGTTGTTAGATATTGTGGCATCACAACATGGCAATCTTATCGCTCCAAGCTGTTATGAGCAGTCGTAGTGAGCATCCGACACAAAAGGCCGGTGATGGATGATAAGACACATCCTGTTCAGAGGAAATTAGATTTTCGACTAAGACGAAACGTCGGAAAAGAAAAGAAAAAGTCCCATCACGATGCGACCTCTGATACTTATCCCATCTGTTACGCCAGAGAAAGCAAATATTTATTTTTCTCTACTTTGCAAAGGAATGTAATTTTAATAACTCAAACTACATATATATGGAATCACATAAATATATGTGGTATTATTTGATTGAAATGGAAAGCAATTTGAAGCCAGAGTGTTTCTCTGTTCTTCCTTTATTATTCTGAGTTAAGCAGCATTCTGATTGCGTGAAGAGTTGACAAGAGTTCCAACTCTAGTTGTCCTAAATTATATTTAATGGGTATTTTTGTTGGTCCCGGCCTCCTCAGTGGCATTTGAGCAATCTGGCAGACACCAAACAACAATTCACCTATGCACCAAGTCAGCGGTTCCCAAACTGTGTGCCATCGCACCTCAGGGTGCCGTGGCACACTCACAGGGGCCCTTTGGGATGTCCTCGGTGGCCCTTCCTCCCAGCTCAGTGGGCTAAGATCATGCAAAATCTTGTGTGATAGTGCTGCCATGACAGAACACTGTAGGAAGGTGACATGATCACTGTAAGTTTGGGAACCACTGCATTAAGTGCTCAGTTAGGTATTCTTATGTCTATTTGTCAAGAACAGACGTGGCTTATTTATTATGATAAATTAAAGAATCGCAGAGTTGGAAGGGGTCTAATAAGAACAAAAGAACAGCCCGACTGGATCAGGCCATAGGCCCATCTAGTCCAGCTTCCTGTATCTCACAGTGGCCCACCAAATGCCCCAGGGAGCACACAAGACAACAAGAAACCTCATCCTGGTGCCCTCCCTTGCATCTGACGTAGCCCATTTCTAAAATCAGGTGGTTGCACATACACATCATGGCTTGTAACCCGTAATGGAGTTTTCCTCCAGAAATTTGTCCAATCCCCTTTTAAAGGCATCTAGGCCAGATGCCATCACCGCATGCTGTGGCAAGGAGTTCCACAGACCAACTACATGGGAATTAATAATAGGTCATCTAGTCCAACCCCCTGCCTGTAGCTGGAAATCCTCCTAGAGCAGGGATGTCCACACATTTTGGCAGGAGGGCCACATCATCTCTCTGTCACTGTGTTGGGGGCTGGGGAAAAAAAAGAATTAATGTACAATTCAAATTTGAATAAATTTGCATTAATGAATATATTACAGATGGAACTTATATGAGTGAATGAAGGCCTTGCACAAAGGACTATAAAAGGCCTTGCACAAAGCAAGGCCAGCCTTTCCTTTGTTGCTGCATCACACATGTGAAACAGCAAGCAGTAGAGGGCGCCCTCGGCCTGCAGCTCACGCAAGAGGTCGAACAGTCACCCTTACGCTGAGAGCAGTTGTGTCAGGCCAGTGTAGGCTGCAGCAAGTATCCAGAGGCTAAGAGGGTCATTGGAGACTGGGGGCTCCTCGTGGGCTGGATTGGGAGTCCCCGAGGGCTGCAAGTGGCCCCTGGGCTGGGATTTCAGCACCCCTGTCCTAGAGCATCTCCAACAGGTGCTTGTCGAGCCTCTGCTTGAAGATCTCCAGTGAGGGAGAATCCACCATCTCCCTCGGCAATCTGTTCCACTGCCGAATTGCCCTTACTGTCAGGATATCGGGTCCATCCCAAGACGAGCACCACTTGAAGCAGGCACAAATTCTGCAGTCAAGTGCATGCTCTTCCAAAATGGCACAGAAGGTGACAGTGAACCACCCACTTTCTTACTTCACTCATTCCTTGCACATTCCCTTTAAACAAATCAGAAAGTGTGGGACATGCTGAGAGTGTACCCAGCATATTGCAGGAAGAAAGAGCAAATCAAGTGGATAAGGAAGCAGATTGCTACTGCTCAGTCTGCTTTCCATTTGGTTTTAGTGAGCAGAAAGTGGATCAGAGAATCTCTGTCTGTAGCAGGCTGAAGGTACAAGGTGGTATCAGACTTGTAGAGAATGGCATGCTGAGTCTGTCTACTGCTTCCCACCTTTCGATGTGAGCCACATTGCTTGTTTCGTGGAGGTGCCAGCTGTGATAAATGCATCCTACTATAAGCTCCATTTACTCAGTCCTTCATGCTCTTAATGAGCATATGAAGAGGGACCAGAGGGACCTGATTTCATAATGTTCGCTCTAGCTGGTGTTTTCACCATTATTGCATTGTTTTGGAGACAATTTCTCACCGTTAAAGAGAGGTTAAAAAACATGACGCATTTGAAGACTATGTTCCTAACTTGCATGCAACCGCAGTCTTGGAGCATTGCGCTGTGTGCAAGGATCCTATGAGCAGATGGTCAGGGCTGACTGTTTTGACAGTGTCAGTCATGTGGAGGAGGAGGAGAGGTGAAGAAGGTGCATAGAATCTATATTCGCCTTGCTCCACCTACCAAGAAGAAAGTTAGTCCCTTAAGGGTGCAATCCTAAAGGCACCTTATGCGGGCCCAAATCCCTTGGGCCAGCATAGGAGTGTCGCAAACGTGCCATAAAGCACGTTTGCGCCTCTGAGGGTGGGAGCCACGTCAGTGCATTTAGATGTGCTGACGCGCTGAGGCAGGCAGAAGCCTCTGCAGCGGCTCCCGCGCCGTGGTTTCTGTCGGCGCGCTTGCACCAACACAAGCGGCAAAGGTAGGCGTGGGGGAGCAGGGGGGGCGTTTCTGGGCAGGGGGAAGGTGGGTGATGGGCGGCCCCAGGGGCAGGCGCTCAGGGAGCCGGGGGGTGGGGCTGGGACCCGGCGGTTATGCCGGATCCCAACCCCAGTCCCCAGGGAGAACGGAGCGACTTCGAGCTGCTCCGCTCTCTTTGGACTTGCACCACCTCCAGAGGTGGCGCAGGTCCGAGGAGACCCATGGGGCGCACAGCCCTTACCCAGGAGTAAGGGGAAGAGCTTCCCCTTGCCTCTGGCTGAGCTGCTGCACCCAATGAACCTGTGTTGGATGCAGCGCAAGCCTCCTGGCTTGCCTGCTCCAGCGCAGGTTTGGATTGCACCCTAAAAGGCATACAATTAATCAGTTATAATGTGTTAATTTGTTCATCTTCAGCCAACTCACAGCTGACACCATCTACCATTTTCAGAAAAAAGTGGAGCATCATGGATGTTCCCCCCCCCCCCATCTCCATACACTGAAGTTTGTTTCTGTGCATGGATCTTCTTTGTGGGGTTGGGACTTGTGGCATTAAACAGCTGATATTTACAGACACCCTATCACAGAGAAAACGTCAAGCCGCTTCAGGTGACTTTAGCATTGATGTACCATTCCAAATGTTTTTAAAAGTCGCTTTTGCTGCACATTTCAGGGATGAAATTATGTTAGTCTGCCCACAGTGTCTACATATAATATTTAACTGAGAGAGAGAGAGAGAGAGAGAGAGAGAGAGATGTCCGTTGTGTCTTTTTTTCTAGAATATTTTTCATTTTCAAAACACTAATGGACAGTGTTCTTTTCATTAGAATTGACAAGGTAATAAAATGTAACACCATAGATCTGTCTATTTTGTCATTACTCAGCAGCTCTTCTGCAATTTAAGGCCACTCTAATGTTACCTCCTAGAAAACAGTGTCATGGAAAACGGCTGCCAGGAGTCCAAGCAGTATGAAATAAATCTGTTGAGGCTTCTGGGTCAGGAACTTTCCACTGCATTATGGATGATAAATTTTAATTAATTAAACGGTTCTCTTTGAAGCACGTATGGTCTGTGAATTATACTTGGTGAGGTATTGATAAAAGGATGACTTTGAATTTCACCCTTGACCTCTTGTTGTTGTACCTCTCTCAGCATGTGGCTACCTGGGGTGTCAGATACTTGGTTTCTCAATTTATTGTGAAAGGAAAAGGTACAGAAAAGAGCTACCAAAATGAAGAGTGTGCTGGGGCACCTCCCTTATGAGGAAAGGCTACAGCGTTATGGGCTCTTCAGTCTAGAACAGGGGTGCCCAAACCCCAGCCCTGGGGCCACTCGTGGCCCTCGAGGACTCCCAACGTGGCCCTCAGTGAGCCCTCTGTCTCCAATGAGCCTCTGGCCCTCCGGAGACTTGCTGGAGCCCACACTGGCCTGATTCACCGTTTGACCTCTCGTGTGATCTGTGGGATGAGGGCTCCCTCCACCGCTTGCTGTTTCAAGCCTGTAATGCAGTCGCAGCAGCAGCAAAGGCCAGCCTTGCTTTGTGCAAGGCCTTTTATAGGCCTTGAGCTATTGCAAGACCTTCATTCATTCATATAAGTTCATCTTTAATATATTCATTTATGTAAACTTATGTAAATTTATTCAAATTTTAAATGCAAATTAATCCCCCCCCCCAAACAGTGTCAGAGAGATGATGTGGCCCTCCTGCAAAAAGCTTTGGACACCCCTGGTCTAGAAAAAAGGTGCTTAAGGGGGGGCATGATTGACAGTTCAATCTTTTTGTTGGGCAGCACCGATGCCCTGGGCACTGCCCTGGCAAAGCCGTCTCAAACATGCCGTAAGGCACATTGCGGCGGCTAGGAGAGGAGCAGTATTGATGGTGAGGCCACACCAGTCAGGACTGAGCCTTTGCACTGCTCGAATGGATGCCAGGAGCCTGCTGTAGTACATAGACCTTCAAATGGCAGGGAGGCGTTTCCGGGTGGGGGACGATGGAGGGAAGGCAAGGAAGGGGCATTTCTAAGCAGTGAGAGGGCAGTCCGGCAGGTATTTGAGACCTGGAAGGAGGATAGGGATGGCAGCCGGGGCGATTGCCTCATCCTATCCCACCACCTGCACCAGAAAGCCCTGCATGGGCTACTCAGATCTGCACCAGCTATTGAGCTATTCAGATCCAAGAATACCCATATGGGCTACGGGGGCGCTATATGGGGTAAGGGAACTAATGTTCCCTTATCCCAAGCGGACTTCTAGTTGGCCCATTGACCCCCCAGGTTACAGCTGCATTCGTTTCAGCACTACATGTACCACTGGATGTTGTCCGGTATAGAATTGGGTCGTGAGATGTGTAAAATTATGCGTGGGGTGGACAGAGGGATGTTCTTTTCCTCTCACATAACATCAGAACCAGGAAACATGATCTGTCTACTATCATAAGGGGTTTGTGAGCAGGTGTGAGGGGAAAGTGTAGAAGCCTGACTCATGCTCACAGCCCCCCCCCCCCCGGGTGAATGACCGGATATGTTGATTTTATACAAAATGGAATTTGTTTCGTAACGTGAACCTGTTTGCATGGCTGTATTTGCAATAGTTGTAGACCGTTGCCCATAAGATCTTTCAGATTGGGACTAATTTGAACCTCCTTGGTATTCTGCAATCGTTAGTAATCATAACGAAGATTGATGGTGATTGATGGCGATAGTGTATCGGGATAGCATTCCAAACCAGAAAACAGGTTCTCATTTTCTGATGTTAGACAGGATGTGGATTACTCTATCTATAGAATAAATTAATTCAGCCCAGTGAAGCGAATAATTTTCTCATTTATATAGAACAAGCAGGCTTATTTATTATGTGCGGATAATGATTAGTGTCACTTTTTTCACTTGGGAAAAGAATAGGAATGCAGAGCTGTGAATGTCATGTGGGTAGGGCTGTTTTGAGAATTACTAAGATTATTTATGTGAATTGTTTTGAATGCCCCGGAGCACCACATAGACGTTCGGGGTTATTAATCACTCTTCTTATACTGAAAACAGACTTCCCAGAAGAGCTGCTACAGAGCAACCCTCAGTATCCATGGGGGATCTGTTCTCGGACTGTCCCCCATGGATACCGAAACCAGCAGATGTTCAAATCCATGGGTCAGGCACCCTGTTGCCCTCCAAATGTGACCAAAGCTGTGCTCTAGTCGCATCCAGAGGGCCGTCTAAGGTTTTCAGCCCCACACCGGAACTCGTGCTTTTCGGCCCTCAGAAGGCCTGAGGGTGGCATACCTGGCCCTCTGGACACAACCAGAGCACAGCTCCAGTCACATGTGGAGGGCAACAGGTAGCTCACCCCAAGGGTTCAGAACCTGCAGATAATTCAAATCCATGGTTGCTAAACCCGCAGGTGCCAAGGGCTGCCTGTACTGTTAATTTTATAGCTTGGGACCCAGGTCTAGAATCCATATCAAGCTGCCTAGATATTAAAACCATCAAGGGAAGCTCTTCTCTGACTCCTTCTATAGCATGCTGAGTGGTTACCAGAGAGAGGGTCTACTCACTAGTGATGCTTCACTTCTGCCTTAGCATCTAGGGCACAGCTACATTTAAAGCAGCATTAGCAGTGATGGGCTTAGTTTTTCTTTTCTCAATAGGAACCAAATCATTCCAAGTTTGGTTGCGAGCCAGTTGGAGTGAGAAACTCTGGCTGGTGGGATACAGATTAGGAACCCTCCCCGCTGAATTGGGACTGCAGCAGGGAGTGTAGGTGAAGAATCCTGTCCACACAGTGGTCCTAATCTCCTAATCTGGCTGCTGTTGATCCTGAGGAGGAAAAAAAAAATCCCATTTGACAGCAATGGGAGCTCTTTTCCAAGGTAAATAGCATAGAACGTAGAGTTGAAAGATCCTGGAGGTAATCTAGTCCAACCCCCTTAGGGCAGGCAACTGCTACAGCATCCCTGATAGGTAGACATAGAGCTTCTGCTTGGATACCCCCAATAGATGAGAGCCCAGTGTTTCACAGGACACACTATTTCAGTGCCTAACAGCTTTTTCAGTTACAAAATTCTTCTTCATGGCTAGCCTGAATCTACTTTTCAGTCTTTTCAACCCATTGCTTCTAGTGCTGTCAGCAACCACCAAAAGCAAGGCCTTCCCCTTCTTCTGTGTGACAGCCCTTCAGAAACTGAAGGCAGCTATCGCATCTCCCCTTAGTCCTCTTCTTCAGGTATGACATAAATGTACTCTTCTTCTTAGTATGAGAAACATATGAAGGGCACAATGCTATGCATGTCTACTCAGAAGTAAGTCTTACTGTGTTCAATAGAGCTTACTCCTAGGAAAGGGGGATAGAATTGCAGACTAAGGGCCATATCCTATCCAAATTTCCAGCACTGATATAGCTATGCCACTGCGGCATACACTACATCCTGCTGTGGGGGGACAGTCATGGAGGCTTCCTTAAGGTAAAGGAATGTTTGTTTGCTTACTTTGGGCTTTCACTGAGGTTCCATTGGCACTGGAAAGTTGGATAGGATTGGGCCCTACGTTGTTTATCGGTTCCTCCTAAGGCTTGGTTTCCAGACCCCTCACCATCTTTGTTGGCTTCTTCTGAATCTGCTCCATTATCAATGTCAGCAGACAGATTGGACCTTCTGGTGCATTGAGAATGCAATGCATGATAGGACTAATGCTCATTCCACTCCATTTGATCTGTAGGCCAATTTAAGCCCAAACTAGCTGGTACACCTATTCTGTGCTTTGTTGCATACTTCAGTTTTCTAGTGTAAACAGCAAGAGTGGGGTGCACTGGTGTCATTGCGGAAGTGCAGAGGGTGTGGATCGCACTGGGTGATATCATGGCAGGGTGACACCGAAATGATTGTCTAAATAGAAATCTAAAAACACTATCTAAAGATACAGGCTGTGTAGAAACCTGCATGCAGTACTTTACACAGGGAAAACGAAATGCAAAATATTCTGCTAAATTTTGAGCCCGAAGTGCTAATGAGGATTACTTTGAGACTCTATCTTTTCTTTGTTTGTTTACCTCTATGGGCGCGAGTCTCTCTGTTCCGCAGATTGACAAAGAAAGTGGCATGTATTGCAGGCGCTCAACGTGCTGCGTAAGCGACCCTTCCCACTCACCATCAGAGCCAGTCTGGGCAGCAGCGGCAACACACTGCCGTCGCTGCCCAGAATGGTTCTAACAGTGGGTGGGAGGACTGCTGACATGGTGTGTTGTGGTGCCTGCAATACTTACTGTGCTGCCCCCTGTAGCTGCACTACTGCAAGCCAGTACAAGCCAATAGGTGCAACTTGCCCCACCATTTTGGATGGTGAGGGGGAAAGCTTCACTTGTTGAATGGCAGCTTGCTGCGTGACTGTGAAAGGCACAGGATTCCTGCTATGCCGGGTGTGGATACGGCGCCTGACGTTTCAATAACCCCACATCTGTTACTTAAACAGCAGCAGGAAGGAGGGAGAGCTGGTGGTGGGGAGGGAGGAGAGCAAAAAAGTTCCTGCCGGTTTGTTTTTCTGGGCACCTGCAGAGGCCCTTGTCGAGGCAGAAGCTTCAGCTTCTGGAGTGGATGGAGGCCACCAACATGGCTCAGGTGACACCAGAAGGCCCATGGGGTTAGTGGCATAGGCACATGGAGGGGTGACGTGGTAAGTACTGCAGGAGCAATAATACACCATGTAAGCATTGTCATCACTGCCCAGAATGGCTTTGACAGCAAGTGACAGGGGCCACTTAAATGGCACGTTGGGGCACCAGAAGTACATCCTGAACACCCCCTGTAGTTATACGACTGCATGGGGTGACACCATGAATTACCCCACACAGGGTAACACTAGTGATACCATTGGTGGGGTGTATGGGGGGGATTGGGACCACAGTGGGAGAAAAGGGTTAAAGCCTTCCCATCATCCCACCATATTCCTAATCTGTATCCCGCCAAGCAGAGTTTCCCACCCCAGTTGGCTCACAATCAAACTTGCAATTACTGTAGCATCTGAATCCAATTATACACATAAAATGGGCATATAGTTGCATTGATTTTATGTTTTTTTTTAGTAATTACACAAAGTAACCCAAATTTCATAAGATGAAGGCTATTTATTGGTCCTTGAGTACGCTGATTGAATCCCATTTTTCTGAGCAGTGCTGTGTACCATGACTTAGCACTTTAAAAAAAATTCTTCTCAATTAATATTTTCATGCTTCTGTGATAACCATTCATAAAACGACCAAAGAAAACGGATTAAATGTTTTTTTTTAATGCTTGTGAACAATGTAAACATTAAAAAGTAATTTCCTGAGCTAAGGTAACAGCATGAATGGATGGATTTAACTTTTGTTGTGATTACATGATACCTTGCAACTTTAATAAAATTCTTTTTTTTTTTTTGTTAATGGATTTTAAAACAGGAACTGTTAGAGGAAGAAGAAATTGAATCTTAGGGCTTTTTAGAAACACAAGAGACAAGTTTACAATATTTTGCTCACAATGTGGAGGCTTCAGGATATAGTATTTATTAAAGCTTCAGAACAAATTTAAAATCTCCTTGCATTGAAAAAGAATTATTTTATGATTAGAAACTTTAGTGAGCAACATAATACATGGAGGTGTAAATTGCTAGAGTTTGTTGGCAAGGATGTGCCAGTCCACTGCAGCTAGACTCAAGTCTACCCCCCCCCCTTTCAGTAAGAGTGCTGGGCTGGTACTGAGACCACCACCAGTCGGGTAAGGGACCTCCGGGAGCTTCCCTGGCCCCCATAGGACATAGCAGCAGCTATTTCGGCACCACTCTAGCGCTCAGCCCTAGGGAAGCATAGGTTTGGGCCCTAGGTGGGTGTGGGAAGACACCGTTCTGCACACCAATATATACTCATTCTAATAAATATCTGACTAGTGTCTTAATGAGAGGTATATAAATCCCTCACCAGCATTCTGAAATTCAAAGGAGAACTGTGCATGTGTTTTTTCTAAGAGTTGCATATGACTGATCTGAGGGACCCAATCCTATCCAACTTTCTGGCAATGATGTAGCTATGCCAACAGGGTTTGTGCTGCATCCTGCAGTTGGGGGGGGGGGCAGTCACAGAGGTCTTCTCAAGGTAAAGGAATGTTTGTTCCCTGACCTCAGAGCTGCCTTGTGGCTGCATCGGTGGTGGAAAGTTGGACTGGATTTGGCCCTGAGTAATCAATTCATTTTACTTAATGTCTTTCCCTAACACTTGCATGGTTAACTTGAAACTCCTTGATGTTACATTTAAGACTTTGTGGCTCTTCAGAATATTCTCTAGGAGCTGTAAAATCAATGGCATTTTTACCCCTTCATGTTCCCAGAATGATACTTCTGACATTATAAAAAGTGCTAAGAGTGCATTTTAAAGGCACAGCCTGAATAGCTCTTTTTAAAAAAAAAAATAGTTTTTTTAAATTTCTTTTAATTTTATTTATTTTATAAAAATGTATTTTATTTATTTTAAATGTATTAAACATTTTAAAGTAAAAAAACACAATACAAATCTACTAAGTCACATGCACAAATGCAACAGAATAGTTATTTCACATATGGGATACTGTCAGTGGTGTTGCTAGGGGGTGCAGGCCACACCAGGTGACACACACGGGGGGGTGTCACCACTACTGGCCAAAATTTTTTAAATCTTGGTATTTTTTAATAATGCCATTATATTAT
Organism: Tiliqua scincoides; assembly: GCF_035046505.1. NCBI lineage: Eukaryota > Metazoa > Chordata > Lepidosauria > Squamata > Scincidae > Tiliqua > Tiliqua scincoides. The sequence continues at coordinate 79,154,511 of NC_089826.1, forward strand.
ATATCAATCAATGTGTAATTTCATGCAGAATGCAATAGAACACGTTGAAATATCTCTAGTCTATGTAAAGTTATAGCCAAAAAACCAGTGGGTGGGGCAATGGTGCATCACCATGCCAACTATCTGGGGCATTGACCCATCCACTGCAGGGGAGGAAGTCCATCATGGGGGTGACTTGCTTGCCTCCCACACTGGGTGATGCAAGCCCTAGTGATGCCACTAGATACTGTAGCCCCAATCCTATCCCCCCACCACCTATGCAGCTGTACCAAAAAGGCATGCCCTGCTTCCTGTGTTGGGAAGGGGGCAATCAGACAGTCTGCAGGAGCTAAGTAACACTATTTTGTACTTACCTCCTGGTAGGCTGCCCGATCTCCAAAGGGTCTCCTCAGACACATGCCACCTATTTTGGTGGCATATATCCGAGGAGAGAAAAGGGGCAGGAAGGTTTTAAACGGAGGGGATAAGATCCAGCATGCACCATTGCTACAGATCCACTGAAGCACTAGTTCTGTCAGTGCAGCCCAATCATATGATTAGACTATGAATCTATGATTAAAGCTGCAATTCTGTACATATTATGTGGGAGTAAGCCCTGCTTGCTAAAGTAGTGGTGATGGAAAAAGAAAGGGTAACTTTGAGCCCAATCCTATGTGTGTCTAGTCAGAAGTAAATCCCATTATAGTCAATGGTGTTAATCCCAGGTAAATGTGGATAGGATTGTAGCCTTAATCCTGTTATTGCTTAAACTACTAATATTCATAAATCTAAATGTGTGAAATTACTGACCTATTTCTGAAGCCAATTCATGTACATCATTCTGACAGTTGTAACCTTGCAATTCAGGAAGAAGCAAGACTGCAGTGGTTCCTGTTTCATGAGAAGGAGGCTTCAGTCTACACTTTTTTCTTTCTTAAGGTTTCCATAAGGTTATACTTAGAATATGTTACAGAAGAGTCAGGGCGCAGTCCTATCCAACTTTCCAGAGCTTGTTTAGCCTCAATGCAGCCCTTGAGGATAGTAGCATAGCTAGACCAGGGCCCGGGGGGCTCCATTCCCCCCCCCCCCCATTGGCAGAATGGTGGTTTTCTGCCATCTCCACAAGGGTGACAGCAGCTACCTTTCGGCGCATGGAAGCACCACAAAATGAACCCCCTCATCCACCATGGCTCCGTATGGCTCCAAATGCAGTCATTTTCGGGATCAGGTCTGCGCATGTGTGGAGGATGAGTTTCAGCACAGGCATGGGGGCAGGGGATGATGCAGAGGATGATGAGGATGATGCAGAAGATGCTGCCCCTCCAGCAGCTCAGCTGGAGGGGCAGGAACTAGGTGATGTGATAATCACATCACCTAGTTCCTGCCCCTCCAGCTGAGCTGCTACTTGAGGAGGCCTCCAGGACTGACCCCCCCACCACAGCATGCTGTGCTCATCCCATTGGAATTGCTGTGTGGGTGCTGAATGGTTGGTTAGGATTGGACCCTCAGTTTAAAAAAGTTATAGTTCTCTGATACAGAGCTGGAGCGAAGGGTGATAGGATTGAATTCTGCCGCACTGTGAGAAAGACGAATGGGGAACAGTGTGGTGCATTACAGAGCTCTTCATCTGCTCACTCCCACAACCTCTCCTTTCTAGTAAAGCTGGTGGATTTGAATAAATCTTTTCACTGACATCACAGACTTGATAATTTGGTGTGCTTGCTGGGAATTGGCAGGACTTCCTTGATAGTATCTCTGTGTTTCTAGGGAGTCTCTCTGAAAGGTTTCAGCTGCCCCATGTTGAGCTGCAAATACCTTCGTGACCATTTTGTGTTGGCATTTAGTGGATCTGAAATGAATAATAACACAAGCAGAGGTGAATATCTATAAGAAAGATAATAACTATTGCAGTTCACTACTGAAAATAATGTTTTATTCCAGGTATGCTTGTCATGCTGTAATGCTGGAAGCAGATAATAGTTTGAGAGCTGAAAGTAGTTTGTGAGAAGCTTCATCTCTCGTGATTTGTATCTACATTTCTTGTTTTGCTACATTTGTTTCACTAGATTTGATCCACTGGCGGTTCTGAACCTGTGTCTGGAGGACCCACAGAGGACCTCCTGGACATGACTGGAAGCACCTTACAGTCACATCTGGGAGACTTTCTGAGGTCTTGGGAGCCATATGCAGCCTCTCCAGGCCTCAGAACACCTCCTGGATGTGTCAGAAAGGCACCTCTAGTTTTTGCAAAAACCAAAAGTGCCTTTCCAATACCTCCAAATGTCACCGAAAGGCGCTTCTGTCGTGTCCAGCGGTCCAGCTGAACCCCACCCACTGATTCCATTAACTGTGGGTTTTGGTATTCGTGGGGGGTCCGGGAACGAATTCCCTGCTGATGCCAAGTTCCAACCTGTATTGTCAACATTTATTGTTTCACTATTCTTTTCAGGGATGGCATGACCAGAGACGCTGCCTGATACCATGCCACTCAGTGTTTGCCACTGCCACTTCTGCCATGCCACACAAACAAGAGAAAAAACCCTTGCCTTGATCCATGCTCCATCACATCGTTTTAGCAAGCCAGGAAGTGTAGGACTTCCGGTATTTTTTAAAAGGACTGCACGAATGAAGGCACTCCTTCATTTGCACAATTCCTTTAAATAAAACAAGAAGGTCTGGCACTTCTTGATTTGTGAAAACTGCAACAGAGCATGGTAGAGAAGGTGATCTGCTTCCTGCTTGCTTTTAGAGAGTTCATGTCCATGGAGGGCTGTAAGGAAGCAGATATGCCATCTGCAAAAAGTGACCCCATCACCTGCTTCCTGTGCAAACTGCATCAGCCCATGTCATAGCTGGGCCGGACTTGCTTCTGTTCAAGTAGGATTTGCAGATTTTTGGAACTATACTTCAGAAACCTGCAAACCCATTTACGAAGAACAAAACTTGCACGAGTGCTTGTGCTGTGAGCAGCAATCCTCAAACTATCTTCAACTCTGAAAAAAAAATTCTTTTCAGACTCAGTTGCAAAAAAAAAAACTGTAAAAGGAAGAGCGATCAACCAGTCTTCTACAAACTAACCTCTACAATAATTCAGTCTTGGAACGAAGTAGAAGTATATGAACTTTTGGCCCATTTTCATGCACACAGAAGAAACTTATTTAGCATAAAGGGGGGGTTATATATCTTGACCCTCACAGCTTCAATCAATCAGTAGTGATTTTATAATTTTCACTGTTTCCCTGGAGGCTCAGAGTCTCTGAAGGAGCATTACTTGTCTGCATTGTTCACACTTGTTCTGTAGATATGTTCCAGGAAGAGAGGCCATAATTCAAAGCAATGGCATGGAAACAGAACAAGGTTGTAAACTGTGGAGCCTGAAGTCTGCCCAATTCCTTTTGATGAGTAAACATGTGGGAAGAGTCCACAGCTGGAATGGGGGACGGCACAGGATGCAGAAGACAACAGTTGTATGTATGAATGAATCACAGCCCAATACTAACCAACTTTCCAGTGCCAATGCAACCCTGAAGTCAGGGAACAAGCATTTCCTTACCTTGAGGAGGACACATTGGCATGGCTGGAAGGTTAGTTGGGATTGGGCTATGAATGAATGAATGTGTTTGTGACTGTGTACACATAAACACAGAGATCCATTTTGTCTAGAAATCACAGAATCAACTACCACTATCATCAATACTGTCTGTTCTATAATTCATGTCTCCACTCATCATTTTTGCTCTCGCCCCGAGAGATTTGAATGCAACTTGATGCCCTTGATGCCAGTGGGTATAAAAAATGACCTCCTATTTTATACTGTTATTCTGAGCTGGAGGGTATGAAAATAGAACATCTCAGATTTTTGGTTGTCCCATAACTTATTGTTCTCTTTAGATAAATGCACCACTTTTTATTTTAAATGTGTTTCCCTCCCCCTTCCCTAACTGTGAAATGCCTTTGCTTTCTGGAGTCCTTTAGTACTACAAGTGGAAGGTGACAATAAGGAGCAAGTGTTGTTGCAATCAGATACACCAGTCCCATCCTCTCCCTTGCATCCAGGGGAAAAAAAGTGATGTGACATCATTGCATTGCATGTGCCTCTCCCACCCCCCTGTCATGCTTCACTTCACTGGGTGCCACTTAGAGATGTGGAAAGCTCTCAACTTCTCCCTGAGAGGGGAACTGTTCACAAGTCAAGTTCATGTGTTCACGTGCCCACCTGCATGTGCACTGCAGTGTATGCAATCCTGTAAGCACATGTACACTTGTATGCATTGAGGCAGTGCTCCATGCAGCTGAGATCATTGAAACAGCAGGGTTTCTGATCCTGCAAAACTCTGCCCATATCCATACACTTGTATGTGCGTAAGCACACTACAAACATGTGGTGGGACATGCATATGGGGGGGATACAGCCTGCTGACCTCTGAAATATGCACATAGAATATACCATGTAAACAGGGTTCATGTCACACTTTGTTTTTTTAGTCATTAGTGGGAAAGGCAACTTGACATTTACTAGCCAGATGTCTTACAGCCCAATCCTATGCATGTCTACTCAGAAGTAAGTCCCTTTATAGTCAAGGGGGCTTACTCCCAGGAAAGTGAATAGGATTGCTGCCTTAGAGACTGTGAAGTTCACAGCCACGTAGTTTTATGTGTTAACAGAGGGTTCCTTCACTATGCTGATCGCATAACAGATTCCATAACTTAACATAACTTATTAGAGAAATGAAGGAGAACATTTGTCTTCCTTGGGCTGGGGACAAAATGATCAAATAATTTCACTGGCTGCAATATAAATCGCTTCCCAAAGTCAGGAGGCCAAGGACTATCAAGTTACATCATTCCTCAGGTTCTCTGTGTCTCTTTTGTGGCACATTTTTCCTTTGACTGTTTGCTTTTGAGTCATCTTGTGAGTTGAAGTATACTTGAAGTTGATCATAGCTGGAGACACTTCAAGGTTGGGATGTGAGCAGAGGCTTCATTGCCTCTTGTGCACACACTCGCTATAACAGGGGTGGCCAAGCCATGACTTGAGAGCCACATGTGGCTTTTTTGGACATATAATGCGCGACTCTCAGAAATGTGTTGACTGATCCCCTTTTTACATCACAATTAATATAAACGGCAAATTTTAAAAAGTCAAGTTTTATCACTATTTACCTGATATAAACTGAGAGTTCACTGGATTAGAATGTAAGCTTAATATTCATGGTGAGTAAATATATTTAAGAATTGAAATGCTTCCTAAATATTGTGGCTCTCAAACATCTGAAGTTTATCACACATTGGCTCTTACCTTAAGCAGGCTTGACTACTCCTGTACTACAGTATTGTCTCCGCTATGACGGTTCAGAGATCAATCCTACAGAAGTAAGTCCCATTATATTCAATGGAGTTTACTTCCAGGAAAGTATGTATAGGTTTGCAGCCTTAGTAGCATTGCAGAAACCTCTCCTGTCTGTTTGATCTTGGAGACAACAGCAAAAAATAAAAATAAAATAAAAAACAAATGTGTGCATCCACCAGGACATCTGTCATAACATTTTCAATCTATTAAAATGGTTGTCTGTCTCCAGCCCAGGACTCCTTACTAACAAGATTAAGCTAGACATTCTCAGATAGCCTCTCTCTCTCTCTCTCTCTCTCTCTCTCTCTCTCTCTCTCTGTGTGTGTGTGTGTGTGTGTGTGTGTGTGTGCGTGTGTGTCTTTTTTGGGCTGGTCTTGTTCTTTTTACAGCAGCCGGACACACCAAAATTAGCAGTATAAAGTGTTGTTGTTCCTGGCATGAAAATGAATGATTAGGAAAACTTCTTGTGCTAATTTCCACATTTCAGGTTGCTCCTAGGGTCAAACCAGATGTGAAGCTAAACATGTTGTTTGTACTTGTGATTTTTTTCCTGAATTAATTACACAGGCCTATCAAAAAAAAAAAAAAATCTAGAGCCAATTAGGCAAAACCAATGCCATTTTTGGATTCAGCACCCCAAATATACCCAAGAATAGGTCTAACTTTTAAGACAACAAAGTGTGTGTAAGCCTGTGTTATAGATTTCCAGGGGGGTGCGTCTGATTGGGACCATGGTGTATAGTGAGGGGGGAATTGAACCCTTTTCACTTATGCTACAGTCGTGGTGAAAACAGCCCCAACCCCAGCAGCTCTAAGTCATAGAGCATGGGTCTTCAAACCCCAGCCTGGGGGCCAGGTACGGCCCACGGCAAGTCTCTATCTGGCCGGTGGCCAGCCTCTGATCCCCTGAGAGCCTCTGGCCCAGTTGACCAAATACAACCATAGTTGTGCTTGTGGGGTGGGGGAATGGGGGTCCATTTAAGTGTGTGCTTTATTTCTTGGGCTGTGTTGGTGCTTGGAGAAATCCTGGACATTTGAGCCCATTCATTTATCTAAGTTCTATCTCTAACGTATTTATTTAAGTTTTTTTCCGGCCCTTGACATTGTGCCAGATATCTGATGCAGCCCTTCGGCCAAAAAGTTTAGAGACACCTGTCCTAGAGGGAGACACAAGGGGAGCTTCCTTCACCCTTTTCATTAGAAGCGCATCACAAAGGAAAAGGGTGAAGTGTCCCCTCCCTGTGTGACACAGCTCCAGTATATCTTTTCTACTCTCCCATGTCTGCTATTTTAATTAGGCAAAATATGCACACACACAAAAATTGTACTTGCTTTTCACATCTGATTTGACCCACAGAAACACACGAATAAGGCCAGGAAGAAAATTTCAGCCTACCTTTTCTTCAGCATTGATTTGCGACCATACAATCTTTCTATAATTAGCGACAAACAAAATCTTGCTAAAGGAATGAAAGTTGCTACAGAGCCTCTTTTCCCCTCTGAAATGGACTATAGTGCCTTAAGTGACAAAGAACAGTGCTTTAATAAAAAGGCAAACTTCCTATCAAATTAATTAGTGGGTAAGACACTGGTTACGACACTTTCGTTACGACACCACAGTCCAATAGTTCCAAAATGATATTTTGAGGAAAGTAAATGAAATTGAATTATTCTAATAGTTTTATAACTCAATATATTGCTCCTGACTTTGGCTTGTTCAGAACGCTTGAAATAGTCTCCAGGCTAATGATGAACCCAGGATACTCAGGGTGAACTCAGAAAGAATATTCTATCATTGAGCTTTCTCCCCCCCCCCCACACCAGTCACACAAATGGCAGTGGTGGGCCAGGACTGATGGCATTTGCCACAAAGCACAGCACCTAGCTAACTGGTGTGGGGCAGGATTTCAGGCCAATCAGGCACAGAGGCAGGCAAGACGGAGCTGAGATGCTCTGTTTGCTGCACCAGCCTCGCAAGCAAGATGCCAGCTGTGGCAGCGGGCAGTTCACTTACCACACAGGACTCCTTCAGGCATGGGTCCCAGTCGGGCCCAATCATTCTAAAGCTGGCCCCGTTCATCATTACTAATTGCTTTGCCCTTGCTAATCTAGTATACAGCATGCATTCCATTTCTGCAGCTGCATGCTATGGAGTGATAGGGGAGAGGGCTGGTCTGCGAGAGTCAGCCCCACTGAACACAATGGAACTTGTGTCAACATTTGTGGGATTGCACTGTTGGGGACTTTCTGGCAGAAATGAGATCTGAAAAAGAGAATTCCTGATTTGTTGCTCAGGCTTTGAGCCACCATCAGTTCTCGTTGTGCAGATCGATGCTCCACCTCACCCCTTTCTTTCTGGAGCAAACTTAGGAATGTCTGACCTGCTAACAAAGACAACCTGGCATTTACCAGCCAGATGTCTTAGAGACTGTGAAGTTCAGAGCTGTGTAGTTTCCTGCATTAATAGAGGGTGCCTTGACTATGCCGATTGTATAATGTGTTCCATTATTAGAGAAGCAAAGGAGAACATCTGTCTTCCTTGGGCCGGGTGGCAAAATGGTCAAAGAATTTCAATGGCTGCAATATAAATAGCTTCCCAAAGTCAGGAGGGTAAGTGGCATAACAGCGTAGGAGTAATTCATGTGTAGTAGTATGCTAAAGCTAGCCTGTGCTGGAAGCTCGAACTTGGAGCAGTAGCTCATCAGAGGTCAGGAGATGTAGCTACTATAGAACTACAGCCCTCTGAAAACTGAAACCACTTTTGCACTAGAGCAGCGGTTTTCAAACTCTCAGGGATAGTATGAACCGCAGTAAGTTCTTGCAAGGGCAGGGGGGAGGCAGTGACACAATCCCAAGGATTGCATTGCTAAGGGGGCTGCAGGGACTGGGATGTACTCACCAGTCCCTGCAGCAGCCTGTTGGGGGTGCCGGGAGCCCTGTGTGACTCTCTAAAAGGCTTCCCGCAGCTTAAAAAGTGAAAGCGGAGCAATCACACTCCACTTCTGCAAAACCAGAAGTGGAGCTCAATCTCTGTACTTTACATAAGAGCATAAGAACAGCCCCACTGGATCAGGCCATAGGCCCATCTAGTCCAGCTTGCTGTAGCTCACAGCGGCCCACCAAATGCCCCAGGGAGCACACCAGACAACAAGAGACCTGCATCCTGGTGCCCTCCCTTGCATCTGGCATTCTGACATAGCCCATTTCTCAAATCAGGAGGTTGCGCATACACATCATGGCTTGTAAGTCACATCATGACTTTCCATTTTTAAGCTGCAAGGAGCCCTGCAGAAGTCGCCTGGGGCTCCCCGCACCCCTGACAGGCTGCTGCAGGGACTGGTGAGTGCAGCCCCCTTAATGACACAATCCTGGGGATCACATCGCTGCCTCCCCCCTGCCCCCACCCCTTAAGGGGAAAGTGGCCAGGACTCTGGCTGGGGCATTGCAATGCCCCAGTTTGAAAAGCCCTGCACTAGAGGGTGTTGCCATGTGGTGTTTGCCTACTACAGATGCCATGCCTTCTGTTTCCCCTAGTTTTATGTGCACAGGTCTCTGTTCTTTCCGGCTCATTGTTCCTTATTATCTCACTGTTGCTATTTTTAATGTGAAACATTGCAAACTCTAAACATCTTTGGAGACTTCATGTTCTTACTGCCAGATAACATCCAATTCTCCAAAGATCTTTTAATAATTAATCTGCACCTATGTGATCTCTGCTAACTCTGGGAGGCTATGACCAAGCATCATGTAAAGAGAACAATAAAGGCCTAACTAGCTAAATAATGGCTTTCTGAAGACAAATCTACTACTAAGCAAATTCATTTTAGATTCATGCTATTTAAACTGGCATGGCTATCTCCAAAGATGCCTGAGAATTATGGTTTGCAGGGGAGGAGGCTGAAGATTCTCCAATCCATACTAAACGTTGCAAAAATCTACATTTCCCAAGGCCCATGGAAACAAAAATGATGCTTGAACCAATTTAAATTTGTGGTATAAATCTTCCCATAGGGCGCAGTCCTAACCCTTTATGTCAGTGCTTTCCAGCACTGGCATAAGGACAATGCAGCTCTGAGGTAAGGGAACTAACATTCCCTTACTTTGAGGAGGCCTTTGTGAGTGATACCCAACTGCAGGATGCAGCACACATCCCGTTGGCACTGCTATGCCAGTGCTGGAAAGCGCTGACATAAGGGGTTAGGATTGCGCCCTTAAGAGTTAAACATTAGACCAAATCTGAGCATCTTTCAGAAGCCTTTGCATCAGAACACTGAGATGAACTCACAGAAAAGTAACTTTGCCTACTGCAGTATTCTTCAACCTTGGGGTTGGAACCCCAATGAGATCAGAAAACCTCAGTTGTGGGGTCACTGTCAGGCCTTTGGCACCCCAGGCACTGAATTGTTATAAGCCAGGATGTGGCAGGAGGGGCCTTGATGTCCAGGCCTGGTATAAAATGTACTTAAAGGAACAGCAGCACTGTATGCTGATTAGGAATCAGCTGCGCCTGTTACAGGTGGGAGTCACGTGACTTGGGGAGAGATGTGTGCAGAGTCACGTAGGCTGTGGAGGATTGGTGCAATGCACCACTGGACAGTCAATTAGAGTGGGTCACAAGACTGTCTTGTGACTATGAGGTCGCCCTACTCTGATTGGCTGGCCCCAGTATATATGGGGCAAGCACAGGCACCAAGGTGTGGATTGTTGTGGTGTTCTGTGTGCTGGGCTGCTGGTTTGTGTACTGATTTGGACTGCTTTCTCGTGACTGTGACCTGCTGTATCCCTGACTCCTGGACCGTTTCACTGACGACTCTTCTGCCTGCTCCTTTTACCAATACCTGCTTCTGCAACAAACAAGACTGTGTCTGCTTCTTTGGCTCTGTTTGGGATCGCCTGCTTCGTGTGCTGCCTTCCTACGCTCCCAGGCCACTTTGCTATTGGGAAAGTAAGGGCTATCCTCCCCTGCTGATCTGACAGTCACTGCAATTTATGCAAATGAAAAAGGTTGAAGGCCACTGGCCTCCTGTATAATCTAACGGAGTTGGCTTTGGGGACTTAGAGCTAAGCCTATGGAACATGGGAAATTTGAAAGATGATGTGATTTGACTGCTGCACTTAGTTTTGTTATGTACCCAGTCTGTGGGGTAGGTTGGACAAGAAGTACCATGAGAAAACCTCTACGATGTTTCAGGTTGTGTATTACAATTATTCATGCGACCTTGCAGGAAGCAAATTATTAATGCATTACTGTAAGTCAATGTTCAGATGCCTAAAGAAGAAGTAACCTTTGGCTGCATTCTGACTTTCTCGTAAAGAGGCTCTTTCTTGCAGAGCTGATTAAGGAATTGTATTCTTAAGCAAGACATTTAAACCAAGATTTCTGCCAACCATCAACATTACATTTGAACTTGAAGGTGTAGTAGGAAAGAGTGCAGTTCTTTAACCTGCTGAAAGTGGAGAGGGCAAACTCTTCCCAGTTCTGAACTGTTCTATACAGAATAGGGAATAATTGGGAAGCTATTTTCACACAAATCAGAAAAGAACTCTTCTTTAAATAAATCTAACTGCAAAGTTGGAAACTCCTCACACTCCTGTTTATACTGAGTGTGACACAGTCCAAATGCTTCTACCACCCCATTTCTCGGCAAGCGCATGAACCTTGCCCCACCTTTCCCTTCCCTTCCCTTCCCTTCCCACTTAACTAGTGGCAGTAGTGGTAGGAGGGTGTCTCATTGAAGACTTTTGGCCTGCCTGTCTCCCTGCCCCCTGGTGCTTGGAACACTGTAGTGAAGGCATTCGAGGTATCATCCTAGGTACCAGGGAATTGTAGTTTTTTCTAGGTGCCAGTATGGATTGCATGCTCACCAGAATCCCAGATGCAAGAAGCCTTACACAAAGATTACTGGTTCCCTGAGTCTTCATAAATGGCACAGGTTCTCTGGACAATGTATGTTTCCTTGGTACCCATGTCACTACCATTGCAGTCTGTCTGGTGCTAGGGATGGAGGCACACTGACTCAGATCACAGTCCAAGCTGGAAAAGAATTTGGGGGTAAATGGTACTGGATTTTAAAGAAAGCTGAGCATTACAAGTGGGTTCAGTGGCATTGCTAGGGGGATGCAGGGAATGCGGGCCACACTGGGTGACGCGAATGTGGGGAGTGACACCGCTACTGGCCAAAACTTTAAAATACTTGGTATTTTCAAATAACACCATCATGTTATATATCATGTGATGCGTAATTTCATGCAGAATGCAATGAAACAAACCACATTGAAATATCTCTATTCTATCAAATGTTATAGCCAAAAACAGCAGGGTGGGGTGATAATGCATTGCCACCCAGGGCAGTATCCTGTCTACTGCATGGGAGGAGGTCCATCCTGGGAACCTGGTCTCCTGAACTGGGTGATGCAAACCCTAGTGACGCTACTGAGTGGGTCAAAATTGTTTTCTGAACCAGGTGATTACAGATTTTGGTAACATCTGCTGAGAGGTTAGTTTCAGGGGAACAGTCTAGTCATGCTTCATGTTGTCTTTCCCTAAATATATCATTGGACAGCCTGAAAGGGACAGTTTTTGTTTTCTTCACACAATAGTGTCTGTAAGAATGATGGGGAAGAATCTCTCTTTAGCTATCAGTATCCTCAGCTAAAGTGGACATTGATTATACAACTTCCACAGAGGCAGCTGTGCTGGTTTTTTCATAGCAAAATCAACAAAGAGCCTTGCTGCACTACAAAGGCTAAAAAATTGGATTTTTTTTCCTTGGTACCCACCTGTTATCTGTAGCTGCTATTGAGACTGATACTTCATGCATCTGATAAAGTGGACACTAGTCCACAAAAACTTGTGCCACAATGAGTTTGTTAGTCTTCAAGGTGCCACAAGACTCTGTATTGATTACGCAGAAAATAGATAATGGGTGCTCACCCCAGCAGTGTCTTTTCTAGTGGCTGTCTGCTGGTGTTGCATCTTTTTAGACAGTGAGCCCTTTTGGGACAGGGAGCCATTAGTTATTTGATTTTCTCTGTAAACCGCTTTGTGAACTTTTTGTTGAAAAGCGGTATATAAATACTGTTGTTGTTGTTGTTGTGCTGAACAGAAAACAACAATCACAGGTGTGACCATTCAGCCTGTGAGAATATGTGGCAAAAGGATATACATTCAGATTCATCTTTCTATACAGAGCAAGACCTCATAATTTTCCAAGATATCCTCGGGTTCTCTGGAACACAGTGAGCATTGTACCTAAGGGGGGCTAGGGGGTACATTGCCCTGGATACCAAGCATAGGAGGGTGCCAACCTCCACCCCCCGGCGATGCATCCTGAGGCCTTTTGAGGCTTTTCAAGGCACAGGGAGGTTGCACTTGGTTTCCCCAGGTCACAGAAGGCCTCCAGGAAGCTTTCTGGGGACTCCCTGCACCTTAGACCACTTCCCAGATGCTCCTGGGAGAGTGTTCTGGGCATCTGGCTGGCAGGGAATGTTAATTTTGTGCCCAGAGTGCCAGATCCCTTAGCTATGCCACTGATCACAGTTCTGGAAACCACTGATCTAGAAGTTTGCTTATTTTAGCTGGTTATCTATCATGTATCACAGTGGTTGAAAATTCAATGCAGTGGCATAGCTGGAGGGGGTGCAAATCACTAAGATTTGTAGGGAGCCTCACCGTGGCATGCAAGCGACTCCTCCACTTCAGAGCCATTCTGGGCTACGAGAGCAAAGCATTGTCTCCGTTTTACTCTCATGGCCTGGAATGGCTACGAAGGGGAAGGGGAGGGGGAGGGGCTGCTTGCATGCTGTGGTGAGGTTCCCTACAAAATGTAATGCTTTGCACCCCCTCTTGCTACACCACTGACTCAAAGCAAACCCCTGTATCATAAAGACTCTCCTCGTAAATTCAAGCAAGGATTTCATACCAACACCCTTCTCATTCAAGATATTTACCTTTGCTGGATGTCATGGTGTTCATCTTTCTAAGGTGATACCAGCTAAACAGCCAAATTGTGCCATAATTTAATCTGAATGTATGAAATCCATCAAGGATGGTCATTCTTCTTTTTTTTTTTTCATGAAATGACACAGAAAAACCAGAGAATAGCTGCATATCAAGGAAAGGCAAAAGTACCAGCTGGTTATCACAGATCCTGCATGAATGACATATGCAAATTGTTTGATGTCAGCTCAGCAATGGAGCTTAAAAACATCATAGGGGACAACAAAGCAGATTTTTGTTTCATATTTGAGTCACCAGGCAATTAAAGTAATTACAGGGGTGTCTGTCAATATTTTGTCACTTAATCTTTTTTTTTTTCTTTAAACAAAAAAAATCCAGACATCTGGCTCCCATTTACAGACACGTTAATGCCAGTGCCTGCATTTCCTTGTATGTTTTTATTGATCTGGGGTGATCCACTTAAAAACAAAAGAAAAAAGAGTGAATTTATATATATATAAGCGTGTGGAAGGGAGTGATTTTGTTGTGCTTGTTCCTTGGCTGGGGTGTCTGCCTGGTTGCTGTCTGTCCAAATATCTGTTATGCGGCATGCCAAGTTCATTCGTAAGAGATTTAACGGTCCTGATATATCTTCTAGGTTTCCTCTACGCCCAGAGCAGTACCAAACACAGCATTAAAGAGCGGCTTATGAAGCTCTTGCCTTGCTCAACTGCCAAAACGACATCTCCTGCTATTCAAAGCAAGTTGGTCTTTTCCCGTTTGCTTAACTTGGGGTTCCGATGTGCATGCATCACCTAGTGTATACTGAGAATGATTCTGCTACTGATGCACCCTGTTTCTGTTAAAAGATAACCATATCTTGGTTACCTGTTGCGTAGCTTTGGAGTGCATGAGGGACTACCATTTCAAGACTAAACATGTGGCCACTCTGTCCTGTGGAAGGGCACTGAGATTGATGGGGTCTGCAATAAGGGACCTCCCTGTTTTTTTTGTTAAGGTGCGATGCTGGGGGTCAGTGATTTTCAAATGGTGTTCTGGAATGAACGATCAAGTTCTTCAGATCAGGCAATTCATAATAGTGCCCAAGCTTTCCCCCACCTCCTATGAAGGGCAAAGGTGGGATCTAAATATTTTAAATCAATAAAATAAGTTTCCCCAAAATACATTTTGCCACCTAAGTTTGAGGGAGAATGTTGACCAGTTTCTGGCTTCTTTTGCAGAACAGATAGCCAGTGGCATAGCTAATGGGGTGCAGGGGGTAGCAACTGTCCTGGGCAACAAGCTTAAGGGGGGCAACAACCTGAGCTTGACACTAGTGGCCAAAATTGTGAAAACCTTGGTATTTTTGAATATCATCATGTTTTACACCATTCAATGCAGAATTTAATGCAGAATGCAATGAAGCAAACTGTGTCAAATTATCTCTATTCTATCAAAACTTATCCTCAAATAACCAGAAAATAAAAACATAACTGCATTATGTAGCAAAGGGTCAAATCCTAACTTGCATTGGGAACAGGCAGGGCAGCAGACAACAAAAAGTTAAATAAATCTCTCATGCTAAGGGCACAATCCTGAGTGTGTCTTGGGCCAGTGCAAAGGACTTGTGCCGTACCTGGCACATTTGCACCTCCTCAAGAATCGACTAGGCTGGCGCAGGGACGCATGCCAGCCTGCAGGCTGAATCCAGCCTCCATGCTGACTCAGGCAGGAAGGGTTGCAACGGCCGAGCTTGGCTGACTCAAGGGTCTGGGGAGGTTGGGGAGGAAGCAGGAAGGAGGTGTTCTAGGGTGGGGGGAGGGTGAGTGGAGGATGCTCCTAGGGGTGGGAACAGGGAAGTGGGGCTGGGATCCAGCTGTTATGCCGGATCCCAACCCTGTTCCCTGAGCGGCTGCAATCCACTCCACTCTTCTCAGACTTGCGCCACCTCCTGAGGGCCCACCTCCTCCTGCGCCACATTGGGGCTGTGGTGGCTTACCAGGGGATAAGGGGAAGAGTTTCCCCTTGCCTCTGGCTGAGCCACTTTGGGCCCCTATCTTGTGCTGGATAGAGCTCAGGCCTCCTGGCCTTCCTGTTCCAGCGCAAGATAGGATTGCACTGCATGTCAATTTGCAGTATGAAGCACTTGTAACAGACTATGCAAAAATTGAACTTTCATTTTTAGTGCAGTGATTTTCAACCAGTGTCCTGCAGTGGTGTGTCATGAAAGGTCCAGTGGTGTGCTGCTGGAGTTTGGAGCACAGCATGAAAATAGCTGAAAAACGCTTCCAGGTTCTGCAGCTCTATTTCTAAGGCAACTGTCTATAGTGGCTTCCTCCAAACCCCAGTCCATGGGCTAGATCTGGGGTTTGGGTGAATCCTTTCCCCCTGTGTCCGGCACTTACCATTCCAGTGTGCCAAGGCTCTCCACATCCCGAGATTGGGATGACCCGACGCTCTGGGCAGTTAAGTCTGCCCAGAAATCTGGACGCAGTGCCCACTGGGGCATTGCACCATAGACACGACTGCCAGGAGCATCACATCATCCTGATCTGAGGACATGGAGAGCCTTGGCACCCCAGAATGCTGGTGGCACCAGGGAAGTAATTTCCGGACACAGCGGTTTTCGGTTTAGTTTCTGGTAACAAGTTGTCTTTCCCTCTTCTTCTACTGGCACTAAAGAACCCCCTACTCCATCTCTTTCTCATCTCTGCTCCACTCATTCCCTGCCCCATCCTTATCTCCCTCCTTCTAAAGAGCCAATGATGGAAGGGGGTCAGTTAATTGGTTGCTACAGACAGTCCTAAAACAGAGCACAGAACTCACAAGAGTCTACTGGAAGCCAGAAAACATCACAAAGACCCTAGAGAAGACTATAGAGGTCAGTGTGCCATGAGAAGAAAAACATTGAAAATTGCTCCCTGAACTGTATTTATCTTTGTGCATAAATCGGGCTCTGTCCCTGCAGCAGCTAAATTTCCTTTTTTCTCATATTTATTTATTTATTTTTAATTAACTCACACAGATATACAAACATATAACATACATTTAGGAGTGCTAAATACCATATACCATTACTCATTAATCATACTATATCTCCTAATCTACTACTCATCTACTTCTGCCTCTTATTAGTTTATCCATTTATTTATATAATACATACTAAATTTTCCCTAATGCCCTGTACTATATTTTCTAAATTTTCACTTTCTATCAAACATAAACTTACTTCAATTACTCATTAATATTAAAACAAAATAATCTAATTACCAAAATATAACAACATATAAAACAATTCCTCCATCTACTTCTAACTCTTCTAATTTATATATTCTTATATCAAATATAGATTATTCCTAATTTATAATATATTTTCTAAATATTCACTTTTTATCATCTCAACTAGATCAATTACTCATTAATATCAAATAATAATAATCTAATTTCCAAATTATAATAAAACCAACAATCTCTTATAATATGTTCTTTACCATTCTCCAATCTGATGACATTTTTTTCTTTAACATAATAACCACCTATAAAACAATTCATCCGCACGCTAGCATTTCCAGCTATTTTTTCTAATTCATTCTAATTCATATACAGTGGTGCCTCGCATAACGAATGCCTCGCGCACCGAAAAACTCGCAGAACGAAAGCGTTTTGCGATTTTTGGTGACTCGCACAATGAATTTTTATGACCCGTGCTTCGCAAGACGAATTTTGTTTTGTTTTGTTTTGGTTTGTTTTAAGGGGGGGATCTTCATGCCAGTTTATGCTCACATTCACCCTAAGGAAGGATGATGAGTTCTTGGGGTTTCCTCGCGCAGCAGCAGGTCAGTCAGCATCCCTCCCTCCCTCTCACACACACACTTATGCTCTCTTCACCACCCCTCACTCACTCACTCACTCACTCACTCACTCACTCACTCACTCACTCACTCACTCACTCACAGGGCCAGGCTCCTGTGTTCCTGTCAGGGGTTGCACGTTCTTGCTCCTGCCCGTTTTTGTGCCCCCCGCAAGCCTAGAACATCACAGCCCTCTCTCTCCCCAAGCCTGGAGCATCGCAGCCTCTCTCTTCCCCCCCTGCAAGCCTGGAGCATCCCAGCCTCTCTCCCCCCAAGCCTGGAGCATTGCAGCCTCTCTCTTCCCCCCCCCCACAAGCCTGGAGCATCACAGCCTCTCTCCCCCAAGCCTGGAGCATTGCAGCCTCTCTCTTCCCCCCCCCCCACAAGCCTGGAGCATCACAGCCTCTCTTCCCCCCACCCCAAGCCTGGAGCATCACAACTTCTCTGCAACACACTTTCCCCCCTCTCTCTCACACACAGGCTGCCCCCTTCTCTTACACACACAGATGCTCTGCCCCCCCACACTCACACAGCAGGGGAGGGGTGCCTTCACTCACCTCATCCAGCATCTGAATGTAAGCCCCCCCAGCAACCTGCCATCGCAGCCCCCCCCCGCAAGCCTGATCCCATTCACCCTAATAAGGGGGGATCTTCATGTCTGTTTATGATCCCATTCACCCTAGTAAGGGGGGGATCTTCATGTCAGTTTATGATCCCGTCCACCCTAGTAAGGGGAGGATCTTCATGTCAGTTTATGTAAGTAAGTCCCATTGTGCTTGCTCCCAGGAAAGTGTGCACAGGATTACAGCCTTCAAACTCCCCACTCAGCATCCCCCCCATCGCTCATTCACCCTCTCACTGCCCCATTTCCTTCACGTTTCCCTCCATGATCACGGCAAAAGCAAGCAATTGAGTGCAGCTGCTCTGTCCTCCCCAGCTTAGAGCACAATCCTGTGCGTGTCTCCTCAGAAGTAAGTCCCATTGTGCTTGCTCCCAGGAAAGTGTGCACAGGATTACAGCCTTCAAGCTTCCCACTCAGCATCCCCCCCCCGTTTTTGAAATCCTCAGTACAGTATGTATGCCTTTAAAGAGCACTTAATAAACACTTTGTAAACCAAATTTGACTTTGTTCTGACTTTTCTTGCCCATAGGAACGCATTAATTAAATTTCAATGCATTCCTACGGGAAATCGCGCTTCGCAAAACGAAAAACTCGCATAACGAAAGGACTCGCGGAACGAATTAATTTTGTTATGTGAGGCACCACTGTATATCAATTTCATATGTGTTTGTTTTTTAAGTAAATTTAAACCACTTATTAACTAAATAAAATCCTCCAATTTTCTTTAACCATCAGGTTTCTTTTTCTTTCTTTTCATTTTTTCTCCTGTAATATCTTTAATAATTTATCTCCATAACAGAATCCAATAAGCCCACACTTTCTTGTATAAGGTATGTTCATTCTTCCAGTTAACTGGGATATGTTTTCTTCTTCTTGTTCCAACAAATTTTGTATTTTGTGCACCCATGTTACTCTGTCCATCTTCTCTATTTCAATCTCTATCAGCGTCCCCTCTAGATCCTGTTGATTTTCCACTCTTCTAATTTCTGTATCCACTCTTCTGATGATGATTTCATCCCTCACCACCATCTTTTCCGCTTTATCTTCTGCTTGTTTCTTCAAATCTTCCAATTGCTCCTTGCACACATCTGTCTGTTGAGAGAGAGTCTTTAAACTGGCTTGAATCTGCAAGGACCAACTCAACTGCTGTCTTCTCATTGTGAGCAATTTTTCCAAATTCTTAAGGATTATTTGAGTCCAAATATCTGGTACAGGCTCCCTCTTGCAATTTCTCTCTAATCCACAAGATGTCCACAGCGTATTATTCTCCTTACTTCCACCACATGTTTTTTGCAGTCAGGCATTCTTCAAATTTTTCTTACAGATAACAGTGTGGTTAATGGAGAAAAACAAAACAAAAGAAACAGTCTCAAGAAGACAAAACTCTTTCAAGTCTAATAAAAATTATGTCCACAAGTAACTCTGGATTTTAGTCCACACACCAAATTATATTTATAGTTATAATCCACAACCGATTTATTCCACTACAAAGATAAAGAGCACTTTCAACATCCTTAAAAAGTTTCTCATTAACACCTTCAGTGTATCCAGGGCTTTTAGCCAAATCAGTCAATCAAAGCTGGGGACAATATTAACACATACCTATCTTAAATTTCCAACTTAAACTCTACGCTTCATGCTTTTTCTTCCATATGGTATCTTAGCACAGAGACAGCATCTTGATTGCAGACACTGCATCTCCCCCAATACTGTCCCTGACGATTAGGTTTCTGAGAAGAAAGCCCCCCCTGCCCCCAGTTGTGGAAAGATCTTATCTCTCCTGATAAAGATCTTCAGATCCTCTTCAGACCTGCAGTTTTTTGGGGGTAAACAGACGGTCTCTCAGGAGCCCCTGGAGACATGTCTGTTCATCCACTGTTGGCTCCTCCTCCCTCAGCAGCTAAATTTCCATTTGCTGTTGTGGGGCAATGCACTCAAGATGGACAGGGAGTTCCTGCCCTTGAATTCCACTGCTGGAAACAACACTGTACAAGTGCATAGTAACTGAGGAGCCTGGAACCTCTTGGTTGGTGCAGGCCATTGACATTAGATTAATCTCCTTCAGGCTTTAAAAACTGATCCTCATAAAGAATAGAGGAGTTATTGAACCTGCAGTGACCATATAGCTCAGCAATTTTTAAACATTGTCCCATGGCAGATTGGTGCGCCGCAAATGGTCCCTAGGTGTGCTGCAGACGTTTGGAGCATATTGGTTGAAAATCACTAAAAACTCTTCTGTGTCCCGCAGCTCTGTTTCTAGGGCAATTGTCTGTAGTAACGAATTGTTTGTCTCTCTCTGCTGGCACTGTTTGCCGCTCTGCCGATGGAGAAAAAGGGACAGACGATTCATTACTACCAACAGTTCCCCTAGAAACAGAGCTGCAGAATCCAGAGGAATGTCCCTGGAAGTGACATCAGAAAAGGTGAAGACTATCAAGAGATCAGTGCGCCATGAGATGAAAAATATTGAAAATCACTAATACAGCTATTCAGATTGGGAGCCCTTTCATTTAATTAGGCTCTTATTGAACTCATTTCCAGTTATAAATTAGCACAAACCAATACATAAAACTTGCCTGTTTGAAAAAATGTATCACCTGTGACACTCAGCTTGCATGAGAGGTTCGAGCAAATTTTCACAAGCTGTTAATCATGATTTGAAAATTGGAGCTTGTGAACTTTGTGAATATTGAGCAGCAGAGCTTGCTGTTTCCTTTGCAATAAGAAAGGGGAGATTTAATTTTCAAATGCAAATTAGAAATATTTGAATTGTGCAGACTCTTAAAAAGCCTTTAATTTTTAATTTGGAGCATCTTAATAATCAGTGTGCTTTGCATAAATATGATTTAATCTTAGACATGCATATTTACATTCTCGGTGATCAGAGGGCTGGGGTGCCTTCCTCACAGGGAAAGGTCAGAATGTTTGGAACTTTTTAGCTTGTGGAAAAAGGTGATCCAGGGGGAACACGAGTGAAACATAAAACTATGCAAAGAGTGGAGAGAGAGAGACGTTTTTCTTCTTCTCTCAGAAAACTAGAATTGGGGGGTCATTCCATGAAACTGATTGGTGGGATATTTATGATGGAGAAAAGGCAATACTTCTTCACACAGCACACAATGAGTCTGTGGAACTCATTGCCACAAGATGTGGTGATGGCCACTTACTTGAATGGCTTTAAAAGGGAATTGGGCAAGTTATGGAGGAGAGGTGACTACTAGTCATGATGGCTATACACTACTTCCAGGTTCAGTGGTAGTAAAGAGAGTGGCAACAGGATGCATCTTGTGGTGTTGTTTGCTCCCTAAGGCGAGCCACTGTGAGATACAGGAAACTGGACTAGATGGGCCTTTGGCCTGATCCAATGGGGCTCTTCTGATATACTTCTGAATACCAATATCAGGGGAGCTGTGGTGATCAGTGTTAGCTCAAGATCTCCTGAGGTGGCATCCCAAATGCTACCCCCTTCTTTGACTATGTGTCAACTTCTGCTCCTCTCATTCTCCAACGTTCTAGCTCAGCACTTTCCTATCTTACATATTTTCTCTTCCTCTCTGCTTCTTCCTTTTTCTGTCAGGGAGTGGAACAAAAAGGAGGAACTGTGGAGGCAAGTAGGTAGACAGAGATAGATGCCCCCTTCACCAATCTGCAGCCTGAGGCGATTGCTTCAGTTGGCCTCATGGATAGGCCGAGCCTGGGAGTGAGGAAACTGCACCTTTCTTTCCTGCTTGTGGACTTTACAGAAGCGGCTGGTGAGCCCACTGTGGAAGGCAGGATCCTGGACTCGATGGACCTTTGGCTTGATCTAGCAGGGCTTTTATGTGCAATCTGCAACAAGTTAATTACTTCCCTTTTACTATAGTCACAATGCACCATTATATTCAGTGGCATAGCTAGAGGGGGTGAAAAGCACTAAGTTTTGCAGGGAGCCTCCCCTCTTCCTCTTTGTGCAAGCGACCCTTCCCTCTCCCCTTTGGAGCCATTTCAGGTGATAGGAGCAAACAGAGGCTGTTTTGCTCCCACTGCCTGGAATGGCTCCGAAGGGGAGGGGGAAGAGCCGCTTGCACAATGTGGCGAGGCTCCCTGCAGAACTTAGTGCTTTGCACCCCCTCTAGCTCTGCCACCGATTAGAGTTTATACATGTAGTAGAATCATGTGGCAAAGGTGTTCCTGGTATCTACCACTTTTGTTTGCCACATGCTTTTTTTTTTTTTTTTTTTTACAACAAAAATTAAGGGGCTAGCACACACATAAATACAGCACTTGATTTAGCTCCAACTTTGCTTGGATCTGGGCACAGAGTGTAAAGTTGATTCAACGTCCTTATGAATTGGCTTTGGTCAAGAATAGGTTCAAGAAAGCTAGATATAAATGTAAATGAAAGCTCGATGTAACACTGGCTAAACATTTTTCTTGATACCAAGTAAGTCATTGTCCTTGGCTGTTCCTTGTACTTGTGGTGGTGTCTTGACTCAGCTTACTTTCCCTTTTTGAAGAAGGATCTGCTATTCACCTGCAGCAAGATAGCAGGTTTATTGATGTCCTTATTCCTTGAAATAAATTGTTCTTTGAGTACTGTTTTTTTTCTCTTCCTTTTCTGTTTTGATATCTTGCTGGTGTCAGGAAGATACATTGCATTTTTTTTTCATTGCTAAAAATAGCTACAATATTTGTGATGTAGAGACCTCTGAGCACATCATTTATGAGCAGTATAATGTGGACTTCTCAATGAAAGCGCATTAACTAATTGTTTAAGTTCCACCTTCATTACCTAAGGTGTCAAATTCAGGATGGAACTGCATAGGTTGTGTGTTATTCTCTTCCCCCACTCCATCCCACCCATTTTCTTTTATTATATAAGGGTTTGAGGTTGAACAGATGTAGGCCAGTGGTGCAGAGGCTATTGAACTATTTCCTACCCAGCTATTTGTCTGCTCAAAAATTACCTCTCCCCTTGGCTATTTTTCTTTATGAGAGTGATTTAGGTGCCCTGTATCTTTTGAGGAGAAAAGCAGCTGGGGTGGAAGGTAGTCAGATGGCTGCAAGGGAAACAGGTGATTACAAATCTCTGCTAGTCAAGCATTGATTCAACCTGGAGTCATTCACAGCTGCTTTACACGACAGAGAAAAATCGTGGGGGGGGGGGGGGAGGAAGAATCACAGAGCTATTATCAGGGTCAAGAGAGGCTGTCAGTAGCACCTAGTGGTTAGCAGTCTCACTCCCTTCCCACTCCCTTCATGTCTGTGTGGGGAAAAGTCTTGGTAGACTGAATCTGCTCCCGCTAGCCCAGGTGATCAGGCTAGCCAGAGGGGCTCCCTGGGCAGAACTCCCCGCTCCCCAGAACAATACTGAACCTCAAGGGTTCCTATGAAAATCATTCTCCTGCAGAGGGAGGAGACAGGGCAATCCACTTTACTTCCCACACCAAGGACAAGGACAAGGTTAAACTGAAAAACCTTTATTAAAAGTCAAAGAAAAGAAAAAGGGATACAAAACCAAATGAGCAAGACCTACTGGACTGCCCCCCTCCCAGTAGGATGCAGTGCAAGCCATTTTGGCGCACCTGCATCAGCGGAATGCAGAAGATTGGGCCCTAGAAGTACTAATATGGTATGGCAGAGGTTCTCAGACTGGAGCGTCATGATGCCCCAGCTTGAGAAGCCCTGCCTTTGACCCTTTAAGGGGCAGGGTGGGAAGATAGCGGTGACACAATCAGAACTATCGCACCACCTGAGGGGTTGGTTTTTATTCACCCTTGCCTGCTGTGGCATCTGGGGGGTGCAGGGAGCCCCACATCTCAACATGTTGAAGAAATACAATCATGACCCACTTCTGGGTTGTGATCACAAAACCAGAAGTGGGTTGCGATCGCATTTCTTCAACTTTTTGAGACACAGGGGGTTTTGCAGGGCTCCCCACGATCTATGAACACTGCAGCAGGGTGAGTAAAAACCAAGCCCCTGGATCCCCACTGGTGGTGTGATTGTTCCAATTGGGTCACCGCCATCCTACGCAAGAGTTTGAGAACCCGCTGTGGTAGGGTTTTTCTGAGGATGTCCCTACATTTTGATGTTTTCACTCCTAACATGTTTCCATGGGATGTTTCCCATGATGTTTCCATGGGATGTTTTGCCATTAAAATTGCACTCTTATGTGGATGTAGGCACAAGCCCTACTAAGGTCAGTGAGATCAGGCTCTAAAACTGCCCAGTTCTGTTGTTTTGTCTGAACTGAGAGTTCAGTTGCATGGAATTGCATTTACTTTTATATAAACTCTATTATGAAGGCATTAATTGTAATGATTTTTCTTCTCCTTGAATGATCAGGCCCGAATCACTTGGGATCCTGGTTGGCAGTTGCTCCAGCTGCTGTACCACTTTATGAATGCTTAGAAGGGATTATATTGAAGGTATATATATATACCTTGCCAGCTCCAATTGTTAGTTAAGCATTCCCTGCATTGGTGTTTCTGCTGACCCAGAAAGAGGCTGAAACCCCAGTTTTATAGAAAGATTTGCACGTTCACCAGCTGAACTTGAGCCAATGAAAGCTATCACCTTATCTGCTATGCCTCTCTCTCTCTCTCTCTCTCTCTCTCTCTCTCTGAATATTATGCTTTCTAATTCAGCTTTCTTAGCATAAATGTTTGCCTTCAGGGCAGCTCACTACTTGCTAACTTCTCTTGTTTTGAGTTGATGACATAAGTAAATTCTATCTATCCATCTACCTACTTACCTACCTACCTAAGTGCAATCCTAACCACTTCCCAGCACCGGCATAAGGTCAATGCAGCTCCAAGGTAAGGGAACAAACATTCCCTTACTTTGAGGAGGCCTCCATGAGTTCACCCAACTGCAGGACGCAGCACACATCCCATTGGCATAGCTATGCCAGTGCTTATGTGGGTACTCTGAGGGTACAATCCTAACCGACTTTCCAGCGCTGGCATAGCTGTACCAGTGTGGCATGTGCTGCATCCTGCAGTTGGGGAGGTAGTCATGGAGGCCTCCTCAAGGTTAGGCAAGGCTTGTTCCCTTACCTCAGAATTGCCTTGCCCTTACCTCAGTGCTGGAAGTTTGGTTAGGATTGTGCCCTAAGTAACTTGGAAGATCTGTTCACAGTGATACATGTATGATGCCCTATTCACACATGCAAATCATGCTTGATTTTATAGTCACCAAGTACCAAACATGTATATGTGAGCCAGCCCTGAACGATGTGCTGTCCAAGTCTGTTTGTATTAGCACACAAAAATGTATATAACATAAAAATAACTGCGTGTAAGTAGAGTGGGATTCCCTTCCTGATAAGCATACTTAGTAATGGGTATAAGTCCTCTGGAACCTAGTGGGTCATTTCTTAAGGGTGGGAGGGTGTGCCACCCAGTGTCAATGCTCTGCACATCATGTTCTCCTTGTGACACCTCAGCATGGTAGATTTCATGCCAGAGTGACAGCTACAGAGCAAGGTGCTGACTGTGGCTACAGGTGCACCACTTGCCACCCCAGTGTAGGGTCCCTCTGGGTCAGCCATTTTCAACCACTGAGCCGCGAGTGGTCCACAGGTGTGCCACAGGAATTTGAGGGAAGCTCATTTCTTAGTAGGACCAATGGGGGATGTGAGCTCCCACTGGCAGCATGGTGTGCCTTGTCAATTGTCAAAAACCTGATGGTGTGCCTTGACATTTTTAATGCTTTGTCAATGTGCCATGGGATGAAAAAGGTTGAAAATCACTGCTCTAGGTGCAGACCCCAGTTTGGCCAAATTAGTCAAACTTCCCTAAGTTTCCCCAAATTTCTCCATCCCTTGAGACGGAGGAAAAAGACCTGCACCTTGGAAGATTTTAAAGCCCTGCCACCAGCTAATGATGAGGTAGGCCAGGTTTAAGGGACCTCATCAGCTGGCCTCCCACCCAGAGGGATCAAACTCAGGGATGCCTAAGTCCAGGCTGGAGGAGGAAGAAATGGGTGACTGATTAACTCCTTCCCCTCCAGGACTGAGAAGGCAAGCAAGGAGGTAGCCCATGTCTCATCTCTCTCAGTGTCCCTCTTCCACATTTGCCTCTTTGCTTCATGACAGCATCAAGCACCCCACCAACAAAGGGCTTCCCCGAACCTCGGGGCTTTGTTGCCCTTCACATTTAAAGCAGTAGTAGTTCTCCTCCAGTGCAACAGATCTTACAAAATGATTATAGTGTCAGCAATACAAATGTAACTGTGGGCCCAATCCTATCCAACTTTCCAGTGCCAATACAATTGTAACGCAGCCCTGTTGTAAGGGGAAAATCATTCCCTTACCCTGATGAGGCTTCTGTGACTGCCCCCTCCTCAAGATGTAGCTCATTCCCCATTGGCATGGCTGCATCAGCCCTGGAAGTTTGGATAGGATTGGACCCTAAATGACCTTAAACTTAAGTTCTTTATCCAAAGGGATCTATTAACTGTTATTAGCAGACACCAGTATGTTATATGGACACCAATAAGGTTCCTCTTCACACTTCCAAAGGACAGATGCTGAAATCAGGAAAGGAACAAAGCAGGAATCCCAGTATCTGAATTGGGTAAGAGGCAGGTTTTGCAAAATGACAGTTTCTCACTGATTATAGAAGCATAAATATTATGGATAGAAATAACCCTTTAGGTAGCTGTGGCCAGCCTCTCCAAAGAGTTATTATAGTAATAGTCTATTTAAGACCCAGATGCACCATTGCAAGAGAAGCTGTCCTCCCTATTAAGTCAAGGGCTGCTCAAGCCTTTCCCATGATGAACTTTGTAATCTTTGTCCACTTTCAAATTCCCTTTGCTGCATTTTATTCATCTTTTAGGCATTGTCTGCTGTTCCCATGTATGGGTTTTTTCCCCGCTGACTGTTCTTTGTGTTTCATCTCACAGACAGCATAGAAGATGAAATGGAAATGGCCACCGTGCGGCATCGGCCCGAAGCCCTCGAATTGCTGGAAGCTCAGAGCAGATTCACAAAGAAGGAACTTCAGATTCTTTATAGAGGGTTCAAAAACGTAAGTGGTCCTTGTTGGCTCTGTCAGAAGTTCAAGGGGCAGCAAGTTCATCACAGTTAGGAAGTGGTTCTCATTCTCATGATGTTGCAAAATCACAACAAGGTCCCTTTGACATGTTGTCAGCAAAAGAATACCCTACAGCAGTGTTTCTCAAACTGTGGGTCGGGACCCACTAGGTGGGTCACGAGCCAATTTCAGGTGAGTCCCCATTCATTTCAATGTGTATTTTATTTTTTAATATATTAAACTCCATGCTACCATGGTAAGTGACTGCATTTGGGGAAAAGTTACAAATCTGAAATGTAACAGGCTACTAGGTATATACTTTTAACAATGATAGTCAATAGGGCCTACTCCCAAATAAGTGTGGATCATTAGCTGGTGTGGATAGGATTGAAGGATTTCTGATATTTGGGAATCTGAAGTTGGGAATTCTTGTCTTGCATACTTTCCTCTCCCTTTCCTGATGAACTATGAACTTTCCTCTTTCCTTTCCTGATGAACTATGATTCCTTCTCTTGCTTCTGATTTGCAATGGACTATAGTTCAAACTGGGTTTACAGTCTTTATTTATGGGTGGATTGTGGTTTTTACAAGCAGTGGTTTTCTCAGCTGGGGTGTAATGGCAAATGGTAGTTTGCTGCTAAATCCACAGTCAGAGACGAAATCTGAGCATATGATAGAAGGAGAAAGAACATAGGCACAGGATTGTGCTCTTCTTCTTCTTCAGCCCTTAATTGGTGCTTGGGGAGCAGGTTGACTTTTCAACCAATACTCTCAACCAATACACTACTGTAGGTGCTGTTACCAAATGAGCTAGGTTTAGTTGTTTAGGGGAATTAGTATACCTAATCTATTAGAACACTGGGACCTTAGGTGTGAACCAGCGTTCTGCTGAAATTCCTTTTAAAGAAGAGGCTGAGAGAAATATTCTAATAAACGATTACAGCTTTATTAAAAGGGACACAAAACAGATATCCAAAAGAAATCAGTAAAGGACTATTGTAGTGCCCTAACCAGAGTGTCCTATAGTGGTGAGTGCAGTGTTGTGTGAGTGTATTTGGTGCATCCGAAGAAATCAGAAAGAGGGGAATGGTAGAGAAGGATTTCAGGGGTCCCTGCTCTGCCAACACCAGCTGCTAGCTAAAGATGGGGAGAGAAGGGAACAAGGGGGTGAGGGAAGAGAAAGAGTTCAAAACGCAAGGCATAGTTACCTGTCTGGATGTCTAGTTTGTGAGCAGCAGTTTCTGTGAGCAGCGTGTGTGGACACCCCGGAGAGTGACCCCGTGTCAGGGCATTCGGGAGAGTGACCATTTCCTAGTCAAACCTCCTTAGTATTTAAGGATATTGAAAAGTTGCTTACGTGTAAGCAGAATGTTTGGGGGATAAATGTGTAACTTGAGGTGTTTGTATCAATAGGTAACTAGGGAATGAATGAAGAGAATTCTTCTTATTCAACCAGGATGCAGGTAAACAGGGCTAGCAGGGTCAGCTAAAATGCAAATTAGCTCTTTGATACCAGAGGATGTCTGGCAACTTTAAGTGAGGTTTACCTAAGTTAATGCAAAATCCAGGTATAATCCAATGTTCTGGTACAAAATACAGAAGTTACTGGGATTGCATTCAGGGAAGCGAACACCAACTGAAGATACAATGGAAAACTGTCTGAGGATTACTGAGTTTCATTCAGCTAGAGCAGGGGTGTCCAAAGTTTTTGGCAGGAGGTCCACATCATCCCTCTGACACTGTGTTGGGGGCCGGGGGAAAAAAAAGAATTAATTTACATTTAAAATTTGAATAAATTTACATAAGTTTACATAAATGAATATATTAAAGATGAACTTATATGAACGAATGAAGTGATAGCTCAAGGCCTATAAAAGGCCTTGCACAAAGCAAGACTGGCCTTTCCTTTGCTGCCGCTGCTGCATCACAGACTTGAAAGAGCAAGCAGTGGAGGGAGCCCTCATCCCACAGCTCACACGAGAGGTCAAACAGTCGCCCTCACGCTGAGAGAAGTTGCATTGGGCCAGTGCGGGCTTCAACAAATCTCTGGAGGGCCAGAGGGTCATTGGAGACTGGGGGCTCCCTGAGGGCCGCATTGAGAAGCCTCGAGGGCTGCAACTGGCCGGGCCGGGCCGGGGTTTGGGCACCTCTGAACTAGAGATACAATGTAGGATTGTCAGTTTCCTTCCAGGATGTGTGATTGTGAGGGGAGAAGAGGGAATACAAACAACCAAGAGTCTGAGCTTGACCAAAGTGAAAATGAGGCCTGTAGGCCAGTGTTTTCTGGGAGAATTTTGCATACTGGCATCCATATATGAAGGCCTGTTCTTGATATCAAAGTAGCGTAACCAGAAATACAATAAAATGGGGGGATTTTCCATCACAGTGCCTCTAGGATCCGTGTTTCATTCATGACCTGCTTCCACTCTTGGCGATTGTTGGCAATATTTCTAGCCTTCTCGATGGTTGATTGCTGGTTCCTTAGATCTTCCTCAATGTGTCTAAGCCACGTTTTCTTTGGTGCGGCGCATTAAACCCTCCAGTGTTCACACAGCACCAAAAGATTGTTGGTGTTACATCTGAACTAACCCACAGTCATTTATGGGTTACCCTATTTAAGAGCTTCAAGCAAAGTGAAATCTTGTTGATTTTCTTAAATACAGACCTGAGGCATAAGCCGTGGATGAACCATTGGCAAACTAGAATAAACGTGTGGTTTGTATAGAGCAGGGGTGGGAAAACATTTTGGCAAGAGGGCCACATCATCTCTCTGACACTGTGTCAGGAGCTGGGGAAAGAAAATAATTTACATTTTTAATTTGAATAAATTTACATAAATTTACATAAATGACTACATTAAAGACAGAGCTTATGTGAATGAATGTATTTTACTGAGCTTATTTATAATATGCTTGAGAACTATAATACAGGCATGTAGAACCACATGAACTATGAACTGTTTGCCACACACCTCTTGCACAGGGAAAACATACCGACCAAGCCAAAAACACATGTGTTGAGAGGCAATAGGGAGAGGGGTTAAAATAACGCCCAGGAAAAAGCAGAAAACACATGTGGACTATAAAAGGTCTTGCTCTAACCACAGTTCGTGTCTAGTGGTTGTGATGGGCAGTTGTAGGCCAGCAAAGGCTCCAACAGTCTCCGAGGGGCCAGAGGCTCATTTGAGACTGGGGGTTCCCTACAGGCCGAATTGGGGGACCCCGAGGGCTGCAAATGGCCCCCAGGCAGGGGTTTGCCCGCCCCTGGTATAGAGGCATAACTTATAATTTGCAGGGCAAGCATGAAGTTAAGACGAAGCAGAGTTGCAATCTACTGAGATGAGATGAATGAGAGTTGAGTAGTGTTGAAGCTGAGCAATTTTGAAAATGTTTTAAAAAATTTTATATTGTAATTGGAAAACAGATTAAATAGGGCCCTAAGTATTTTTGCGCTTCCCTGTCTTCAGTACCACTGCTGATGATTCATCGCCAAGCTGCCATCACAGTGGGAGAGCTCCATTTTGCAACTGGCTTCCAATCATCTCCGTTTGCGGCAAAATGAAACTGTGATTGCCGCAGTCATTAACCTTTCAAACCAATGGCGCTGTGGCATGCCTTGTACAAGTGGCACTTCACAGTAAATTGCCCAGACTATCAAGCATGCGCTCGGCATGTAACCTTTCATTCTTTTTCGGCCATTGCAAAGTTTCTGACAGTTTAAAATGATAATAATAATTGCATAAAAGTGCCTATACTTTAATCCTTTTCTCTTTCTAAGCAAATAAACACTCTGAAATGTCATCTTCATCCTACACTCACTGTATTCTCTACACTGCCCTGTCCTATGAATATTATAAACATCAAAGACATGCAGCACAACTGGGCAGCCCTGGCAGTCTCTCAGCAGAAGGGGACTTTTGTCCTCTTGCCCCAGGTAAGGCACGTAGCCCCACAATGGGGCTACTCGATTCTATGGCAACCCTTGGTCTGCTGTAGAATTGAGAGCCTCTCAATTGGGCCTGTGCCCGACACGGAAGCTCCGTATGCAGCTTTGCTCAGCTCCACTGGTCCCACCTCCCTCCCGCCCCGCTCCCTCCCCATCACGCCTCCTCCCCGCCCTCTCCCTGCCCCAGAACACCTGATTCAACACTGGACCAGCACTGCAATCAGCACTGGGGATTTACCAGTGGATTATTTTACC
The DNA here is from genome assembly GCF_035046505.1 of Tiliqua scincoides. Lineage (NCBI taxonomy): Eukaryota > Metazoa > Chordata > Lepidosauria > Squamata > Scincidae > Tiliqua > Tiliqua scincoides. The sequence goes on from NC_089826.1 coordinate 79,185,475, forward strand.
ATTTCTTTATGTGCCAGGGGTGGCATCTGTGGGACAAGAAAATCTTTTAGTTTTTCTTGGCTCATCACCTCTTTAATTTGGTGTGAAATCTACTCCTTAATGAAGAACATCCGTATCCCTTTCAGCCGTTATTTCACTGATGGATTTTTGCTTCTAATTTCCATAATGACATGAGAGAAAAAAAGGAGGAGCAAATCTTTTAGCAAAGATTTACTCATTGTTTTTAAGCATTGTTTAACACTGATGCACAGTATCAATTTTATGAGCTAAACAGGGTGACAGAGTTTTAAGCTGGCCAGAGGACTACCAGCTTTGCTAGTTGGGGGGTGATGCATTCTGGGGTTTCATTGGGGAAGGGAGGAGTCTTGGAGGGGTGAGGAAGAGGCTGCAGGCAGCTTGGAAAATGGGCTGCAGCCCTGAAATTGCAGCGTTTTTGCTGCACTATGGTAGGAACACCTATTTTTAGCCTTCTCCTTCACTTTCTAAAACTTTTCGAAGAGTGTCCCCAGTATCCATGGAACCGCGGATAACTGAAACCACGGATACTGAATCTGCGGATACTGGGATGCATTGTAGAGATCAGGTCCACAAAACCAGTCAACCAACAAGATGAATGCTGCTCAGCTGCCATGCTTTATGGCCATCAAAAGCTGGTGCACCTTGTGTTTTGTTGCCTCTCTCAGAGTGCAAAAGTGAACATTATAACATGAAGGAATGTGTTCAGCATGATGGGCTCGGCCCAAGTTTTGTCCGCCTGCTTTAGGCATGGCTTTAATTGTTCATTTCTCATGGAGAGCAATTACTTGTGGGTCAGAAGAACAGCCTAAAGGGACTGAAGCTTTGTTATAGCTGCAACGTTTTAATCTCATTAGTTACCAATGAGTGAATAAATTTGACCTTCCAGGGATCTCGTGGGGGCTGACACAGTTTATGAGAAACCAAGCAAGTTGGCTGCTGTAGGACAGCATGATGTGATGTTCTTCTGAATGAAGATCATGAGAAGGCCCTCTTGCTTCAGGGTCTTTTAAAAATGTTCTCTGTCAGGAGCTCTTTCTCCACATATATTTTTTAAAAAAATTTCAGCTTCTTTTCCACACACCCTAGATTTTCTCAAGCAATGCTAATTACTTATTCAGCTCTTCTCACTTCTTTTGATATTAAAATATATACAGTATATGCACCACAGTCATTGGTGTCTTTGGACATTTGCATCTGATTTTATTTGTGTCCCAGTTATTTGCATCCCACTATAACTGGGCAACAAACCTTATGTTATATATTCTCTCACCCCAGCCCTAACTAACCCTACCTTTGCATTTAAAAAATATACATATATTAGGATACAAATGACTGGGGGTACAATCCCAGCCTGGGCCAGTGCTGGCACTGAACTCCATCACTGGTGCTGGGTGTTGCAAACATGCCATAAAACATGCCCGGGTCAGTGTCGACCCAGTGCTGGCTGGATGCTGCCCTGAGCTCCGGGCAGTGGTGAAGGGGCAGGGTAAGGTTTTCGGGGGGGAGGGGTCAGAAGGGGGTGGGACTGGCTAAGCCTTGCTCCACTAGATCCTGAACTCTGTGGCAGGCCAGAAGGCCCAACATGGAATCTCTCAAGTATGCACCAGCAAATTAGCTGGTACAGACTTGAGAAGCCCCATTGCAGGGCTTGAGGCTTTCCAGGGGGGAATGGGATGAAAGTCCCCTTTCCCTGAGAAGACCTCCAGCAACTTCCACAGAGCCGCTGAATGGAGCGGTAGCCCCTTTGGCCCTGCCTTTAGGATTGAACTGTGGGACATACACAAAAGGATGCAAATGCCAAGATGGATTTGACCAGGACACAGTCATCCAGGTCCTGTCATCAGTAAACATATACAGTTAGTTAATCATATACTCATTATCTGCAAGGATTAGGTTCCTGGAAAACCTAGTGGATATTGAATTAGCGGATACTGAATCACTATGGGAAAAATGGGGTTAGAGGATCCAGGGGATCCTCTTCAACATTACACTTTATGAACCTGAATCTTAACTGTGGGGCTGGGTGACAGTGAGAGCTCATCAACATCTCCAACATCTAATGATTCCTCCTCTGTGCTGGATATCCCTCAATGCCTTGAAGGCTGCTGGCCCAACAATGAGGCCTCAAGAGTTCAGCAATGAGGAGGGAGTTTCTTAACCTGTCTTTCTCCTCCACCGGTCTCTTGGCACCTTCCCTGGGCTTGCCCCAGCTGCAGAGCAGCCCCCTTCTAGAGGCCTCTTATCATCAGCAGGATTGTGGAGGTTCAGCTAGAATCCCTGAGATGTTGCCCAAAATGGTGGAGCAAGTCTGGAAGCTGACACAAATGTGTCCAAATCTCCACAGGCCAGTACCTCCTCTCTTTCTGGATGTATACTGTATAGACATCTCGTCTTCTTGCCTCTGCATGGTTCCAGCACTGCCTTCTGCTCATGAGGAGGCCAGTGTCTCTCCTTCTCCTCCTCTTGCAACCTCTCTCACCCCTTCCGGACTGCTTGTAGCTGTGCCAAGCCCCTACCCCCACCTCCGCGCCCAACATCCTGAGTTCACCGCACAGTATTCAGGGATAATGAGAACAGTCACAGATAACAAGAATAGGTGTCAGTTCTGCCCCTTGAAGATAAGCAAATTCATGGTTAGAGAATTTGCATATAAAGAGAACTGACTGTACATGAGGCATAGCTGAGGTATCACTTGATTGGATAATCAATTGATTTTATGTGTATCCTGCTGTAAGATGTAAGATTCCAATGCAATTATTTAAATATTTACATTTTAAAAAAGGAAAGAAAAACACTGTTTCTCTCGATGCCCTTGATTACGGTCCATTTGATTACCAGCAACTAAATGTGTGAACCAACTAAACTGAAATGTATTGTGTTCAGAGTGAGATAAGGTGATACACAATTTCTTGTCTGTGGTTTTTAATCCGCATCTTCAAGTCATCACTTGATGTTACAGTCAAGTAAATGTGTAAATTGCATGTGCAGATCAGCCCTTAGAAAGGATAGAAGGTGAAAATAAGCCCTCTTTCTTTCCAATCCATCAAGAGGCAGAAAACGTTTATTACAGATTTGGGTGATTGTATCTAATAGTATCTCACCGTCTGCAAAATATATTTTCTGTGTTTCAAGTTGTATGTCTGGTTTTTGTTTTTCTAGCAAGAATTTTCCAATTTTCATGCAGTTAGAAGCTATTTGGAAAGGAGAGAGCCAGTGGTTCATGATCCAGTCTACATGTCTTGTAGGTACAGATCAAAAAACTTCTAAAAAAAACTTCATTAACTCTGTTGGCCAATTAAGGGCCCAATCCTATCCAACTTTCCAGTGCTGGTGCAGTTGTGCCAGTAGGGTATGTGCTGCATCCTGGGGGGGGGAGGGGGAGTTACTGGGGCCATCTTAAGGGAACACATGTTCTCATACCTTACCACAGGGCTGCATTGTGGCTACACCAGAGCTGGAAAATTTGATAGGATTGGGCCCTAAAATATTCTGTATTTACCAAATACAATATAATTAGCTGCCAAATTAGGGACAATCCCAACTTCTCATTGAATTGATGTAGTGGTGTTTCTTTTTTGCAATTTTTTTTGACAGAACAGAGGTTTCAGACCTTCCCACTCCCAAGTGGATCAAATGTTATACAGACATCTATAGCAGCTATGCATTATGTATGTTTACAGAACACATATTTAAATGCACACTTTGGATAGGAAATATCTGAAAGTATAAAAGCGAAATGGAAATCAAAAGAAACACAAGTTTAGATGGAATGGCAACAAAGAGATTCAGGCACCCTATATTGGTTAAGGCTGAGGTATTCAATCTGTGCATCCCGCCTCCCTAGTGAGGTGTGGCTAGCCTCCAGGGGCATCTGGGGAGAGAGGTGGCAGTAACTGCACTGCCCTGCTCAGCTGCACATGCTGCCTGCTGCTTTTCCGCAGCTATGAATGAGGTGGGTGGGGCAGCTTGAGGTGGGGAGGACACGTGAAACATGGTGGGGAGAGGTGGGAGGGAAGGCTGACTGGGCAGCGGCAGAGGTGCTGCATCTCATCAGCACAAGGCACGTTCCAGGCAGGCTTCCTGGCAGGGAGGGAAGAGTAAGTACAAGCAGCTCAGCACTTTCCTCTGCTTGGGAAGGAAGGAGCCAGCCTGCTCTTAGTGGGGGGTGTCCAAATGCCCCAGCCTGCATTCCTCCATCTTGCCTGGGGGGAACAGGGGTGGCATCTGCATGTTGGGGTGTATGTGTGTGAGCAGCCCCCCCATCTACTTTGGGGTGAGTTGTAATTTTGCTCAGTGTGGCTGCAATCCTTTCCACACTTTCCTGGGAGTAAGCCCATTTGACTCAAATGGGACTTACTTCTGAGTAGACCTACCTAGGCTTGAGGTCTGTGTCAGCTTAACCAAGGATCCTCACCTTTCTCTTTTTTCTCCCCCTTCAAAAGAGAAAAAAAAGCCACTCTTGATGGCTTTGTCTCCAAAAATTGATTAAAAAAAAATTCCCATTCCTTTTCAGCCATCCCCTTTTTTCCTCCTGCCTCCTTTTGGGAGGGGGGGGGGTACTCTGTTGGCTGCTATTGTAAGACAAAAGGCACAATCCTATCTAGGTCTACTCAGAAGTAAGTCCTATTGTGTTCAATGGGACTTACTCCCAAGAAAGTGAGGTTAAGATTGCAGCCAAACAGTCTCTGGGTCTCAGTTTGCATCAGTTTGCAATTAGTAGATACACACAAAACAAAGTTTTCTCTTCCCCCAGCAAATTCATCACTTCTCCCCCCCCCTTTCCAAAATCCTCCAGGTGTGCTGCTAACAAACTCAGGGCACAATCCTAACCAGGTTTACTCAGAAGTAAGTGCTATTGTGTTCAATGGGGCTTACTCTCAGGTAAGTGTGGTTAGGATAGCAGCCTCAGAGTGCTGGCAGCTTTTTTTTTGTTTCCAGTGTATAATTATAACACCTTCATACCCCTTATCCATTTGGGGGGTAACTGAGGTGAGGTGATGTAGTGGGGAGCCATGGCCAATGGCTACAAGGATCAGGAGAGCCTCGAGCTGGAAAAGTTTGAGAAGCACTGGGTTAAGGCAGTAGGATAGGATATGCAGGGATTTGTTATGCAGATATGCAACAGAAACCAAATGTGTACACCTGTGGGCAGGGCAAAAATGGGTTAAACTATGCTTTCAAATCCTAATTTATAACCAGTCCTTAAACCATGATTTTCGGTGTTCAGATGTAATGTTTTATCATTGTGAAATATTACATCTGCAAAGGAACATTGTCTAAAACCAACAACTAGTTGTTCTCAAACTTCTTTGACTGGCATCTCCCTTGACTTACTGGGCCATTGACCATGGCTCCCCATTGAGGCAAAAATCCTACACATTGCATAGGGTGGTAGGTTTTTCATAAGGATTCCACCCCTGGAATCCCCTGGCTGGTTTCTGCTGCTTCTGTGGTTGGTTTCCACGGCTTCTCAGAGAGCCACAATTTGGGAACCACTGACTTAAACTATAGTCTGTTTTCATCCATACATTTACATTAAGGTATATGTGAGATTGATTTCTTGGGTTGACAGGAGAAACAGCAGCTAAGTTTCCAAAGTAGAAGTAATTTATCTAGTAAAAGAGCACCAGGAGGCAATTCCGGCTTGGGGGCTGAAAGGGAAACAAATGTTCCAGAAGCAGACACAGCAGCAGCGAGTACAGACTCCTTCTGCCCCCTGCACCCCCATGTACCCTGTGTGACTACTGAAGTGTTTGTAGCAGCAGATTTTGTACAGCCGATTGGAACTCTTGGTTCTGCTACATTAAGCTTAATTACAGCTCCTGCCTCCCTTGCTGTTCTTAAGAATTCCCCTGCTGAAGTGATGAAGAGCAAGAACACATTGGATTCACCAACAGAGTTCAATGTACTTGGGCTTCTTGTTTTAGTCAAGAAGCCCAAGTTTGCCAGGTTATTTGCAGCTCTTTTGTTGCTCAAGAAACATACATTTTATTTACTTGTCGAGGGAAAGTTCAGCAACTTGTCTAGCTCTGCAGAATGTGTTTTGGGGTGGATAGAGAGGAGAGAAATGGGACATTTTAAGAGCAGCCAGACTACTCTAGAAGTACCCTCACTGTATTCAGTTCAAAGGTACCTTTCTTCCCCTGAGCTGAGCTCCTCCCAAAGGTTCTTTGGATTTGGGCAGAAGCCAGTTATCATCCTATCCACACTTACCTGCAAGTAAGTCCCATTGAATTCAGTGGAACTTATTTCTTATAGACATGCATAGGATATTTTGTAAGTTGCTGTCTCTCTCTTTGCAATCAAGAAGCTCCCTCCAACTCCTTTGCCAAAGAACACCTTTGCAATTTAAACAAAAATTCTTTTAAATTAAACAGATGCTAATGAAGGACATAAAATGTTTGTGTTCATAAGGCACTTCAAGATACAAAAAGAAAGGCAGCCCTCCCTCTTGAATCACTGGAGAGGGGAAAGACTTGAGTGATGCACACACAAGAATCCTCGTTCACAGTGGGGTAAAGGCGTCAGTGCAGAGAGAGGGGGGCTATTCTTTTCATTCTAGCAGCCAGTAAGAAGAGAGAGAAGCTGCCTGCATCGCTAGTCTGTTGGTCCTTCCTTCAGTGATGTGGGCAGCCCTGTTTATTTTACTGTGTGTGAATAGAATAGATCCTTGCAGCCAGAAATGAGGGAAAGAGGCTGCCTGTATTAGCAACCCCCTTATGGTTGGCTTCCAGGGTGAACTGCCACCCCTCTCCCCTTTGTGTGTTCTAGTCTGTGAATTCAAATGGGATGGAAGGAAGCCAGATATCTTCTCTAGCATTCTTGGGATACTCTCAACCTGCAAAATACTGTTGGCAGATGTACTGATGAGCAGGAGAACAAATCGCTTTGTTATCCGAGACTCCCTTTAATAGATCAACCCTCTCAAAGTTTTCAAACATAAAAAGAATGTATCCTTTATCTAAGAAAGTTTTGGCATTGGGTGTAACATAAGAGAGCAAAATGATGTGGAAAGCCTTGGCTCAAGGGCTTCCAGCAACTTCACTGTTGAATGGTAGCCAGAGGAGGAAAAAGATTACATATGTTGGCCTCCCAGGCTGACCAAACTCTTAAGGACTGTGCCATTTGTTCAACTCCGCACACATTGGTGTGCTGCGAATGGTCTTCTGTGGGACACTGGTTGCACGTATGTACCATTGTTCAAATTGATGGTAAGGCCACACGTGGAGTATTGCGTCCATTTCTGGTTGCCAGATCTCAGAAAGGATATTGTGGAAATGGAAAAGGTGCAAAAAAAAAAAAAGCCACCAAAATTATTACTGGGCTGGGGCCTCTCTTCTGAGAAAAGGCTACAGCATTTGGGGCTCTTATGGCTAGGGAAAAAAACACCTCAGGGGGGACATGATTGAGTCATACAAAGTTATGCAGGGGGTGGATAGAGTGGATAGAGAGATGCTCTTTTCACTCTCACATTACACCAGAACCAGGGGACATCTGCTAAAATTGAGTGTTGGGAGAGTTAGGACAGACAAAAGAAAATATTACTTTACTCAGCGTGTGGTTTGTCTGTGGAACTCCTTGCCACAAGATGTGGTGGCAGATCTAGGCATCTGGCCTAGATGCCTTTAGGAGGGAATTGGAGGAAAAGTCCATCATGAGTTACAAGCCGTGTTTATGCAACCTCCTGACATTAGAAAAGAGTAACTTCAGAATGCCAAATGCAAGGGATGGCACCAGGATGCGGGTCTCTTGTGCCTTGTGTACTCCTGGGGGCATTTGGTGGGCCGCTGTGATATACAGGAAGCTGGACTAGATGGGCCTATGGCCTGATCCAGCAGAGCATGTTCTTATGTACGTCGCTCTTGTATATGATGGATATTCTTCCTATCCCTAATATCACTAAAACAAAAATATCTTAATTCTGGTCTTACACATGGTACTTTTAGGGAAGTGGCTCAAGGCTAGTGATACTTGACAACTGGGAATACTTTTCATTTTTTCCATCAGAGGTTCTCCAGATGTCTGATGCTAAATAAATTGGCGCTCTCCGCACTCATGCAAAGTAGCAAGACAGTTCAGTTAATAAAAGAATTAATCTTCCCTTTGCTCCAGGAACCATTTTGAATGCAAACTTTGGTGGAATTATTGCAGCTTAAATTATATTTTAATTGCTAGAATCTGGGAATACTTTGCTTTAAGCCAACTGAAGACCATAATTAAGAGGATGAGGCAGTTAATCAGTAATGACCACACGTACAGGCTGAAAATTAACAGGCCCGAAAGAGCCAAGCCCTTGGGTTGGTGTGATCTCATTGAAATGAATGTTTCCTTTAAAATCGACCTCATACTGCATACAGAGCTGCAGGCTCTATTTAGCCCACAAGGTTTGATCACCAGAATCGAAATCTTCCTGTTTTATTAAATGCAAGTGTTAATAAGCAGCTTAATTTTTTCCTTGAGTTTTGCATGTTGAGCGGGATAGAATTGTGGCATTTGCAGCGGGGGAAAACAAAGTTACTCTGGTGTAATAAATTGACACCAGCAGATTATACTGTTGTTTCAGTTACTAACAAAACAAATGAATATGAAGGAGGCAGGCAGGGAATGGCTGCAACTCAGATGACTCAAACTCGAGGCGCAAAGACACATGTTTTTCATGACTCATACAGACTCAAGTCACACATGGCAAAAATCTGGACACTGACTTGGGACTCCAGGATTTTACCTTAAAAATGGAAAGACTTGAATAGACTCAAGGCTTGCTTCTGTGTGTGCTAACGCCTCTGTTTTTTGTTTGTGTGTGCTTGCGACTCTGTTTTGTCTGTGTTTGTGCTTGCTCACTTGCTTGTTTGTTTGCTTTTTGCTGCTTCCGTGGCTTGACTCACTTTTTGACAAGACAGAATCGAACAAAATGACTCAAAAAATGGCTCTGGACGAGTTTCGCTGTTAAGACACATGGGAGACTCAAGTCAAGGGAGGCAGAGACTCAGGATTTGACTCAAGCTGTGACTCTTGCATATCCCTGAAGGCAGATCTAAATGGGATGAAGTAGCAGCATGGGGGAATGAAATGCGTATTGGAGTGTGTGGCTAGGACAGATGTCTGAAGTAGGCTATGTCCGTGTGTCAGTCAGTGTGATTGGCTATAGCTCTACCTTGATTTGGGTGTCTGCATGGCTTTTCCCATCCTGAGAGACTAAAGCAAAGGATTGAACCCAGGATCTCTTATACCTGTGTATGACACCTGGGCTGTTCTCTGGACCTAGGGTTCCACATAGGACTCCTTCAGTACTGGGCTGGAAAAGGAAGAAAGGGAATGGCTGTGTTAACCATCATTGGAATTCTGACTTTTTCCTTCTGCTAATGCAGTGGTTTTCAACTGCTGTGCCATGAAGCATCTTCAGGTGTGCTATGGGAGTTTGGAGCACAGTGGTTGAAAACTACTAAAGAATTCTTCCAGGTTTGGCAATTCTGTTTCCTGGGCAACTGTCTGCAGTAAAGAGTTGTCTGTCCTCTTTCCTCTGCCGGCCATTTGCTGGCAAAGGAAGATGGACTATTTGTTACTATAGGCAGTTGTCCCAGTAATGGAGCCGCAGAACCTGGAAGAGTCTCCTGCAAGCCAGAATAACATCAAAAGAGGCGGAGACGATAGAAGTCAGTGTACTATCAGTAGGGGTAGGCTAAAATGGTAAAAATGAAATATCATGAAATAACACGGAAATTGGGTTTATAAAACAATGGCCTATGAGAAGAAAAATGTTGAAAATCATCGTACTAATGAGTGGTAGTTTTGAAATGATGTCATCAATGGCTTACACTTCCTAACTGGCGAAGAAGCACTTTTTCAAGTGGTGTTCATCCGATATACAGCAGGGGAGAGCACCTCTTCCTCTTCTTCACCCCAACACAATGACTTTTCTTTTTTTAAATTTTTTATTGAGTAAAATAAATGTAAATAAATTTTAAATAAAATTATTTATTGAGTAAAATTCCTGTACCCATAAATATTACCCATAAAGGTAATACAAAGGGAAATTTTTTATTGAGTAAAATTCCTGTACCCATAAATATTACCCATAAAGGTAATACAAAGGGAAAAAACACTAGGAATTCGCTGAACTGTAGTTATTAGCATTTTAAATCATCATTAAAAAAACCCATTAATTATTACTTTCCTCCTTTCTGTAATATCAATACCAATTTAACATAAATTTCAGTCTAATCTAGTCTATAATTATCATGTACATTAATATATTTACTTTCATTTATTTTGATTTTACTTAAATGACTCATCATCGTTTGCCTATCCATCTAACACAGTGACTTTTCTAGTGGCTGTTTATTCGTGTTTCTTCTGGATCTTCCTAGATCATGAGCCCTTTTGGGAGAGGGGACCATTTAGTTAGTTGAATGTTCTCTGTAAACCACTTTGTGAACTTATTTTGTTGAAAAGCAGTATATAAATATTCTTAATCATCATCATCATCATCATCATCATCATCATCATCATCATCATCACAAAAATGCAACTCTGCTGAGTTTTTGTAAGATGCAAATTTATGTACATTTAATTGAATGACCAGTTCTCAGTCAGACATATGGTGAACTAACTAAAATATATATTGGTTAATAGCACTACTTTAGCACAACTTTCCCAAAGTCCAGTAAACCACTGATACCTGTTCAGTGTGCCTTAGATATCTTGTACCTTAAATTTTCAGTTTGTTGTTTTGCATTTAAAATTGAATTCATTTTTAAAAAATGTTTCTTCTGTGAACTAAACAGGAGCCAACAGTTAAATATTATACAAAGCGCAGAATTTGAGTAATCAACCTGGTTGGAACATAGAAGGATAGCGAATAATGTTCTTCCTTACTTACATTGTATATGCTGTCTATATAAAATAAAAGGCCTGGTACAGCCGAGCTGAGCACTTTTAAAGCCCCATATATTGTAATGATAAAATCTAAGCGGATGTTTTAACCTTGGCTCAACCAAGTCATTTAGGTAACTTGACACCTGGTAGCATGGGCAAATCATTTTTAAAGTAGATTCTTTTCTCACTCCCCTTTTCCTGCTATCAGGATGCTGTCTTTTAAAAATAGAAGCATATCTTGTCCTAGAAGGTCATGATCCCGTAAGAGGGAAGTGTTAGAAGAATCTTTATGTTACTAAATATAACGAAGTGGTTAGAATTGCTTCGGGGGGGAAAGCCTGGATTTTATTTTATTTTAGTCTTGTCGTTAAACCAATTATTTTTTTTAAAAACCAAACACACACAAACTCTAGATCAGGGGTTTCCAAGTATACATCCCCTCCCAACCCTCCCCTCCTACCTGTTCTCCTGGGTGCTGCCATCTTGGATCTCACAAAATCTGAACACCACCACCTTGGATTGTGCAAGATTTTGTGAGAACCAAGATGATGGTGATCAACTGCACTGGGAAGGAGAGGCTGTGGGAGGTGTTGCGGTCCAAAAATCATTGTCCTACCTATCTGTACTGGAAAAATAAGTAAAACAATGTTAAGGAAACGGTGCCATCAATAGCAACAAGTCTTAATAATAATAATAATAAACTTTATTTTTACCCCGCCTTTCTCCCCGAAGGGACTCAAGTCTTGACTCGCTGCTTAGTTTTACACATGGCTGTTGTTAGTTTCACCAGAAGAAATACACAGTGTTTAAGCCATTTCTGCTCAACATTGCATATACACAACAGGGATCAAACGTGTATACCTATGGGCTGGACAGTAATGGGTTAGCACTCAACAAAATAGGCATCATTCTAATACAGTGTCCACCAAACCACTGCCCATAGGTCAGATCCAGAATGATGCTGAATCCCTTCCCACTGTAAGCAGTGCTTACCGTTCTGCCACGCTGCCCACTAGAAGCCCCTCCAAATTCATTGCGTGACCATCTGGTCAGTCGCATCTGCCCGGAAATCTGGGTGCGAAGCCTGCTGGGACAGTGGGCTACAGGCGCAGTGCCCAGAGTGTTGCATGACAAAGATGGACAGGCTTCTTCTGAGCCGTGTGGCGGGACGGTAAGCACCGGTCTGAACTGGGACTGCTTTACAGAAACACAGCGGTCACGAGTTTTGGTGGCTGCTGTTCTAATATATGAACATGCCTTATACTGTGTCAGACCACTGGTCCTTCTGACTCAGAATTGTCTACTCACTGACTGCTGGGAGGTCTCAGACAAGGGTCTTTCCAAGCTATACCTAGAACCTTCTGCATGCCGTCCTGGCCCTGATCCACCTGCATGGTTCAACATGGACTTGCACCAGCATTATCACTGGTGCAGGTCTGAGTTGACCCATTGTGTCTACTGTATCCAGAACCCTTAGATGTGGAGAGGGTGCTGGGCTCTCCCCAACGCTGCTCTGTGTATCTGCTGTTGCTTATGATGATTGGAGTGCAGAGTTAGGCTGCTGTAATGTTGGATATGAGAAAATTGTATGCCTGTGAAGTCTTTTGTTGAGCACACTGCTGCCCTCTTGTGTCTCAGAAATAAAAAAATATATATACATGAAAGCAGAACTTAAATACTATCCCCAGGATCTTCTATTTAGTAGCAACATGTATGTAGTGTACTAATATTCTAAAATGTAAATAAAGGGCCTTTAGATAGCTTTCTAGCCAAGTTGCTTGTCCAAATGGCTTGGACAGCCTATGAAACTTGGCTTATTGTCATTTTATATTCAGTTGATATTGAATCAACATTATAACACATACACATCCTTCTAAAGCTGTGCCAGCATGAATTTTGCATCCTTATTTTCATATTCTATCTGCCACTGCCCCCTCTATTGCAAGCTGTGGTTCTAAGGACGCAATCCAGAACCGGCATTGGGCCAGCGCAAGTCCCTTGCACCGGCCCAGGAGGCAAGTTTGTGCCTCCTTGAGAGGAAGCCAGGCCAGTGCTTTGAGAAGCGCCGGCCTGTGGAGGCTGACATAAGCCTCTGTGCCGGCTTCCTCTTGGATACTTGCTTTGGCCTGCTGGGCCGACGCAAGAAGAAAAGGTAGGCAGGGGAGAGGCAGGGAGGAGGTAGGAGGGAGGCGTTCCTGGGCAGGGGGAGGTCAGGCGGTGGGCAGCCCCAGGGGCAGGTGGGCTGGGATCAGAAGGTGGGGCAGTGATCCGGCAGTTATGTCAGATCTCAGCCCCTGTTCCTGGGGAGAACGGAGTGGCTTCAGGCTGCTCCACACTCCTCAGACTTGTGCCACCTCAAGAGGTGGCGCAAGTCTGAGGAGACCCATAGGGGCCAGCAGTCCTTACCCAGAGGTAAGGGGAAATGTTTCTCCTTACCACTGGCTGAGCTACTTATGGCCACTGTCCTGCATTGCATACAGTGCAACCCTCCTGGCTTGCCTGTTCCAGCACAGGGTAGTATTGCACCCTAAGCCAGACTGGAGCCCCCATAGCTGTTTTGTTTTTTTAACATCAAAGGGGCACATCTACCTTCTTTCCAGTGTTAAACCCATCACTTAATGACAGACTAAGGCCCAAATCCTAACCAACTTTCCAGCACTGGCATAGCCGTGTCAATGGGACATGTGCTGCATCCTGCAGTTGGGTGGCACTCATGGAGGCCTCCTTAAAATAAGGGAATGTTTGCTCTTTTACCTCGGAGCTGCATTGCCCTTTTGTCAGTGCTGGATAGTGGGTTAGGATTGTGCCCTTAGGCTGCAATCCTATCCACACTTACCTGGGAGTAAGTCCATTGACTATGATGGGACTTACTTCTGTGTAGACATGCATAGGATTGGGCTCACAATGTAACATGTAGTTTCACCTCTTGGTTGGTCATTGGGAAGCTGGACATCAGATATCAGCTAGAGCCAGATCTGGGTTGCAGTGGCCAATTACTACAATAGATGAATGAGTTGACTGGAAAAGTATGTTGTGCCTGCAAATGTGGCTTATATCATGTTTTGGCAATTAAATGTTTGATCATAAAGGACTAAAGTGGACTTATGCAAAAGTCTTTTTGCCACTGGAACTGGAATGGATGGGAATTTTTCAACCAAAACAGGGTCCATGGGAATGAACACAACCCCCTTGAGAAATTGTGCTAGTCTTGCGTCTTTGGACACTGTTTTACTTGAGGAGGAAACCTCCCAATTCATTGTGAATTCCACATTACATGTACTCCAGTGATAATTGCAGATATCTGGACCTTCTTCCTTCCCTTTGAAATTTCTCTGGTCTTATCAAAGTGCCCTTTACGCCCTCAATGTTCCAACAGTGTGTTCCTTAAGAGGACTCTCCCATCCTTCTGAATGTCACTTTTCAGTGGCAACTTGTTCTTCATCAAAGCAATGGAATCACACTAATCATGGAGACTGGATTGTATTAGAAAAGCAATTTTCAACCACTGTGCTGCGGCATGCTGGTGTGCTGTGGATGGTCTGCAAGTGTGCTGCAGGAGTTTGGGGGAAGGAGTTTGGCCCTATATTAGTAGGGCCATTGGGGGATTTGAGCCCCCCACCAGCAGTGCGGTATGCTTGTCAATTGTCCCAAAACTGATGGTTTGCCTTGACAATTTTAGTGCCTTCTCGGTGTGCCATGAGATGAACAAGGCTGAAACTTGCTGTATTGGAAGAAATATTAAAAAAAACTTTAGGTAGGGTAGAAATTGGAAGCCCCCTTAAGGCTTTTCAGCATTACACAAAGAGAGAAGGAAGTTTCCCACAGCAGTGGGGAATGTCACTGTACATCAAAGAAGATTTCTTTTCTGGGACATGGACAGAATTGGTGAAATTGGAAAGATACAATCAAAATATAGGTCAGAGGCGGTGGCCTTCTGGCCATTTGTCACAATTCTCCTGTTATTCAAAGTCATTTTTCCTTCAGCTAACCTTTGTGTTATGAAGTGGATCTCTGTGTTTCCCCATTTCTAGAGCGCAGCAGCGAGTTCACAGAAGTCCCGGCAGGCTCGATTTCCATTATGGGTGAGGGTGAGCCCTGAACTCAAAATGCTGTTTTACAAGTTTGCATTTTAAGGTCGGAATTGTCAGCCCAGCCTGTGTTTGTTCCAAGCCTGCAGCAGTCCAGGCCTCAGACTTAATGAGCAATCAGCACGCAGGGCCAGGGACCTAAACTACTTTGGCAGACCTTCTTTCCCCCGGAGGAATGTAGCCAGAACCAACACTGCCTGCCCATCCCAATTAGGACTGACCAGATGCAGAGAAGTATGAGTGTGCTGGTACTTTGAACAGTCATGTAGTAAGAGGACATTTTGGTAGATTACGTTATGGCTCGGGCATGTCGTGAGAATGGATGATGGCTGGATCCCAAAGGATCTCCTCTATGGAAAACTCTTGCAAGGAAAGCGCCCTACAGGTAGACCACAGCTGCGATACAAGGACATCTGCAAGAGGGATCTGAAGGCCTTAGGAGTGGACCTCAACAAGTGGGAAACCCTGGCCTCTGAGCGGCCCGCTTAGAGGCAGGCTGTGCAGCATGGCCTTTCCCAGTTTAAAGAGACACTTGGCCAACAGTCTGAGGCAAAGAGGCAAAGAAGGAAGGCCCATTGCCAGGGAGACAGACCAGGGACAGACTGCACTTGCTCCCAGTGTGGAAGGGACTGTCACTCCCAAATTGGCCTTTTCAGCCACACTAGACGCTGTGCCAGAACCACCTTTCAGAGCACGGTACCATAGTCTTTCGAGACTGAAGGTTGCCAACAGTTTAGTTTTATGGGGCATCTGTGTTTCCCCCTGTTGGAAATATAGCAACTGGGAGTGGAATAATTTCATCAAGAAATGTCACATGGGATAAGAATTCCTCAAGCTCTGTGTTCCTGATCCAAATTCCCTTCTCCCCAGAAGTTGTTATTCTTTTTTTTTTAATGTGGCAGACCCTATTTGCAGATCCCCAAAGTGATTTTTAGGTGTTTCCTGGAGCCAGGGGCAGCATGGGTTGGTCAGCTTGGCCTCTGGCTGAGAGTCAAGCCTATTAGAGCCTCCACCTGGGCAGGTTGGCCCCTGGACTCTTAGTACCAGTGGCAATGGTAGTATCCAGTGTGCATCAGTGAACAGACAAGGGACATCATGGGTGTAAGCCGTGCAAACTGGGCTAAGAGACACCTTTCTCTTATATTCTCTTATATTGGTGGGGAACAGCTGTCCCTGTTCACCCCAGGACAGGGTGTCTTTTGACTGCTGCCAGTCTTATATCTCCCCCCTCCCGTTTCCTTTGTGAGCACTTTTGGGGCAGGGAAGCATTTTTCATTTAATTTGGTGCATTAACTGCTCTGTGAACTTTCAGTGAGCAATATTATACGTATTAAGAAAATATGGAGGAGAAAAAATAGTAAAAGGTGCAATGAGAAGGAAGAGACACCGTCATTATGTGCATTAATTATGTAAAATTCAGTATCCGTTTGCAGCAGCAATAGCAGTGGATCGAGCTGTCTTCTGAGCTATGCTAAGTTAATTGATTGAGATCTTGAGCTAGGAGCAATGGATTCCTGTTTGAGCTTATACGGGTGGACTAACATAACTACCCCTCTGCAAGTTGTTACTGGAGACTAACAGTGCAATCCCATGTATGTCTACTCAGAAGGAAGTCTCATTGACTGCAGTGGGAGCTAAGTAAATGTGTATAGCATTGCAGCTTTAATTCATCATGAATTCAGTGGGAGAATTTCTGAATCATGCACTGGATGAGTGAGACAAGTGAGTCTTTGCAGAAGCTGGGCTGATTCTCCTGCTCTAATACTCCATTTCCACTGCTTAGTGAAGATTATGCCTGGTGCAGGGCTCCATTTGAACCAGTTCTATGTGATGATGACTGGGCTCCCTCTCTCACCACCCAATCCTAACCCACACTGGAAAAGGCAAGCCAACTGTGCCATATCCAGTGCAGATTAGGAAGGTGGATGGAGCATAACGGGGAAAAAGAACTTATGATCCCTTATCCCAAGTAATGCCCCAGCCAACGCAATGGGGTAGCTGTGCCAGGGAAATTGCTGGTACAGATCTGAGCAGCCCAGTTTAATGCCAGGCTGCTCAGGAGGTGGGATAGAATCCAGCCTAAGTGCTGGAGGCCAGTCCCCCAGCCCATCCTTTGCCCACCCTCCACCACCCTGAAACGCCCCAGTTCCACCCTCCCCAACACCCTGCTCCAGCCACCCTCAGCCACACAACTTTACTGGGTCAGGGCGGTTCAGAGGCTGGATTTGGCCTCCGTGGACTGTTGCATCCATGCACTGGCCCAGCTGACTGTCCCGGAAGCACAAACATGCCTTTGGCATGTTTGCAACAATCCCAGGTCAGTACAAGGGACTTGCATCAGCCCAATGGAGAGTCAGGATTGTGCTCTGAGTTTCATGCACTTATTCAAGGAGTGGTCTAGCAGTTGTTATCTTAACAAACAGTCAAATAAAAGTACCCTTAACCAAATCTAAAAATGAAACCAATATGAGGGTCCGAGTGAAGCGGAAATAAATCAGCGTACAAAAATATATTCAAACAAATTGATAAGAGACAATACAGAGAGAGATGGACATCAATCACAGAAAAAAGTTACACATCCACTTAAAATTCTCCTTCTGGGAACCAAGGGCCATAAAATACATAGCTGTCTACATTGGTTGTAATTCATTTTACAAAGTGTAATAGAGTCACAAACTGGTTCCTCAAAAGAGCTATGAGTAAAATAGGCCAAATGTGTTTTGACCAATGGTTGTCTATACTGGCTAAAATAAATGGGGTAATCTAAGCATGTTTTCTTGAGGCTGTAGGAGAGGTTTGTAGTTTTTATCTGTGTTCTTAATGTCCATTTCCCTTTACTGCCATTTATCGTTCAGTTAATAGAAATTTCTGTGCACCCCTGATCTATTTCAGATTCAGCTGGACCCTTATGTTGATGTCCTATTATTCCCAATGCCAGCCTGTAAATATTTCCATATTTCATACCTTCAGCATATGTGTCTTAGATAGCCAGGCATTGGGACTATTATGGGAGTGTATCTGGTACATGCAAAGTTAATACTCGCCTGCTTTAATGAAGAGTGCTGGAAATAGAAGATGCAAGTTTTGTGGTGCTGTAAACCTGTTCTCATTGAATAGAGTTATATTATCATTAACTGTGCCAGGGCATCAGGCACACAGTCTTCCCAGTTCCTGGGGCAGTAGTGCTGGAACAGTATCCTTTACCAGAAAAAAATGTTTTCTCAGTGGCCACAATATTGCTGCTGCTGTTTTTTTGCTTTCTTGTTGATTTTTCTTGTTAGTTTTTTTATGTCTTCAAATTCTATGAAGCAAAGACATTTTTTAATGACTAATATTGAATTGTTGTTTTTGAACTTCCACTTTTTGCCGTGTATGTTCAATGCAATTTTTGGAAAATAGCAAATAATGATTTAAATAAAATTAATAAAAACATAAGAACATAAGAACAGCCCCACTGGATCAGGCCATAGGCCCATCTCTAGTTCAGCTTCCTGTATCTCACAGCAGCCCACCAAATGCCCCAGGGAGCACACCAGATAACAAGAGACCTGCAAGGCCTCTTGGGAATTGTAGTTAAGAACATAAGAACAGCCCCACTGGAGCAGGCCAGAGGCCCATCTCTAGTTCAGCTTCCTGTATCTCACAGCAGCCCACCAAATGCCCCAGGGAGCACACCAGATAACAAGAGACCTGCAAGGCCTCTTGGGAATTGTAGTTAAGAACATAAGAACATAAGAACAGCCCCACTGGAGCAGGCCAGAGGCCCATCTCTAGTTCAGCTTCCTGTATCTCACAGCAGCCCACCAAATGCCCCAGGGAGCACACCAGATAACAAGAGACCTCATCCTGGTGCCCTCCCTTGCATCTGGCATTCTGACATAGCCCATTTCTAAGATCAGGAGGTTGCACATACACTTCATGGCTTGTACCCCGTAATGGATTTTTCCTCCAGAAACTTGTCCAATCCCCTTTTAAAAGCGTCCAGGCCAGACGCCATCACCACATCCTGTGGCAAAGAGTTCCACAGACCAACCAAACGCTGAGTAAAGAAATATTTTATTTTGTCTGTCCTAACTCTCCCAACACTCAATTTTAGTGGATGTCCCCTGGTTCTGGTGTTATGTGAGAGTGTAAAGAGCATCTCTCTGTCCACCTTATCCTTCCTATGCTTGGGCTGCAGTGCTCCCCCAAAGTAGCAACTTATTCAGCGCTTGATGCACTGGTGACCCACTGGTGTGTCCTAACCCACAGTTTGGAAACCGCTGCCCTAGTGGATAATGAGAACCAACTGTCATTGCTTGAGCATCCCACCATTAGATCACTCTGAAAAAAAAATATTTGAATTTTTTTTTTTTTAAAGATCATTATTTGGCATGGATCTCAGTCTGAATTTGCCGCTTTGTACACAGGCATTTTGGTTAGGTGTGTTCTTTGCAACTTTCTGTAGGAATGTCCCAGTGGGATTGTTAATGAAGAGACCTTCAAAGAGATTTACTCTCAGTTCTTCCCACAGGGAGGTGAGTACTCTGTCGATAATTAGTCTTGTTTGCATGCACAGTCGATTGTCATTGTAATTGCTTGGGAATGTGGACTAAACAGCCTGTTGTTCTAGCTAATGAAGTCTTTTATATTTCTTAATGGGTGGACAGAAGTACTTCTGTGGCTTTAATTAAAGAGTGAGCATGCCTACCAGTACCAACTTTTTTTTTTTTAAACAAACAAGCAGAGTCTGCAGTTTGTTCAGATTTACAAACCACCCCATCCCGGAGACTTGGGGTGAGTAACACAAGCAGTAACCCTATTCAGTCAAATTCACCTGCCTCTTCAGGTCTTAATCCTGAATTCAAAGTTCATCCTAGGAAGACACTCTTGCAACATTTCCAATATATTCTTAGCCTTGGATTTGGGTGATCCTACTGTGGATTAGAGTTCTTGTCTTATTAGGGTTCTCTTCCAGGCACTGTTTGAAGATGTCGGACTCCTGAGGTTTCAGACCATGCCCAGTGATTGGAATATGGATATATTGGTTCTGCTGACTGGTTCTGCTATGGCAGAATGACCACCAACTGTTATGCACTAATTAAATGGGCCTGCATACTAGGTCTGCCAAATGCACAAATTGTTTGTGTGTTTGTATGAATATTTTACCAACTTAGACAACCTTGCTAAAGAAATAAAGAGCTATGCACAAAATAAGCTGCAACAAATGCTTCTGAAATTTGCTGCTCATGGTTGTCCTTCCAGTTTTGAATATCCTGAAGGGGAGGACTTTCAAACCTTGCTGTGTTCCGTCTAGTGAAATATATACATTTATTTATTTATTGAAATGATTTATATCCCGCCTTTACCTCTCTGAATAAACGGAGCTCTCTCTTACTACCCTGCCTTCCAATCTGACATGGCAGCACTGCTCTTTGGAAGTTCCTGCCACTTGCAGACTCCAAAACTGTTGGTTCTTTCAGTTAGATACACACAGGCCAACAAACACAGAGGGTGACTAACAGGAAGCAGAGAATGAATATGCTTCCTGTTCGTCTCTGTGGCAAGACTAGTTGCTTGCACGTTCTGCCCTTTAAAGCAAGACTGTTTAAGAAAGAAACACTCGTGCTCTTTAAGTGCTTCTTCAATAAAACTCAGTTAATGTAATGGGTGTGGATGGGTGTGGGGGGGTATACGCAGGCGTTCCCTGTATCCATGGTTTCTGTACCTGTGGATGGGCCCAAAATGGTACCCCCATGGATACGGGGGTATGCCTGTATTGTTCTATGACAGGGATTAATAAAACCTCCCATGTCCTCAGATGTTTCCCTTCTCAATGATGACCTCAGAACATGGCTCAAGTTTAACCACAAAAAGAGAAAAATCTCAAGGCAAGGGCCCCAATTTTACCATTTGTCCCTTGCTACATTTGTGAACTTGCTACACAGTTCTGCTTCTTCTCCAGGTGACATCTGACTAGACCTTCTGCATTAAATCTTCTGGATTGACTTGCTAAATTTGTGGCTACCGTGGATATATGCTCATAATGTTGATATAAGAGCTGTCAGATCCCTTTGGTTCCACATTCTGTGTCTCCAAGAGCCCTACATATTGCTGTCTGCTGCCACCTGTCAGACTGTTAATGTATCATGATTACTCAGTGCCGAAGCGAAGCCATATTTCATTAGGAAATCAAACTCTCTCTCTCTCTCTCTCTCTCTCTCTCTCTCTCTCTCTCTCTGTGCTGATTTATATTCCAGACTTAGTGGGCAAGAAATCACATTAAGCAGTTCTAATTAAAAGCTTAAGGCCTTCACCCTTCAGCTTACACTTAATCACAATTGTCTTCACTGTCTCGGATGTTTTACTGGACAAAGACAGTGAAAACACTGGCATTATCTGAAGTGTGCTGAAAGTCACCCAAGAAGTCAAGTCTGCTAAAGCTCTTATTCTTTATTGATTTGTACAAGATGCTGTTGAAAACTTTTGGTTTTCAGAATAAACAGAACAAACAAAATAAAGAGGAAGAACGCATTGAACACATATCCTGTTGATGATGACGACGGCGGTTTGATGATGTGGTTTAAAAAAATCCAAACACTATCAAGTATGGATAAATAGGAAGAAATGTACAAGACATAAGAACAGCCCCACTGGCTTGCCAGAGGCCCATCTAGTCCAGCTTCCTGTATCTCACAGCGGCCCACCAAATGCCCCAGGGAGCACACCAGATAACAAGAGACCTGCAAGGCCTCCTGGGAATTGTAGTTTAAGAACAAGAACAGCCCCACTGGATCAGGCCATAGGCCCATCTAGTCCAACTTCCTGTATGTCACAGCGGCCCACCAAATGCCCCAGGGAGCACACCAGATAACAAGAGACCTGCATCCTGGTGCCCTCCCTTGCATCTGGCATTCTGACAGCCCATTTCTAAAATCTGAAATCTAAAATCTAAAATTCTGACATAGCCCATTTCTAAAAATACATGAATGCCAAGTAGCCAGCTAGCAGCATATTTAATTCACATGGATATGAAATGATAATGCATTCATGTTCC
Organism: Tiliqua scincoides; assembly: GCF_035046505.1. Taxonomy (NCBI): domain Eukaryota; kingdom Metazoa; phylum Chordata; class Lepidosauria; order Squamata; family Scincidae; genus Tiliqua; species Tiliqua scincoides. The sequence continues at coordinate 79,207,492 of NC_089826.1, forward strand.
TGCGTATCAGGAGCATCATATAGGGAAAGGGAAAAGTCACTCTTCTGATACATTTCACATGCCATGTGATGATGTCTTATGGAGAAACTATATCTTTGGGCAGGTGACAGGTTCATTTAAGGCTCCTTGGTACACAGGTCCAAGATGTAACCAACCCCTTTGTTTAAAACAGGGCGTTAATCACATTGGCATAGATTTACAAAGTAGAATTGGGATACTCTTAAAATACACTGTTTGATGGGAATGTAAACCTGGAATGCTTACCAGAGGGCCTCAAGATGGTGCCCCTGCGACAAATATGTCTGATCGTATCAGCCCCGCATAACAAATAATTTATTTTAGAAAGCACATTTTTGAACCATGAAAATATTTATTATTAACAATACAAATCTAGCCAAAGCACAGCATTTTTCAGTTTCACTGGTTTCAGTGGGAGTGTCCAACGTGTGTTTAACAATCTTCTATTGAAATTATTGGAATGTAAAAAGTCAGGACCTATACTTTGAGCCTAATCCCATCCCACTTTCCATTCAATTCAATTCAAAACCTTTATTGGAATATGTACAAAGAAACCCAAACAATGGTCCAAGAAAATTATCCACATCATACCCTTGATTAAGCTCAGTTTCCGGAAACAATTCTTATACAAACATGGTAAAAAAATTTAGCCATATTAATTGATACTGCCTCATTTCTGCCAGTTAGTCTGACGATGTCCATTTCAGATCCATTAAGCAACATTATCAAAGGGAGTACATAACGGCTCCTTAGATCTGAATATCGGATACAACTTAATAGGATATGGGGGACTGTCTCCAAGGAACCTGTGCCACAACGGCATGCTTTGGATTGTTTAGCATTAAACCTAGCTTTCATCTCATTTAAGGGAACGGCATTAAATCTAGCTAGGGAGAACACTCTGCGTTCATGCAGATTCGTTAAGAAAGTTAAATAATTACTGCTGAAATCAACCGCCCAGGGTAATCCAATCGAACTTTCCAGTGTTGATGCATCCACAGTGCAGTTTCAAAATGTTCCCTTTCTTTGAGGAGGCCTCCATTACTGCCCCCCCCCCCCCGCAGGATGCAGTGCGTGCCCATTGGCATGGCTACATAGGCTCTGGAAAGTTGGATCGGATTGGGCCCTTTAGTTGGATTGTGGCCATGATTGTAATAATAATGACAAAAATCTATTTTATTTCAAAAACTATCTCTGACAAAAACACTGAGTGACTTCTGCTATGGAAATGTACTTGCCCTGTGCACTAGGTTTGCATGTCAAATACTTAAAACAAAAAATGGGAGGAAGGTAGAGCAATTCATCTCTTGCTCTTTAGTGGATGTAGCAAGCTGTCATGGGTGGAGTTATCCATTATTCAAAGTGAGTTGCTGTAAAGCAGTTTGGTTTATGCTCTGATGAGTCTTCTTTTTAAACTAGTCCCAGTTGACCAGTGCTTTACCAGATTGCTGCTGTTTCAGAGCAGTAAACACATGCCACCGTCCAGAAATCCCATGTGGGTCGAAGCATGCATGGGCTGTTACATTCGTGCCAATGATAAAGCCTGATCAGTGCGCGTATTCCTTTTCTCATTTGGAAAAGGCAAACTTCATTTTTGTGGAAATTATTGGAACGTTTTTTGCATGGCTGAGGAACTTGAGGCACATATCAATTTTCCCCGCATATAAAAAGTTGCTGGGAAGTATTCCAAATCCCTGGCACCTCTTCCATTTAGGAACATATTCCAAGCTTCAGATAGATAATGTGCAGGTGTCCTCTCCACCGGGCCCCCCCCCCAAATCTGCAGGAGTTTTGTTCTGGATAATAGGTAGACTGCGGGTCCCCCCATGGATACGGAAACAGTGGATACAGGAGAACCCTATATAAGTAGTGGCCCCTTGTGCCCATTACCTTTGTTTTTGTTTAGCTGTGATGAAAGCAACCAGCCTGCATGCTATAGAGGGGAGACTAATAGGACATTAACAGGAGAGACTAATAGGACATTAACAGGAAACACTTTCTGTTAATGTTCAGTTAGTCTCCCTCTAGCATGCAGGCTGGGTACCTACATGTCCTGTTCTTCAGTTCAGCAAGAATGTTTCTTGATGAGCAAGAAACATCTGTGTTTCCATCATTGCTAAACAAAAACAAAGGTAAGGGATGCAGGGGGATTCCCTCAAATCCACACATAAATGAGACTACAGATACTGGATCTGGGGGTGACACCTGTATATGGAACAATGCTTATCTATATAATTAAGGAGGATACCTGACTTATGCCACTTGATCAGTGTTGGCCAGTCCTTACGTCTTATATTTATTCAAAAAGATAAAGAAAAATTCATGGTGGAGGGGAACAATGACTTAGTTTACTTACATACTGATTGTTAAAGTATAGCTAATAAATAACCATCTTGTTTAAATTGCAGATTCCACAACATACGCACATTTTCTGTTCAATGCATTTGACACAGACCACAATGGATGTGTGAGTTTTGAGGTAAGGCTTGATGTGGGTCTCTGCTCTTATTTCCTGTTGGCTACACCTGTGGCTTGGTACACCAACAAATAAGTCTTTACAATAGACCATACCAATTGCATATGGTCAATAGAATTGTAATAATAATTAAACTTAGAGCCTGATCCAGTCAACATTTATAGACAGGGGAACTGAGGATCCAAATACATGTTAGACATTTAGCTTAGGTTATGGTGTATTTGTGAAACCATGATTTGTTTAGCTAAATAAAGTGCGTTTTAAAGTCTGAAGCCAAGTTTACTCACAAACCCATGTTTTGTTGGAAGCCAACAAACCAGGATCTGAAACCACAGTTTACAGGTGGTTTGCACTGACTGGCAGTCCCTGCTCATGGGAGTACTGAAAATTTTAGGATGCTTCCATAACGATTGAAAAACTGATATTTGTAAAAGCAGTGATATACCCTTCTTACCAGTAATATCTGAAAATGGGATTCATTAGATCTGTACCTGAGAAATGTAAACTGGGTTCAAAAGTATTGGTAAAAATAGTTGGGATTAAAATTCCATTCTGTTCAGAACTTTACAATTTGACAGCAAATTTCCTAACCTAAAAACATTCATTAGCCTTGCTCCTAAGGTACCAAAAAGAATCAGAAGTGATGATATTACATTGCAATCCTATACATGTTTACTCAGAACTAAGTTCCACTATGTTCTATGGGCTTACTCCCATGGAGGAGTGTATAGGTCCATCAGAGTCAGTACTGTTGACACTAATTTACAGGGACTCTCTGATTGACAGGGATCTCTACAATTTTTTTTCTTCCCTACCTGAAGTTGCTAGGGATTGAAACTAGAACCTTCTGCATGCCAAACAGGTACTCAGCCTCTACACTACAGTTCCTCTCTTAGTAGCTCCCTTAGTATTGCTTTGAAGAATTGATCAGAGGTAATGGAAACAAGAAAAAAAAGGTTACAGTGACTTATATGCCTGTCTGCAGCCTATTGCATACGAGTTGACAGTGCTATTTATTTTACAATGCTATTTAACTGTGCAATCCTAAAAATGTCTACTCATTAGTACATTCCATGGGTCCCATTTTCTAGTAGCAAGTGTGTTTCAAATTGCAGCCTAATAGCCTGATCCTATCGGGCTTTTTAGCACCAGCACTGAGCTCAAGCTCAGTGCTAGTTGACATAAATATGCCATAAAGCACATTTGCAGCACTGTGGGAAGACAGAGTGCCAGCGCCGGGCCAGTACCAGTTCGTGCTGGGCCCAGCATTGGAAGGACGCCAGCCAGTGGTAAGTGGCACTGCTGGCTAGCAGTGTGCAGGGTGAGGGGCATTCTTGGGTAGGGGAAGGGTGGAACAAGAGGAGGGGCTGGGGCGGGAGGGGAGTGGCAGAGATTTCCTCCACTGAAGCCTATCCTCTGTGTTGGACTGAAAAGCCCTACACAGAGGTTCTAAAGTCTGTGCCAGCCAAAGAGCTGGTGCAGATTTCATAAGCCCCATTGCAGGGTCTGCACCCTCCCCCCAAGGAGTCCTCCGGTGGCTTCCTGGCACCTGTTGGATGCAATGCCACCTGGCACCTGTTGAATTTCGATGCTGCTGCACCCAGTGGTGCTGGGAAGCATAGGATTGGGCTAGAAATTGCATTCAAAACCTCTTTCCTTACATCTCAAATGAATTTATTCTGTTCTAGTGCTCATGAAATGAAAGCCAACATCCCAGCAAATTTGATTTCTTTTTCTCCGCAGACTTTATTCATATGTCCTTTTAGGCATCAATTTTCTATACTATACCCTAATTTGGAAAAATTGTTCCTGTTTCCCATTCTTAGCTGTCAGTTTTGATGCAGAAAGAAGCTTATTCCCTATCATTTTGATGTTTGTTTTATTTTATGTTTTGCTGTAGTAATTATCCCTTTACACTTCCCCGCGGCACATCCAACGACTTTGCTGGTAATTCAGAGCCTGTGTATTGCAAGCTATCAAGACTTCTACATAGCCACCAAGTATATTTAAAGCCTACATGTCTGGATTTGCTATAAAACAGGAAATATTTCCCATTAGCCACTCCAGCATGCCTTTTCTGCTACAACTCTTGCTCATTTTCCTGTTCTCTCTTGAGTAGGTTACTAAATGGCCCCTTGTTTTTGCTTTGCCATGCTTTAAAGCACCTCTTTCAGACTGCCTGAAAGTTCAGAATGCTTTTCACAGGTTTATTGTAGTGGTTCACCCTACCACCAGTCTCTTTGATGCATTCCTGGAGACAAGATCTCCTGCCATGTTCTTTGTCCCTCCCCAGGCCTCAGAAATCGAGAAGGACTTCTACTCTCTTGTCTGATCCTCAGATGCCATTTCTCCTCCTTGGCCATCCATCCCTTGATTCCTAAATAGAGCATGAGAAGCCATCCAGATGAAAAGGGTCTACCACCTTTCCCAATACAGTTTATCCAAGTTATGATTAATTGGACACTGCCCAGTGGAGTGCTTCTTGGTCACCTTAGTAATACAGCAGCAACTCCTTCTCCCTTTTCCAGCTATCAGGTGTCCTGGGGGGCGGCATGACTCCTCATAGCAGACTAGTGGGTCTGCTATGGGACTCCACATGCAGAGACACCAACTACAGGGCTCTGTGACATTCATCATTCAGGAACAATGTATTGCATTCACCTCAGGCAAACTAAATAGCAATTTCCAAGGGAACCTAACATTTTAGATTCAAATCAAATTGGTTTTCCCTAACCTGACCTAAGCGCAGATTAGCTTTTCAGTTAGCAAATGCAGTACAGGGAGGTGACATTAAATCCAAGCCCATGTTCAATGCTCACAATGTGTGAGTTTTCTTTTTTTAATGTGGTAACTTACCTTTAAAATAAATTTGAAGTGTGTGAAAAAGTCAAGTTTTTTTTTTGTTGTTCATATTTTATTGAAGATTAGAAAAGACTTCAAGAGTACAATCGGAGCCAAGCAAAGATTAATTCTCACAAATCTGGATTCCACAAGTGCTCATTCTTCCAGCCAATTAATATTCCCCAATGGAGTACAATCAATTTTGAAAAGGATAAAATGGGTTTTAACATAATGAGAAAAACATTAAATGTGAAGAAAAGGTAGAAAGCAAAGGGGATGGAGGAGTAATTGACCAAGCTTGGCTCTTCACTAAACTTCCTTCATCTTCCTTTACATTCCAGTTGACACTTCTCCAAGTCTGAGGCAACATTAAGTGGTTGCCAACCTTTTAAAGGTCAATTCTGGAAATAGGCCCTTAATGAACTAAAAGGAGACTCTTCCCACTCATAAGACCAATGCTCAAAAAAAATAGCATTAGTTTTTGCCTAGTAGCCAGACTTTGAGTTGTGCTAGCAATGTGCCAATAAGCCCTGTGTTCCAAAGCCTTGACACCCTGTTGACACCACTGGGACATGCTTCTGACGGTAAACATCCTTAGGATCAGACATAGATCAGCTATTTTGCTAGGGGGAAAAAAAAATCCCTATTGTTTGCCTCCAAGCAATGACATACAGTAACTACTTCTGCTGAAAGGCTCGCAATATGTGTGTAAAGCCTCCTAAGAACGACAGGTTTACCCTTGTTTACCCTTGTGCGGCTTTACTCTGCCAAGCTTTTGTTTACAGTTCTTTCCAGGCAGAGTAAGTGTATTTCTATGAAACATATTGCTGGGTTTATAGCGGAAGATGTAACAGGCAATTTCCAGGCCTCTTTCTGGCTGGGTGATGCTTGAATCTGATGTCAAAAAGAGCTTTGGGCAGGCTTGGATTGTTGCCGATCAGCTGAAGAATGCTGGTCTTTATTCGTACTGCATCTTTTCTTTCTAATCTCCAAATGGCAGAAGCAGCCCAGAGAAACGATGGTGGCCCTAAAGCTCCAGAATGTAGCCTCTAAATCTTTCTATGCCAGTTGGCAGATCTTTTCCCCTTTCTCATGTCTGGAGCAAAATCTAAGTGCGGAAGCAGGTTGTTTATCCTTCTCTTTTTTTTTTTTTTTTTTTTTTTGAATAGCTCAAAGGATGTTTCAGTGCTTGTAAATGATACTGTGTCAAGAGCAAAGGATTTCAGACTGGGAGTGAGAATCTCTTCTTAGAAAAGGCATGGAGGGAAACAGATGTATTTCTTACCAAAAAAAGAGCTATTTTTAGATGCAGTCTTATTAGACCAGAACAAGGTTCTGTTGTTGTTTCCTATCGCATCACAACAGAAGCAGCACATAAAAAGCCAGAAAATGCTCTTGAGCGGATGTCTTTAAGATGATGTTGCACTATAGCAACCAATTTAAAGGAATATTTGAATGCATCATAAGGCTTTTGCTGTTTCAATCCATTTCTTTGTCTGTAAACCTCTGCTTTGTCATGAGCGAAAATAATTTTTGTGAATATTGCCAGTTAGAGTAGTTCTCTTCAAAGAAATATGTATCTCAGCTTAATGCTTTAGCACATGTAATATATGGGTTGCTTAATGCATTTCAAGTATTTTTTTTTTAATCTGGGAGACTGTCATTCAGTTCTTTCAAGGAGAAACCACAACTTCCTTCCACACCACTTCAAATGAATTAGAGTAGCTCCTGATGAAGAGTTTCAATAGTTAGAATATGTTGAGCAAGAAGACCTCTTCTGTGTACCTATCCGGTGTCATAATCACCTTCATGTGTTCTGGCTCCCCCCCCCCATGAGCTGGTCAGCAATGGCAGCCCTGCAGACCCTGGAGGGCCTCCTGGCTGGATTGAGAAGCAGCCACATCCTCCAGAGCAGCAGGAATGCCGCTCATTGATGAGCACGGGTGAGGGAGTGCCAGAGGAAGGGCAGCACCTCCCCCAAGGCAGACAAGGAAAGCTGACAAGGGGACTAAGTGGCCAGCAGGGAGTTGAGGTGGCAAACTGTGTGGGGTGGTTTATTGGGCCCAATCAGTCCTTGGGAGGAAGATAAAAGGAAAGTGTATGATGAAGGCTACTATGGAGAGAACAAACCCTGAAGAGGAGTGGCTCCTTCTCCCTGTGCTGCAAACCAAGAACTGATGGGTTAAGGTTGGAAATGGGGACACTGACCAGGCTGCCTGTGGTAGGCTGACACCACAATACCTTGAGTTCATCTTCTTTTTTTGTTTCTGCGTTTGATGCCATCCCTTTCTAGCCTCATTAGTGGATAGTTACAGTCTTTTCAGTTGTTGTTTTTAAATAAAATCTCCACTCATGAGTTTGTGAGACTTGCATGCTTCAGGATCTTGGGTATGTAGCTCGAGAGGTGTAGAAGCACAAACGGTGGGACTTTCTGAATTGATATAGGTGAGTTGCAGGTACAAAGAATGGGCAGAATCCAGCCAAAGTTAAGCACATTTCAGGCCTGCTGACTTCAGTGCGACTTTAATCCTATGTATACTTACCTAGGAGTAAGTCCCAATGCTTAACTCTGAGTAGATCAGGCCTAATATTTTAATTTAGTGGTAAATTATGACATGTTTTTTCTTTATAAAGATCAAAGCAATTTACTTGCATCTCTAACTGATCTTTTATCAAGGGAGATCTAGGGATTCCATCTATACCCACTTATCTTCAACAGTGCTATACTGAATGATCCCCAACCATGATTTTGCTTGCTGATGCATCTCATCATATATTGCTTATTTTGTTGCAACTTTGCTGCCCCACATATTGTTACTTGTTTTGGATAGTGAAGTATCAGACTGTTGTTTTTAGAGTGCTCTGACTGCCTTAGAACCATATGGTAAAGGGCAGGATCGAAATGTAAATAATAAATATTGGAGATTGCAACAGAGGTGAAGGACCTCAGGACGGTTCTTCTGGACAGGCATATACTGGAAGGAAGGAGGACCAGAATTTACCAGCTCAGTGTGGAAAGTGACACAAGGCAGATGGCTTTAGATTAGAAGAACCACAGTTCAGCACTGGTTAAGGCTTTTGATTCCACTGGGAGAATTCAGCATGTAAGTAATTCTACCCTGTTGAAATGAATTGGCCTCAAATGTGTTAACTTTGGTTGGACATTTCCTAGACCTTGACATCTACTTTGATGGGCTTTCATGGCACCACTCAACACTTGCATACGTATTTCAAATCCATAGGAGTAAGTCAACGTTCTTGACAACCAAATGGTCACTTGAGTAGTGATAGATTCAGAACCTGCCAGTTGTGTAGTAGCAGTCTTCTCCTAGTGGTCTTGAATGAAAGCTAGATCTCGTCTGCTTACAATATTATTTGGTAATTGTACCTGAGACGCAAAAGCACTGTGCTGAAGAACCGCAACAGATGACATCCTGTCTAGATGATATGCTATTCCAAAAGAGATAACAGACCAAATGGATAAGAAAATCAGATCCAACCTCGTGTTCTTCTATTTGCTTTCATACAAACCAGTGGTCAAAGGGCTTGTGCTGATCAGAAAACACACATCAAATTAAGATTATGCCACAGAAAGGTGCCACATTTGCAGCTGCAGACTTCTGTAATCAGCGGACGTTTGTTTCTTGCTTTGTGAGGAGAGTCCTTCTTTTCTCTTTCTCATCCTTGAAGATCTCAGTTGCATTGGGACAAATCCTCAAGGGACCACAGCAGCCAGGGTCCAAAGCATTGTTGAGCTCATACAAGGCTCATACATATTCCCTCCCTTTCTTTAATTTCAATGGCAAATTCCAACTGCTTTTGAAAAACTGCTCTGCTCCAAAAGGTGTTTGAGATGTGACAGCAGGGACTGGGCGGGGATGCTATTTGAGAAAAGCATCACTTTCCATTGTCTGTCTGAAAGTCTGCTATTTGCTCCTATTAGTCAGCTTTGTTTGAGAATTTCAGAACTCTCTGGTCTGCTTCAAGGACTACTGAAAGCAATTAGCACTTTCCAAAGGACTTCAACCAGAGACTAGATTTCTGCTAAAATGGGTGCTTATTTAATCCTGTGCCTGCTCTAATTCTATTAAGGATAATGTTCCTCTTGGTAGATATTTCTATCATCCCACTGCACTTGGGGGTCTGATTCTGCACCATTTGCCAGCCCTGTGCATAAGAAACAGGTGATCTTGTTTCCCAGGCCAATAGGAAATTGAAGGCACTCAAATTTAATCTCAAAGGAGGTCCTTAAAGAGACACCTCCATATTTAACTTCTACAAAACAACGGTGGATCCCTTTCAACGCAGCACTGTAATTAACTTTTCCATGTTCTAGTGGTCTCCAAACATTTTGGCCAGAGGGCAGCATCAAATATCTGGTGTGGTGTTGAGGGCCAGAAAAATAATTTAAATATAAAATTTAAATAAATAAATTTGAGATGGAACTTAGATGAGTGAATAAATGAATGGGCTCATTCATTCAACCTCTCTGGCCCTCAAAACACCCTCCAGATACAATCAGAGCTCAGTTCTCGTCATGTTCAGTTGAGTGGGCCAGAGGTTTTCAGGGCACAAGAGGTTGGCCGCGGGCCAGATAGAGGCTTGCCATGGGCGACATCTGGCCCCCGAGCCGGGGTTTGGAGACCCCTGTTCTAAGATATGAGATACGCATTATTAGTCACTTTTATCTCTCCTAGGACAACACATTTATATTACTAAAGAAATTGAGTTTATTGATTGTAGGCTAATGCAAAAGTTAAGAAGCCTAATCTGCTGTCAGACAAAATCAGACACACTGCTTTAAGGACCCTTCGTTGCCTTCAGCAACGAGAACATCCAACATCCATTTGGTGCCAGCTAGGAGCGGGACATAAGACTCAACTGGCTTGGCAACTTTGTTTTGGCATACAACAGCCATAATCCTTGAGCTAATTTACACTGGAGATGTCCCACAATCATCAGTGATAGAGCCTAATGATTTATACAGAAGTGATGCAACATGGTCCAGCCCAAATTAAGCACTTTAAATCTTTATTTTATTAAAGCTGTGACCATGAGCTGGCCAAAGTTAATTACCATTAGGCCCCACTGATTTCAATGGAAGAGTTAACTACATGCTTAGCTATCTGCCATTGACATTGCTGGGGCCATTGGCACTTCAGTTTTAATGTTTTGAGTCTTCTACACAAGGACAAGAAACAAAGCTGCCATTTTGTGTCGTGGCATGAAGTTTCACTCCTGCCTGGCATTCTTTTTGTTTGTTTCTCCAATTTTCTAAAATAAATTACGATGTTGTCAGATTATTTTTCAGATTTTTTTTTAGCAATTAAACAACAAATGCCATATTTTTCTTTCTTGCAGGACTTTGTTATGGGACTTTCAATTTTGCTCCGGGGGACAGTGGAAGAAAAACTGAACTGGGCTTTTAATTTGTATGATATCAATAAGGACGGCTATATAACTAAAGAGGTAAGGAGTCCATTTCAGTCAGTGGAAGCTGAATGATCTGGTCCCCCACTTCATACACCCAGGCTTTGTGTTTGTTCCACAACTGAAAGCTGGGTCAGACCAGAGACATTACCCCAAGTGGTTGCAGTGGATCTTTTTGGTCTTGAGTTATTGCCCAGGATCTCTTGGGTAGAGGACAAAGTTCTCAGACAATGCAGAGCAGCCCCTGCTCCAGTAAAATGAGACCCTGTTGTGCAAACCGAATCACTGGCTCCAGCATTTCATTTCTGCTTTTGGAACTTTTTTATAGGACTAGGAAAACTGAGACACTTGCCTAGGGGCACATGAACCAGTCTGCCCTGCCCCATGTGCCTATGAATAATGAATGGGGAGAGAGGGCAGGGGGATGATGGATGGAAGGAGAGAAAGTAAGCCTGGATCATGCCCTGAGAGACTGGGATTGTTTTTGCTTCATATCATTGGATGAGGGGTGCTAGGAAAAAATATGCAGTGGAAATGCACTGTCTTTCTTATCAAACATGTATTGGATTGCACTCTAATATACTTGTTATAGTTATTTATTTAAAATATTTATATCCACACCATCCTTCCCCAAAGACACCTGCAGGGCATCTAACAATGCAATTTAAAACTAACTCTAACATAATAAAAACAAAATCATCAAAAGTGTTTAAAAAACAACCCACAAGACAAGGAGTTACAAACAAAGACATCAAGGACAACAACCAGAACTGAGACCAAAAAAGAAAAAAGATGAGTGGAACACTTACAGATTCAAGAGAGTTTTTGCTGCCTGTTTAAACACTGGCAGTGACAGGGCCCCCTGGGATATTTATTTAGGATACTTTTGATTCCACCTTAAAATTGTATACATTTATTTTAAACTAACCTAATAATTTGGAATGAAATGAGAGATTTAATCAATGAAGTACAGGTCAGTCTGCAGCATCCGCAAGGATTCCATTCCCGGATACTGAAAACCACAGATACCCAGGTCTCACTTTAAATGACCTTTGGATTCTTTAAAGTGCACAAAAATCAGAAAATTTTCCTACCTTTGCAAAACTGTGCCGTTCCCAAGCCTCAGGGCTAAAAATAGCTCTAAAGACAAACTTCTGGGTCTCCCAGTGTTGTATACTATAGAGCTATACCACATTCAGACTCTAGAAGGGGCTGAATGCAATGGAATCTAATGGAATGAAAATTTTAATTATTCTTATTCCATTCTATCTACTTCAATTTGCCTAACAATGTTTTCCTTTCAAAGGAAACCTGCATTTAAGGAACCCTGTCCTATCTCAGATGTTGTTGTTTTTTTACTTTAAATTAACTGAGTTTCAAATAAGATGATGGGTTTGCAGTTATGATTTTAAAACGCAGGTGGTTTTGTTCTTATTCTTCCTGGTTTTCTGGTTCCTGATGGCCCTTTCTTTCATATGGCTTTTGTGGACAACTCTAATTTGCAGCTCTAAGAACATTTGCCATATTCAGAGAAACTAGTTGGTTTCTACATGCAGATCAGTTCTCTTTTCAGTGGAAAAGGCAGCTTGGGGTGGGAAGAAACATCCAGCAGCTGACGTGAGTGTTGATTGCTGCAAGCGCTTGACTTCTTCAGCCACCACCAGTCAGCTCTTACTCCTTTCAAAGCAAACTCATTTCCATGCATAACAATTTCTGCCTCACTCCTTTGGTTCTCCATAGGAAATGCTTGATATTATGAAAGCTATATATGATATGATGGGGAAATGCACATATCCTGTTCTCAAAGACGATGTCCCAAGGCAACATGTGGAAACGTTTTTCCAGGTAGGTTTCACCAATACATGCTAGAAAACATGTTGATCTTGGATATATGTCTATGGTTGACATTTTGATGGTCAGGAAACCATGTGCTGTCACTTATTTGACCAGTAGCAAGCATGCATGCTTATAGAGAAGCACGTCTGACTTAATTACTATGGAATTAGTCCACTGAATAATGTTTGAAATTGCAGCCTGCTTGGTCACTCTTCCCCCCCCCCCCCCAACACATTTCATGTTTTTGTCTTACCTGTACTGGCAGTCTCCCACATGGTTGAGACACAAAGTTTTAACCAGGAAGGCTACAATTTATCAAGGGAAACATACAACTTTAGCAAAGGTCAGAGCAGTTACGTTAATGACCTTGCTTCTTTGATTGGTGTATGTTACCATGTGTACCTACTCTTTGTTTCAAACAGTAATAAAAGGAGCTGGCTTTAACAGGAGTCTGACATTATTTAAGGAACTTTTCTTCTTTGGCAGAAAATGGACAAGAATAAGGATGGTGTAGTTACCATAGATGAATTCATTGAAAGTTGCCAAAAAGTGAGTAATCAGTGGTAACTTTATTACTATTGCTCTTAATTGATGTTGCCTATGTGGGAAAGGGTGAGAACAGTGGTATAAGAATGCGGCACATGCGATATTTCACAAACTCTTCCTGTACTTCAGAAAACACTATTTAGTATTTCAATTTAATATTTATGCACATCTATGCACCAACCCTCCCTCCACCACAGTGTTGCGCAGCCAGTGGTACTCATACCACTAGTGGTACTCAAGGTGGTGTCTGCTGGTACTCAAGGATCCCCAGATTCCTACCACCTGGCATCAAGACAAGCAATGCAATGTGACAGGCAGCAGTAGGAGGCTCAGCAGGCAGAACTCCAGTGTGTACTTTTTGCATGGCATGACAGGGCCAGCCCATCATCAAAGTTTCTTCCAGTGGTACTTTCAATAGGTGGACCATACAAAGTGGTACAATGGGGGACAAACATTGAGAAATGCTGCTCTTCCACATGGTATCCCAAATGATATTCAATTATTGATCAAGTGATCAACATTATTCATTCATTTATGTTTTTTTTCTACTGCAGTCTTCTATGACACACAAGAAAGAGGGAAGCGTCCAAAGGAGAGGCAGCCAAACCCAAGAAAAATAGAGGTGTAGCTCTTCCCACATTTGCTGAATTCCCTCTTCTGGGATGCTCAATATAATTAGTGACTAAATAATTCAAAAATAAAGACTGGTTATTTGTTACATTTTTATTAAATTAGGTTTTAATTCGATTTTACTTTTCTGCACCTTCCTGGAGTTTGCCTCTTCCTTTTGCTATCTTCAAGAGGGCACAAAAAGAGCGGGGGGGGGGCCTATATCTGGTCCACGAGATCCCCCGCGCCCCCCCACATGTGCTCCCTCTGGAGGCGAGAGGAGCTCTGCTCGCCTCCAGAGGGTCCTCCGAGCCAAGGAGAGGCTGCAGATGTTTGTCCATGGCCTCTGCGGAACTCCGCCTAAGTCCTAGAACTGGTTTCTCCGTGAAACTGAAAGTGACTTTATAAATGCCTTATAAGGCATTGGGAGGCCTAGGGAATAGGCCTTTCCTCACAATGATTTTTGGGATAAATAGCACCTGTTGCTCACAAGACTGTTACCACTATCAGCAAAATGACATGGGATGGAGTGGGTGTCTGTCTTCTACCTCTAAACAACATCTCTAAACTTCTGGTGCGTTTTTTGAGGAAGGGCAATTTCAGCCAGCAAAGTAGCAGGCAGTTGATGGGTGTGGGTGCTCAGACTATCCCCTATAGAGGCTGGGGGGGGGGGGAATTAATTCAGGCAGGTTTTGAAACCAAAGCCACCACCCCCTCCCCCTTGCAGATGCTTGAAAACATGGGCTAAAGCCATTTAATGTAGTTTCACTCTCAATTACTCTCTGCTAGTGTCTTAAATATACTAAAAAAAAGAAAAGAAAGGTATTTAAAATGAACCAAGAGCCTCTTTTGAGAACCCCTCCTTTTGCAGAACAATTATGTATGATTGTACTGCTAATACTGCACTCTTTGACTTACAAATCTTACTGTTTTTGTTCTTATCACCAAGTCACAAGTGTTGTAATTACATGCAGACAACAGTATGCATTGCAGAATGTTCTATTTGTTCTTTCATAATGTAAGAATAAGCAGTAAAATGAATCTGCTATGATGGAGGCAGAAGGGCCACAGCTTTAAAACATCATGCAGATTGCTTTGAAAGGTATATGGGGTGAAAAGTGAACTGTAAATTTTGGAAGTATATCATTATGCATTAATTACAAATTATCTTAACACTAGAGTACCAGTCATGTAGAAAATTTAAGGAGGCTCATCTGGCCCTCTGATTGTGCTCTCTAATATGTTAAACATATTTATGCCTGGGCTGCTAAGGTTTTCCAAGCTAAAGGTCTGGCTGCGTACTCAACTGCAGCAGATTACACTGGCCATAAGTACATCCCTTAGGCCTCATTTATATGTGACATGGTCACAGGCAAAGTACTTGCCCCTATACACATGCACCCTAGCATGTTTAAATGTACTTGCCAACCATGTACATTATTGCCATGCTTGTGCTATGGCTCTTGAGGTCAAAACATGTGGTTAAATTTTAAAATGCATGTATCAAAAGCCATTGTGATCAAGGTGGGGAGAACAAGTCTGTTTGTCAAAGACAAAAAAAATCCAACTGATCACATTCAAACCCTTTAAAGATCACAGTCCTTTTCAGCATGACGAGAGGTACACTACTGTCTGCAATAAGAACACTCATAACTTTTTACTTTCAGGTATTAAATTTCTTGTTAAGATGAGATAACGTGTTTTTTTTCTTACAGGATGAAAACATAATGCGTTCCATGCAGCTCTTTGAAAACGTGATTTAACCTCATGCAGGCCAATTAAAGGACAATGAGAACAATTCTGCAGCAACAAATCCATAGAGCCGTTGCCACTTCTACCATAAAACAGGATTGCTCAGCTTTACACTGAGATGTGTATAATGCAAATAAGCTTTGTTTAATTAAAGCCTTCCTACCGAGACCGTATTTTTCCACTAGCAGAGGTAAAACAGTCCTCTTAAACAATGCTTGTGTAGTTGTTAAAACCTCATTGGATTCAGAAAACAATCCAAAGAAAATCAACTTAGTATGAAAGCTGCTTTATTGTCATCCGATCCTTGATAGAAACAGTCCACGGGAGATGGGAAACAATAGGATCAGTTACTTATTTCTAAAATGCAATATTATTCTATTTCATGCACCCCTTTATACTGACATCCTTGTACACAATTCCCAGCTAACGATTATTACAGCCAACCCTGCTTTGGGCACAGTTTTCACAGGGCATAACAAAAGTGTCATTTCATCAGTTTCTTCCTACTCTGCCTGTGAACTGATATCCTAACAGGCTGTTACAAGAAATGGGAAGGTTTGAGTGTACCTCTCTTGCAGCCTGCCTCAGTCTGGAACTCATGTTCCTTGAGGAAATGTAGAGGTGGGTAATATGGATTGGGAAAGCAGGACAGGTCACTGGATTCTCCTAATGGACAGGCATATCAAGTGCATCAAGTAAACCAGGGGAAAGAGTTCTGTTACACATATTGTGATACTGTAACACAGGGAAAGGATTGTACCTGCTGGATGTTGGTGCAAGAGCCTACTGTTTGTTTCATGACCTACTAATTTTATAGAAGGTTCTTTTTTCTTTACAGTAAAAATGTTCAATGGCTTGGCTGGATTAATACCTTGTGGCAACATCTTTGGTCCTCAAGACTCCCCATTTACTTAAATCAAGCTAGAATTATATGTGAAATTTTAGGCTCCAAAATAAAGGATATAAATTAATAATGCTGTATTCAACTGCATAAAAAAATCAATGAACATAAATATTACTTTCTTAAGTCTTTTCTGCTAATTAACAGAGGGAAAAAGAAAACAATGTACTTAATGTTTCAGCATTCTCTGCCCAGGATATCAAGCAGTATTTAGTCATACCAAACATCAGAGAGCCTAGGAGCAACCCATCCTTGCATTCTTTTTCTCTCTGTTGCATACTCCCATTTTACTCTGGGATGTTATTTTTATTTAGCAGTTATTCAAAAGCTACAGTAACAGCACATTTTTGAGAAAGGTGATAGTAGTTTTATTAATTTTTTTAAATGGCTACAATCCATTACCACTGTGCAGGAAAGACAGCAAGGAAATGTTCTGCCATTGGAGGATAGGAAGCAAGTGGAACAAGGGCTGAATGATCACTGAAGGAGCAGAAGATTGGTCAGAATGACTGACCGATCCATATGCAAGCAACTTGCACTGAGACCAGGAATAGCTTGTCAGGCAGACAGGGTCCTTTGGACATGTCTAGGGAAGTAGTACATGTCAGGCCAATATGGGAAAGCAAGGGAGAGAAGAGGGTGTATAAGCTGGCCTGGTCACTGCCCTTCTTCCCTGTCATCCACGCACACAATTACCAATGAGGATTCACCTTACCCCAACACAATCAAATCATTCTTAATTACTGCCTGGCCAGAACAGGCCATTACTACTGGTGCAGGACACATGCCAACCTTAATTGTGACATTTCAGCATAAAAAGCTTACAGAAGTACAAAGAATATTTGCAAACTGATTTTGCAAAAATAAAGCAGGCATCTATTCTGGTGTAGAGATGGAATACAGAGGCACATTGAAGGCTGCTCTGCTATCACCAGTGTAGGAATACGAGTAGTACAATACATGTACACCTGAAATTTGCTGTAGTAAGTTTGTGAAAATTAAATGTGCACATTTTATAATAAAATGAAAACACAAGACTATCTGGTCAGTTGGTTTGTTTTAAAGGACTTTAAGCGGAGTCAGCACTCAAAAAAAAGTTTTATGTAAACATTTAATACTGGACGCTTTAAGTCAATCTTTTAATACTCAACATTCCACTTTGTTTTTAATGCAAGGGTATAGTCATTGAAACATATTGTTTGCTCTAAGACAGATCTCAGTTTTACTGAAACACAGATTAAGGTGCCCAGAACTGTTAGAGTAAGATTTCTTTCCATAAATTGACAGTACAAAAATAGGTTTTTCTGTGACATAGCAAGGAATTTGTTCCTGCTTAAAAATAAATTAATCATGGCAGAAGCCATGTAGAGTTACACACTCTCTAGTCCTATTGTCTTCAGCGGGAGAGGTTTTGGCATATGCATAACTCTCTCCCACACCTAAAGCAGTGGGGCTTAACAGTGCCTCCCTTTGATTGGATTGTGCCCTAAATTCCTAAGTCATCGAATTTCATACACATACCAAACTAGTATCACAGTTAGAAAAAAAACCATGCAGTATACATAGCAAATGCTGTATCCCTATTATCTTTAAAGTCACATTTGACAAAGGTGGATAAAGTCCATTATTTAATGTATTAAAACAAACTGATTTGCAGTTCCTGCTAGAAGTACTGGAACAATGATGATAATACCATTTGCCATAATTAAGTGCATTGAGAATGTGTACTCTTACCTTATGTCTTAATTTTTAATCCCTTGTTTTCCCCAAGGGTTTACCAAACAATGCACTATGGAAACATAAGTGACAAAACACAGTTTGAAAAGGATGCAGGTTGACGTCTCTTCTCAAGAGGAAATTGAGCAATATGTTGGAATTTTAGATTTTATAATCGTCAGACTTTCCTGTTGAGAAAATGAGAATTGAACATGGTAAATAACTACTAAGTTTGTGTTAAAATCATTTGAAGGCACAATCAATATATAGCAAACATGTGAACTGGAACACCATGCCACTTTCTCTCCAGCAACAAATTGCAGTATAGTCACGTATATGATGCAACTGAAAAGAATTTCAAAACTTTGTCCTGAAAAATCTGAAAAATGTAAACGATCTTTACTACTTCTTTCCCAACTGACCTTTTATACCTTAATATGACATGAAACATAAGAACATAAAAACAGCCCCACTGGATCAGGCCCTAGGCCCATCTAGTCCAGCTTCCTGTATCTCACAGCGGCCCACCAAATGCCCCAGGGAGCACACCAGATAACAAGAGACCTGCAAGGCATTCTGGGAATTGTAGTTAAGAACATAAGAGCAGCCCCACTGGATCAGGCCATAGGCCCATCTAGTCCAGCTTCCTGTATCTCACAGCGGCCCACCAAATGCCCCAGGGAGCACACCAGACAACAAGAGACCTGCAAGGCTTCCTGGGAATTGTAGTTAAGACCATAAGAACAGCCCCACTGGATCAGGCCATAGGCCCATCTAGTCCAGCTTCCTGTATCTCACAGCGGCCCACCAAATGCCCCAGGGAGCGCACCAGACAACAAGAGACCTGCAAGGCTTCCTGGGAATTGTAGTTAAGAACATAAGAACAGCCCCACTGGATCAGGCCCTAGGCCCATCTAGTCCAGCTTCCTGTATCTCACAGCGGCCCACCAAATGCCCCAGGGAGCACACCAGATAACAAGAGACCTGCAAGGCATTCTGGGAATTGTAGTTAAGAACATAAGAGCAGCCCCACTGGATCAGGCCATAGGCCCATCTAGTCCAGCTTCCTGTATCTCACAGCGGCCCACCAAATGCCCCAGGGAGCACACCAGACAACAAGAGACCTGCAAGGCTTCCTGGGAATTGTAGTTAAGAACATAAGAGCAGCCCCACTGGATCAGGCCATAGGCCCATCTAGTCCAGCTTCCTGTATCTCACAGCAGCCCACCAAATGCCCCAGGGAGCACACCAGATAACAAGAGACCTGCAAGGCTTTCTGGGAATTGTAGTTAAGAACATAAGAGCAGCCCCACTGGATCAGGCCATAGGCCCATCTAGTCCAGCTTCCTGTATCTCACAGCAGCCCACCAAATGCCCCAGGGAGCACACCAGATAACAAGAGACCTGCAAGGCTTTCTGGGAATTGTAGTTAAGAACATAAGAACAGCCCTGCTGGATCAGGCCATAGGCCCATCTAGTCCAGCTTCCTGTATCTCACAGCGGCCCACCAAATGCCCCAGGGAGCACACCAGATAACAAGAGACCTCATCCTGGTGCCCTCTCTTGCATCTGGCATTCTGACACAGCCCAAACTATCAAGCTTATCCTGTCAATAAGAGCACATACAAAGTTCACATTGAAACTGCTTTTAAACATGAGTAATTTATTAATATGATGCTCTCTCCAAACTGTCCTGGTTTACAATGCACATTTTATCACTTGCAATATGAAGTCATGACTTGAAGGGCCCTCCATAGACACAACACTACAGTTTAGGGCAGGGGTGTCAAATATAAGGCTTGCAGGCTGAATGCGGCCCCTAGAGATAATTTATCCAGCCCCATTATAATTGGGCTCTCTCATATCTTGAAAATATGAACAAGATTTGCACATTTTCTCTTCTGTCATTTGCAGCTAATGAGTTTCTATGTCAGAACAAAGTGCTTATTTCTGGTCATCATGATGTCACTTTCTAGTTATTGACGTCCCTTCTGGCCCTCAGAAGCCACCATGAATGCCAGGCACTTCAGTGCCCTGTATAAGTGTGACTATCTGTGGTTTAGGAGTTGCAGACGTATCATTAGTAAAAAAAAAACCACACATGCAAGACATGTTGTGCATGGAGTTCTCTGTGAGCTGAAGCCTATGGGCATGGAGGACTTTTACAAAAGACAAAGTCCTCACAATCTTCTGTAGGGAAGAGAGAGCAAGAAAATGGATTCAGTCCTACTTGCCGTTTCCCCAATAAACAGCTGATTAGCAGAATTTCCACTGCATATACTCCTAGATTAGAGCCAGAATGTTCATATCTACTCAAATGAAATTATTTTTGAGCAAGCTGCTTTATGCATTCAGTTATCTGGTATTTAGTAATTAAGTGCAAGGAAATCAAGCAATTATGTGCATGTATGAACCAGCCCATACTTTGTCCTATAACTTAGAATTATGTTTGAGAGAAGTCAGTGGGAGAGGTTCTGGCACATGCATAACTCTCTCTTACTTTCAGTGCCTCCATTTACCCCACTTTCCCTTAAAAGTACTTGCCCATAACTTTGGCAGTACAAGTGCAGTATGGGATTTGTTTAGTGGTTTGATATGAGTTCCCAAGCACTCTATTACCAGGACGAAATGGGTGTGGCAATTTTAGCGCAAGTGCTTTGAAAACAGTAATGAGAGAGAGCTGGTTGGAAACATTCACATAGGAATGTCCTCCTCTCCTCCCACTTGCAAATGAAAAAGGAATTATCTTTGCAGACCCACACTTCCAAGTAACTTAGGAAGAGGGTGTAAGGCACTCATCTGAATTCCTGCATTCCACTCATCTAGTATTAACCTCACATTACTTCCAAGAGGTAGGCAGGCTTCTGTTTACATAAAACAAGTTCAATGGATCAGGAAAACCAACAACAATGAGATGTGTTACTGACTAGATACATGTTAGTTTTGTCCTGCAGACCACTCCAGTGTCATAGTATGCTATCTTGACTACATGAGATGAACTTAATACTGCTAGGCCAGTGGTTCTCAAACCCTCTGGTTTACAATGCACATTTTACAATGCAAGTGATAAAATGTGCATTGTAAACACTCTGGGAGAGTTTGAGAGCCACTAAGTTCTTCCATGGGCGGGAGGGGGGAGGCAGCAGGGGCGGGGGAAGGCAGCGGCGCGATCCCCAGGATCATGCCGCTCAGGGGGGCTGCAGGGGCTTGGGTACATGTACCCAAGCCCCTGCAGCCTCCTGGGGGTGCGAGGAGCCTGGTGTGACCTGCAGCAGGGCTCCCCGCAGCAATGAAGGTAGATGCAGAGCAATCACGCCCCGCCTCCACTAAAGCGGAAGTGGACCGAAAGCCTCCACTAAAGAAGAAGTGGACCGAAAGCCTCCGCTAAAGAGGAAGTAGAGTGCGATTGCTCTGCATCTACATTCACTGCTGCAGGGAGCCCTGTTGCAGGTCGCGCCGGGCTACCCACACCCCCGGGAGGCTGCAGGGGCTTGGGTACGTGTACCTGAGCGGCGCAATCCTGGGGATCACACCGCTGCCTCCTCCCTGCCTCCAGGCTGCCCCTGCCCCTTAAGGGGGCAGGAGCCAGGGCCCGCAGGCTGGGGCGTCGCAATGCCCCAGTTTGAAAAGCCCTGTGCTAGGCAGTGGGAACAACACATAAGTTTGCTGTAGTAGCAGCCCCTTGGTTCAACTCACCTTCCCACCATACTGTTCCAGCTTTTGCAAAGCATCTGTAGTCTGTTCTTTGAACTTCTTGCTCATCTGCCTCTTTGAAAGCTGTTGTAAAAGTAAAATGCAACAAGGGTTTGATTTTTAAAACTGTCCAAAGTTGTGCAGCTGTGGGCTTCTTCAGTATTAGTTGTTGACCAGAAACAAGACCTGGGTGACACTGACTGATAACAGACTGCACTAATTTCATAGATTCAAGCATCTATCAAGTCACATAACACGGCTGGTTGCTATGATCAGTTTGGCAGGCCACGAGCTGTGTCAGCCTGATGAGGTTCTAGAGCGGGGTGGCAAACCTAGGCAGGGCCAAGGTGACACGTGAAAAGATTTTGTTAGCACATGTTCTGCAGTGCCAATCACTAAATGCAAGCAAGAACTGGATCATCCTTTTCTCTCCTCATGTTCCATTCTTGCACAGGATTTAAAGGGATTGTGTCTTTTGAAACTTTAAATGCGTGAGAAAGTTGTGCTTCACTACCCTTCACCTCACACCACACTTGCACAGCATTTAAAGGGATGTGTTCCCTTTAAACCACACACAACAACTGAGCACAGTGATGAGGTAAGGAGCATCAATCCCCCCATTCTTGTTCCAGTGCTGCAGGAAGAGGAAGGCACTGACAAGATTGCCAGGCTCCTGATCACCTCTGCCATGAAAAAATTACTAAATATCAGGATTTGAAAATTGAAATCCAAAGATTATGGTGCAAACCAGCAGCGGTTATCTCAGTTGTGATTGGTACACTGGGTGCAGTCCCAAAAATGCTTCCAATTAAAACATCTGAATATTGACAAAATCACTATCAGTCAAATTCAAAAAGCTACCCTACTTGGTTCAGCACACATTATTCGTGAATACATTAGGATGCCCAAGGTGGGATCCAACTAGTAATTAATGCCAAGTCCAGCCAAGAATGGGCAGCTGTGATATGCAAGAAAGGATAATAATAAGGCTAAATACTGAAAAATTGAGTAAAAATGTCAAGGTGGCACCTGAGTCTGGTGGACCTCAGTACCGTGGTCCATGCTCCATGACATCTTGTTTAGACTACTGTAATGCACTCTTAGATGGGTGAATTACAGTAGTCTAAAGACAGTCCACAAGCTGCAGTTAGTGCAGACTGCAGTGGCTTGGCTGGTCACTGGGGCTCGGCAGGTTTAGCATGCTATGCCACAGCTCTGGTGGCTGCACCGGCCACCCATTCATTTCCGAGCCCAATGGTTGGTGATCACCCTTTAAAGCCTTCTATGGCATGGGGCTGGGATATCTTAAAAACTGCCACCTGCACGTTCCCTATGATTATCAGATAGGGCCCTGATTAAGACACAGCCACCATCTGAGGCCAAGGGGAAGGCAGCAAGGTGCAGGGTCTTCTTTGTTGTGGCACCACATCTGTGGAATCAACTCCCAAAAGATCGAAGGACAGCTCCCATTTTATATGGTTTTCAACAGGGTTTAAATATACAGGTGCAACCTATTTATCCACGGGGTTTTTATCTCAACATGATAAGAAGGGCCCTTTAAATTAAAGGAAAAAAGTTGTTTAACAATAGCTTCATTAATGTGAGAGAGAGCAGCTAGCTAACAATCCATCAATCATTCTCTCTCCAGGCACAGCTTCACTCTAAGGCAAGCAGCCCCTCCCTTCCCCCTAAGCATGTGAAAGGAAGATAATCACTTTGCATTCCTTCCCAGCACAGCACTCAGGTGATATGTTATGCTTTTTATCTGTTTTTAAATTATGTTTTTAATTTGTTTTAACCTTGTTTTGTAAGCCACCTTGAGTCCCTTTGGGAAGAAAGGCAGGGTAAAAATTAATAATAATAATAATAGCAGCAGCAGCAGCAGCAGCACTCTGGGTGAAGGGTTGCTGGCTCAAAGTGAAGCCTTTTTAAGTGCCTGGAGAGAGACTGATTGACAGATTGTTTGCCTAATGACTGTCTTACATCACAAAGGTCAGCAAGGCTGTTTTGAAATTGCCTAGCAAAGGGACATTTTTTAAAAATGGTTTTACTTTAATGTGATTTTGCCATCCACATGAGTTCTGGGAACAGAACTCTCAAGAATAATGAGACTCAACCTCTATACTAGTATACATTATAAATTTTTTTAAATACTGATAATCTGCTGCTCAAAATTACCATAGACACACATAAATTTTAAAAAAAATTATCACTAAGTGGGACACACACTCTAAAAATCGTTTGTCACCCATGTTCTAAAGCAGGGGGTGTCACCCATGTTCTAAAGCTCTAGATCGGGGTGTCCAAAGTTTTTGGCAGGAGGGCCACATAGTCTCTCAGACACTGTGTCGGGGGCCAGGGGGAAAAAGAATTTACATTTAAAATTTTAATAAATTTACATAAGTTTACATAAATGAATATATTAAAGATGAACTTATATGAATGAATGAAGGTCTTGTAATAGCTCAAGGCCTATAAAAGGCCTTGCACAAAGCAAGGCCGGCCTTTCCTTTGCTGCTGCTACTGCATCACAGACGTGAAACAGCAGACGTGTCACTAGCACTTGGTTTTGTGTTCCTCAATCACCCCAGAAGAAATGCAAGTTGGCCACTGGTAAACAGTGTACTCACACTTGAAAGAAGATGCTTCAGATGATCATTGAGTGAAGGGCCAACAACAGCACTCAGCTGTACCAAAGCATTTAGTCCTCTTTCAAATACTTCACCATCTGAATGGGCCTTTTAAAAAAGAGGGGAAAAAGTTAACCCAATGGTCAGCCAATTTAAGACCCCTCTTCCAAATTGGAAGCTCTTTAGATGACAAGCTGATGAGATCAATAGTCATGCCAAAGCAGGCACCAAGCCTTTGTTTGCTTGCTGACCTCCACACTGTGGAGTAAATTCCACTGAAACTGATAAACTGGTAAAACAATTCTGATTTATCAGAAACTGAATAAACTGAATCAGAAACTGATAAACTGATAACACAATTCTGCATACATATTTACTTGGAAGAACCACTGATTTCAATGGAACATATTTAAATATTTGCATATTTCTAACCCAATAAACAAGCAAAAAATCATGACTTACAAAAAACCTTCCAGTAAATGTCCAAGATTTACAAGGGGCTGCAGCCTTCAATTCACTTCCACTGAAGATGCCGCATTAGAAGTGGCAAAAGGACTATCTTATATTTATTTTAGTTACCAGCAATATTATTTAATTAATACAATGTAAGATCAATTTGAATTATATTGCCGCATCAAGTTCTAAAATTTTAGCAGATTTCTTGTCTACAATGAATGGATTCTGTATGTTAGAACATTATTGACAGCATCTTAATATTGCTAGCAGAAAAAGTTACACTCAAGTGCTGCATTTTTCAAGGATGAACTGGTGTGTGACTTTGTTCATCAGTTATGCTAGGGAAAAATTATCTAAAGAGAACTACAGAAGATACATTTGAAAAAAATTCTGCAAAAGAGCAGTTTAAAAAAAAACAGGCACAAAAATAGTAGCCACTCCTCATTACAAATACTACCCTGTATTCTTGCAACTACTGTATATGAAAGCTTAAGAGAGATTAAAAGTCCAATCCTATTGGGCTTACTATGACAGCAGAACAGAGTTCATGACACAGAATTCTGCTGTCATAACAGACCATATGATAGAGCACAGAGCATGCTGCTGGCAGCCATTTTCAAGATGCCACTGCCAGTGACCTGCTCCAGAGCAAGTTCTCTTCTTCCGTCACTTTGCTCCTTTCTTTATAGCTGTTCCATAAACAATCACTTGTCTCTGAAGGCAAGTTTGCACTAATTTTTCCCTTTTGTGGGACATGTACCACATTTATTACATAAAGTGTTCTCATTTTACATTTTATTGTATATGTTACAGTAAAACTCCCAAAATCCTGTTAGAACTACTTCCAACTAGGGAAAACTAGAAGTTCTGAATGTCTTCAGAGATCCTAGTTCTAACTAGTAAAGACTAGAAACTGCTGTACCAATACACACAGTCTGTTCTAGTTTGTACTAGTTAGAATTAGGATGTGTAACAACAGTTCAGAGCTTTTACATTTTCACTAGTTGGAACTGCAGAAGGGTTTTTACTGCAACATAAATATTTACATTTATTGTAATCTTCTGAGAGCCTCTATGTAATCTGCTGAGCAGGATTAAAATCCAGGTAGATAAACATTGCTGATCCTTTGGATCAGAGATTGATCCTCCATGCACAAACTTTCATACAGTAGTTGTGCACATCTGTGGGAGAATGTGACTAACATTATTAGACTCCAATTGTTAAAGTATACAAGAAGCTGTCTCCAGATCTCACAAATGAAACAGACGTACCAAAGCAGCTTTTAACACTGGAACAAGCCGAGGTAGCAAGGGAATAGCTTTTTGAGCAGCACCGTCCACCAAGAGCAATTCTTTAAAGCCTTCTTTGGATACAAATGTATAAGGATGTCTTGTCTCTCTTAGACCCTGCCAAAGTGGCACATTGTCAGGATAATACACAGTCGAACATTACAAGTTTATTAAAACACCCCCCAAAAAAAAACTATTAAGCAACGCTTAAGTTACTAGTTTCATTACAGACGTTCATTACAAAACACACTTGCGCCACCTTGTGGCTCCATCAAATGTAACATTATGTACCAAGCTTTTCTGTTTACCTATCTGATCAATCCACCTTGCCCCCAAACAGTACACTTTATCAACATATTTATTTTCTGACATTCATTCCAACCACCCCAAACAATGACATTTATCCAGAAACAAGACATAATCAGGATAATTTCCAAGCCCCCTGTTTGCTCTGAAATTACTACATTACCCTGAGAAAGACAGACAGAACAGCTATGTCCTCTTGATACCAGCTAGAAAGAAGGTACACCCTCCTTCCTCAGCAGAATTTCAATGTAGACATAAGGCTGAAATTAGCAGTATGAATTTAGGGAGGAATTGGTTGCCAGTAGCCCCTCTATTACACAACACTGGAAGAGATTTCTGCCCCACAGTGTAAAAGTCAGACTGGAGTAACAGCACCAATGGCTCCTGTCACTTGTCTTGTGTCGGAGCAGTGTGTCTTGTGTCGGAGGAAACTGTGCTGCCTTAGCACCAGCACAGACAGAGTGGATTAAACAATAACTATCTTAAAAATCTGACTTTTTTTTTTTCAAACACAGAGCTGTTTTTCAAAAATTCTATAAAAATTCTGCACTCAGTTTGACATGCTGCTGCTAAGGTCCAAAGCTTACTTTGTTTAGATTCAATTATTGTTTTCATACACACTCTTGGCAGGTATAGAAACAATGACAAATGCCAGTCGTGTTAATTGTGTAATTTGGAAGCACTACTACACAAAGCAGATGCTGACAAATGTACTCATATGCTCAAGTCTTCATCTTCTGTGCTGGTTCTTCTAGGATATAGATTTAGTTGTTCCAGATAAAGCTGGAAAAGCTTTAGTTAACGCATTTCTGCCCAGCCCACAGAAGAACAAATTTGATTCCTGTTGTGTATATGCAACTTTGAGCAGAAATGGCTTAAGTACATGGATCCAAAGTCAGATGAGTAAATAACAAAAGAGCTCAACAGGGTATATATAGTACTGCAGGCCCAAACATAGACCTGCCTGAGGTACAAATGGAACATTGTTCCAACAAGATGACATGTACAATTTCAAAAAAAAAAAGGGTGCATAAACCTCACATGAAAAATAATTCTGATCAATTTTGCAAAAAGAGCAGCAAAGATGGAATATGTCATTTGGGTTACTAGCTAAGAAAGATGATGCTAATCTGCACCTATGCAGAAGACCTGTAGGGTGAAAATTCTGCAAAATTCTGTTATTCTGTTATATATATCTGTTAGGTTCCTAAGGCTTTTTGGTCATTTCAGACTTCCTGGAATAGCTAGTTTTGAGTTAAATTCTGCACCAATCCTACTGAAAAGACAGAATAGGAGTACAATTTCTATAAATAGTTCATGGGAACAACTTAGGTGTTACAATATTTAGTAACCTACTCATCATTTATCCACCTGTGTCTGGGAAGTTTTTATACACCATTACAAAAATACCAGCTGACTAGAGCCCAGTTTCCTTGGAATTAAGAACAATCATGTTTTTCTCCCTCTCAAAAGATTACTACAGTTTTCTACATATTAAAAAAGAGGTTTAACAGTTTTTATCAGTAATGTTGTCTTTTTTCAGTTGTCCTGAATTCCCATTTGCACTTTATTCTTTCTGCAACAAAACAGCCTGAGGACATGGGTTAACCCACATCTTTGAAAAGTAAATATTATCAAGCAATATAACACGTGAGCTTTCAAAAAAAAGCTAAAGAACTATAAGGGTATCTTTAATTACCTCCGCTAAAGTTATAAGAAGTGGATCAAATGGAAGTGTTTCTGGATGACAATCCCACTGCAATTTGTGTTTTACAGAGCCATGAACCAACCTGAAACAAAATGAAATGTTAAAAAGCACCAATAATAATACAAGATAGTGATGATACTTCATGCAATACTTCATACTCTTGCACTTGATATTTCATTAAACATGAATGTGTCTAACAACATGAAAAATATTATTGCATTCATGTTAATGGCTATGTTTCATTGATATGATAAACTGTCATAGGTATGGACAGCTGAAATTGCATTAGCAATCCTAAACACATTTCTGCAGGAATTACCCACAGTGGCTTAAGTTATGCTTCTGTTTGCATGAGAGATACTTGTGCACAGAAATTCAAATGGAATTCTGATAGCCCATGTGCTCAGCACCTTGCACAAGATGTCGCACATAAAATTGCCAATATATCTTTGTTGCCCTGTTTCTTCTGCATACACTTGCACAACTGCATATGGAATAATGCGAAATGTCCATAGATTTGAATAATACTATGGAACTAATCTACAACACTGCAAACTTTTCCACCTGGGAACATAAAAGCACCAGCGGTGGTTTCCCAGCTGCCTAACCAGTTTGCACAGGACTCAGCTGTCTATACTGGTATTCCAGAGTTCAGTGGAAGGGTTGTACCACTGCAATTGAAACCTTCTTTAGTTCCTCACCTCACTATCAGAGGCTAATAAAATATATTACCCCTCTGAAATAATCACCAGAAACATCTCAATTGTGGAGGCAACGTTAAGATTATTTTTTTAATAACATTACGTATTTATGAAACTTTTCTGCAACAAAATAATTTCAAACGTAGAAACTGTGTACAAAAATAAATAATTTTTTTTAATTGTGCTATAGAGACTCTCAAAATAGCATGATTATAAGAACAGTTACACACTTAGCCTTGCCCCAATAGAGCAGTAACCTGAAAGGATGGGTTTCAGAAATAAAACAACTTTCTTTAGAGGAATACTACAGATACCTACAATATAAGTAGAGTACTGTAAGCCAGGGCATATTCATTCACCACTTCATGGCATGTAGCATGGCTTATATGCGAATGAGCAGTCACAGATCAATGTTAACAGACAAAATTGCCATATAAATTTTACACAGAGTGCTCTTGAACAGAGATCATTCACATTCAGCTGTCATGTGTGAACCAACCCTTAGTGTCATTCACAAGTAGAGTCCCAATGACAGTGACACTTGCTGACTAAGTACTGTACATTATTGTACAATCAAAATCAAACATTCCTACAGAATGCTATCCTGTTTATATAAAGCTTAAATAATTTCATTCTGCTCACCCACCTCTGGCCCCCAAGTGTTACCTGCAAGGAATGCCCCCTTTGGAATAAATGGCAGCAAAGGCAGAAGTTCTTGACTGAACACCAAACTACGTAGAAAGAAAAAGTGAAGGTGTGTTATTGAGAAAAGTGCCAGACAGCCACTTAAGAGGAGGCCCATTCCCTTATTAATTCCTCGGTTATTAATACACTTCCATATATATGGGTAAGAGGTGTGGTCTGGAGGTTAAGCAGCTGCCTTGTCCAAAGAAGCTAAGTGGGAGTAACTCTGGCTGTGATTTGGAAGAGAGACTAACACAGCTGATAAGCCGTTGGGAGAGTACGGAGCCATGAGGAGTCACTGTTGCTGCCAATCACCAGGCCATGAGAGGGCAAAGGAGTCAATGTGATAAGCCATGAGGTGGAGTGTGGAGGTCAGCTGCCAATAATAAATAACACCTGGCTGATTTGTGGCTGCTCCTGCTGGAAGCTTATGTCAGCAAAAAGAATGATGACTACACCATGAGGACAGACATCTGGAAATTAGGAGTTCTACGATTTATTCATAGAACATTAAGCCATTTCTGCCCAACATTGCATATACGCAACAAGGATTAAATCTGTACACCTGTGGGCTGGGTTATTTGTAAAAACTCAATTTGTAAAAAAAAAAAAGGAGTTTGGTGATAGCCTGCCTATGTGAACCACCGTGGGTCAGTGAGACTCTCATCCATTGTGAAAGTTAGTGAGAAGGACAGTATAGGAATACTGCATAATCATAATATAATAATAATAATAAATTAAATACGTAAAGCAAACAGAGTATTCTAGCTTTAAAAATGAGAAGTACTGATAGTCAGAGACTTACAATGTTTTGCTGGGTGGCCGAAGCAATGTTACAATTGAGCATGAGGAACCATTGAGCATATTGTTTATTTGACCTATAGATCTAGAGAGGGTTACAGAAATCTTTCCAGATTCATATGCTTTTGTCTCTGCGGAGGATAGAATTTATGTTTCAAATTATAAAATCCAAACCTGAACAGTAGTGTTATTGTTCAACTGTGAACACCTCCCTTTCATGTAGTGCAAAATACATTCATTTGATTTTGTATTCAACAAAATGACCTCTCAAAATGTAAAGAATTACTAGTAAACAATGACATTTGTCTAGCCTCTGATATGAGCCAAAATATCAGCCTTTACAAAACAACAAGGAAGAAAAATGGTCTCTTACTGTAAGAGTAGCACATAACTCACAAGGAACACAAGTACATTCTTCAAAAGCATAGTGGGATCAAGAATTAATTTTCCTCAGAGAATGCAGAGTTAAACGTACACAGAAAGCAGAGGGCTTCACAAGGAATTGTGAAACCTGACTTGTCATCTAGCTGTGCACAACTTAAAAAAACAAGATGTTTCTTGTTTCAAAATAGAGTGGGCCCTCAGTATCTGCTGTGGATCTGTTCCAGGAACCCCCCCCCCCCCCGGATACCAAATTCTGCAGATAATGAATTCTGCAGGGGATGGGAGCCATGCAGCAGTACAATTTCTTACCGGGGGGGGGGGGCCCACACCCGGCCCTCCAGAGGTCTCCTGTCCTCCTCAGAAACCTCCCAGATGAAACTGTAAGGCACTTCTGATTTGCTGGAGCAAATCCATAGATGCTGAGTCTAAATCCCCTACGGGGATTTAAATTGCCTGCCTATGTAAACCGCCTTGAATAAAGCCTAAGGAGAAATCTGAGGACCAAGAAAGGCGGTATAGAAATACCTATATTATTATTATTATTATTATGTGTAAGAAGGGCTCACTGTACAGTACTAAACACTGTACAGAGTTACAGATGTAACAGAACATGTTCTTGCTACTTCCACTAAAGTACTCTCCTTAGCTTTTACAAAGCAGTTATGGGACGAGTAGAAAAACAAAAAGATAGGGTGCTGTAAAAAAAAATTCCCACACTTCTGCTACCCTTAATCACTATCCACTATTAATAGGACAATCCTATTAATGCACCAAGGATTGTCCTTATCAGCTGCTCCTCACTTTGACTCTGGTTTTTAAAGACAGCACTCACATGATTTTGTTATTATGCATCACAGTATTCAGGTAAGGTGAAAGACAGTGTTAAAGTAAGCCCCATCAACCCAACATTATCCAGGCTCCTGAACTGAACCTCTCATACATACCGGATCAATTGTTTTAGGATTAAGTCTGTCACTAGGCCTGGGCTGTGGCTTAATTGCAGAATCAGGAGAAGGAGACGAAGTGGATGATGTCTTTCTCTTCTGGGTTGCAGGCTTCTTTTTCATTTTACAGCCTGAAGACACTCTTTCACTACCACTTGCTGGAAAGTCAACAGTAAGAAAGAAGTTAACAAAACCCCAAAGATAGACAGGATTTACATGATTCCTTAAAGATAATGAAACATTGTCACACAGAAGAAATAAATAGCACATAACTGAAAAAAAACACTTAGAGAGTGAAGTCACATACCAGTCGCTCCATTTTTCAAATGCCTGCCTTCACAGGTCTTTGTTTCCTGCATGCCTCTGTGGGATTCTATGAAGAGGCACCTCCAGCAAAGCGAGACTGACAGAGGTTGGTTTCACTTTTCTTTTCTTACTCTGGTAGCAAAACTTCTGAAAGCAGAATTTGAACACAAAGCTGTTATAAAGAAGACATTCGCTATCACAAGCGCTATGGAACTTTGAGAGAATCCACACAGGGTTAACAAAAGGAAAGCAATGCTAGTAAGTAGGTCTGTGCAGCACAGAACTGCAAACAGAAATGTACCACAGAAACGTAAACACTGCCTACTTTTGTGTTGTACGTAATTGTGCATACTTACACAGGGTAGAACATTTTCCCTCCCTCTTCATTACAATGGAACTAGAAGTTCTGCAGAGCAATTGTAGGGCAGCAAAAGAAAAAAAGAAGCTATTTCTTCAAGCAACACAGTATTCAACTTATAGAATACATCGCCACATACCACAGTTACTGGCTTTTAGATGATTTTTAAAAGGATTAGAGAATTAGGAGGGGGGCAGACCAACACACACAGATGGTGAGCCACAGCTTAGCTGTTTGAGTGGCTGGGGGTTGGAGGGTGCGTATAATGAGGGTGGAATGAGAGAGAGTTTGTTTTCATAACAACATATTGGATCTAGGATAGCCTGCCTTATGTAGATTTCGTTGAATAAAATCCTAGGAGAAATCTGATGATAAGAAAGATAAGAACATAAGAACATAAGAACAGCCCCACTGGATCAGGCCATAGGCCCATCTAGTCCAGCTTCCTGTATCTCACAGCGGCCCACCAAATGCCCCAGGGAGCACACCAGATAACAAGAGACCTCATCCTGGTGCTCTCCCCTACATCTGGCATTCTGACTTAACCCATTCCTAAAATCAGGAGGTTGTGCATACACATCATGGCTTGTACCCCATAATGGATTTTTCCTCCAGAAACTCGTCCAATCCCCTTTTAAAGGCGTCTAGGCTAGACGCCAGCACCACATCCTGTGGCAAGGAGTTCCACAGACCGACCACACGCTGAGTAAAGAAATATTTTCTTTTGTCTGTCCTAACCCGCCCAACACTCAATTTTAGTGGATGTCCCCTGGTTCTGGTATTATGTGAGAGTGTAAAGAGCATCTCCCTATCCACTCTGTCCATCCCCTGCATAATTTTGTATGTCTCAATCATGTCCCCCCTCAAGCGTCTCTTCTCTAGGCTGAAGAGGCCCAAACGCCGTAGCCTTTCCTCATAAGGAAGGTGCCCCAGCCCCGTAATCATCTTAGTCGCTCTCTTTTGCACCTTTTCCATTTCCACTATGTCTTTTTTGAGATGCGGCGACCAGAACTGGACACAATACTCCAGATGATGTGTGTGTATGTGTGTGTATGTGTACACTCTAATCTGCAGGTTTCACAGAAGCAAATAGGAAACAGGATGCTGAAGCAGAGACCCTCCTGTCACCTGGGAGGATTCTCCTTATGAACCCAGTGGAACTTACTGTTGGGAGTAAGTGTACCTTGGGATTAGGTTCACACCCATCAGGTCTGTGGAGGCTCCAGCCTGCTTGAAAACAGCACCCTCTTCTTCACGGGGAGCCTCTCACTTGCTTCCCCTCCATTCCTTGGGCACTGAAGGGCTGGCTGTGGTTCTAGAATGAAACTGGAGCCCAGATCTGCAAGGGCTCCTGACCAGACTTGTGGAGTCCAGAAAGTCCAGGCTATAGTCATGCAGCACTGAGAGACACGAAGCACTCTGCACCTGCCCAAGCGCAGTGTCCCTGCAGGTCTCTCAAGCACTCTGCACATGTCCAGAGGCAGTGTCTCCAGGGAGCTCTCAAGCACTCTGCACCTGCCCAAGCACAGTGTCCCTGCAGGGCTCTCAAGCACTCTGCACCTGCCCAGGGGTGGTGTCTCCACCAGGCTTTCAAGCATTCTGCACATGCCCGGGGTGGTGCTTCCACAGGGCTCCAAGGCACTCTGCACATGCCTAGGGGCACTGCTTCCAGGGGCTCTCAAGCACTCTACACGCCTGAGAGACACCAAGCTCTCTGCACATGCTCAGCGGCGCTGCCTCCACGGGGCTCTCAGGCACTCTACACACGCCCAGGGGCGGCGCTCCCACAGACACTCTGCACATGCTCAGGGGCAGTGATGCCACAGGGGGGAAGGACGACACTGAGCCCCCTCTCCTCCCCCCACTCACCGAGCGCCTGCAGAGGAGCAGCGGCGACCGCCCCTTTCTGGCCCCCCCGCGCGGAGGGCTCCACGGCGCGCGCTCCCGACCCGGCCGCGCTCCCAGAGCCCGTTGCTAAGGAAGCTACGGGTGGCGACGAGGCCCAGACGCTTCCGCCGCGCAAAGGCGTTCGCGGGCACGTGCTCGCTCGCTGTCCGCAGGGGGCGGGGCTGCGAAGGAGGAAAGGGGCGTGGCTGGAGCGCGTGCAGCCCGGGGGTGGAGACCGCTGCGCTCGCTCCCGTCCACGCTTACCTGGGAGGAGGCCCCGTTCACTAGCGTGGGGCTCCTGGAGGGGAACGCCCCTCTTGAGCTTCACACTGATTGGTTGATTGACATATTCATATAAAGCCCTTCTCTTCTCCATGGCGCTGGGAGTAGTGAGTGGTGTGCTTCCAAGTCTCTAACCACACAGAGCAGCGCTTCTCAAGCTGAGCACCAGGACCCACTTTTTAGAATAAGAATTGGTCAGGACCCACTGGGAGTGATGTCGTTGAGCAGGAACATTTTTAACCATCCGAGGCTGCAATCTTACCCAGGAGTAAGTCCCATTGACTATCATTGTTAAAAGAATATATTATTATTAACAGTATTTATATACTGCTTTTCAACTAAAAGTTCACAGAGTGGTTTACAGAGAAAAATCAAATAAATGGCTCCCTGTCCCAAAAGGGTTCATAATCTAAAAAGATGCAAAAGAATACCAGCAGCTGCAGAAAGAGCTGCACCACCACCCCACCAGAACAGACACTGCTGGGGTGAGGTGGGCCAGTTACTGAGAGTGTCCTAACCTATGATATCTATTGTAGAGTGTGACTGTTGGAATTGTAGTATATATTTATGCTTGTATCTGAGGCTGTGCAGCATGGCCTTTCCCAGTTTGAAGAGACACTTGGCTAACAGTCTGAGGCAAAGAAGCAAAGAAGGAAGGCCCATAGCCAGGGAGACAGACCAGGGACAGGCTGCACTTGCTCCCAGTGTGGAAGGGATTGTCACTCCTGAATTGGCCTTTTCAGCCACACTAGATGCTGTTCCAGAACACCATTCAGAGTACGATACCAGAGTCTTTCGAGACTGAAGGTTGCCAACACCTGGATCTCTAAGGTGCATAAGTTTTGTTGTGCTATAGCACAATGACAATAAAGTTACTACTACTACTACAACAATACTGTCCACACTTACCTGGGAGTAAGCCCCATTGGCTTACATCTGAGCAGACATGCACAGGATTGGGCTCCCAAATGAGTGTGTGACTTTTGGGTATCCCAGGAGGACAGCAATAGGGAAAAATGGGGGGGGGGGAATTTCTGTCCTTGTTTGTGGCATGGATTGTCCTGGTAGCTCTTCTCTGGCTCCTACCCCTTGCAGAAGAACATTTTAGTTGAATGTTTAGTTGAATAATGTATACATTATTCCCCACTTCATATCTACCCCTCTAAGAGCCCAATCCTGAGCTCTGTGCACCAGCTGACAGCCAGTGCCCACTGTCGCAAACATGCCATAAGGCACATTTGTGGGGCTTAGCACCAGCCCAGCATCAGAGCTAGCCCAGCTCAAGTTCACACTGGGCGAGCACCGGTGGAAATGGTTTTTTAAACAACTGTATTAAAGCATTATACCTCTTGCCTAGGCACGGGGAGGAAATGTGGGCTGTAGGGGCATCGGGCAGGCTGGAGGAGAAGGCAGCCCCTGTTTGGAGATGGTCCCTATTTGGGAGCCCTCAGGAGGCCTCATGTTTAGCTCAGGGGGAGGGGGTTAAGTCACCCTAGCCCTCCTCCCTGGCATAGCCCTTCAGACTGGGTCCTGGGCAGGCACTATTAGCAACACAGCCTCCTACCTCTCAAGTCCTGGCTTTCTGTCCTCAACATGGGCTTCCCACACTTTATATGGGCTACTTTCTCCTCCAGCCCCACCCCTTCCCTGCTGGGGTAGGGCATAAAAGGGAACCTGCTTGGGAACTCCCTCCCTGCTGATCACTGGGTCAGGTCCTCCTGCACTCCTGGGCACCTTGGGTGAAAAGATGGGGGGTGGCCCCCTCCTGCCTGGCCAGGCTTCCTTTCCCCTGGACCTCCTCAGGCCCCTCCCCACAGGGTAAGTCTGGGTCAGGTGGGGTGGAGGGCACCCTGATGTGGGCAAAATGGGCCAGAGAGGGAGGCAGGATCAATAGCACCAGTGCACACCATATGAGATATCCTAAGCCCCCTTCCTGGGCCCAGTCTGCCTGCTTGGATCAGTTCAGATTTGTGCCAGCGATATAACTCTGAGTTGACCCATGGGGAAAGGAGACAAATGTCACCTTATCCAACAAGACCCCCAACAGCCAACAGATCAGCATAGCCTTAACCAGTGCCACTGCATTGCTATGCGGGATTTTAGGTCGGATTGGGTAATAAGTGTGGAAGAGAATTTGAAGAGAACAGGAACAGGCATCCCAAGCAGTGCACTTTTTAGGAACCTGTTTAAGCCTCATCTTTGGCAGAAACACAGCCAAAAGAAGGGAAGCTCTGAAAGATCCTTGGGCTTTTCGTTCAATTTCATATTTTGTCCACTTGATGGTAGTACTCGCCCACCGATCTAATTTCCCTTCTTTTTCCTGTATGGTTTAATGTAACTCCTCAGTCATTGTTCTACTGCTTCTCTCAGGTTAGTAAATTTCAAAAGGAAACAGGATTATATATATGCGTGTGTATTAATTTCCATATCTGAGATGTTGAATGACGTGTCTGCTGGGAAGAAGTTTTTCGTAGCTCTGAGGCACTGTTTCCTTGAGTCATTTTTACCTGTTTTAAGTGGGGGGGGGGGGGGCTGAGAGACCAGGACATGGAATATAAAGAGCAAGCATTATGTTGCCTTCTTTGTGCAGAACAGGGAAAGTGGCAGCCAAAGGGAAAAATGGTTTCATCCGAATAACAGGAGAGCACAAACCTCCACATTTGTTAGGTCACACTTGTGTTGTTTCAGGCTTTCAGTTCTCCAAGCAAAACTGAGTTTTGAATGAAAGTGCTCTAGAGATGTCTGGTGCCTTGTGTAGGCGCTGCCTTTTTCCCCAAAAGGTTGATCAGGTAGGCAACACAGGCAGGAGGCCCCCTCCAGTGGCATTTCTCTGGCCAGCTAACTGGTGCTGCCTGCCTGCCTCCCTTGCTGTTCTTAGCAGTGAATGGCATTTGTACTAGTGGTGTATGTCAAAGGTGTTGATTCATTTGGCCAAAAAAAAGTGTGAGTGAGAGGGTTGTTAAAAACATGGGTGTGCTTCAGATTTCAGCTTGCATGTATCCAAGAGCGTTTGGACCTTGATTTACCCAAACTGAAATTCAATGTGGCATTAGAAAAGGGCTGTAGCTGAGAAATAGCAGAGCTGTAAGTAGGGTAAGTTTCCCCTGGGGGCTGGGGATAAGAATAGGCCCTCAGTTTGGCTGTACTTGTCGTAAGAGGCGACTAAACAGCCACTGGGTAGATGGGACTCGTCAGCCTGGGAAGGCAGCTCATCTGAGAGAAGGAAGACTCTGATCCCAAACCTCCACTGCCTTGTGGCTACATCCAGTTATGGAAAAGGCTTCAGGAGTCAACCTCGAGGCAAAATCCGGAGCCGGAGTCCCTGAGGCAGTTCATGGCTGAACACAGTCACGTTCTGGCAACTCCTGCGATGTCGCTGGAACCAACCGTATTGGCCTCTGCCTTTCCATTGGACCATTTCAGCGACGTGGAGAGGGGGGATTTGCTGCATGGGTAACAGCCTATCCTCCATACCTACTTTACCCAGGCTTCGCGCACTGGAGAGGACACTCTGTTCCAGAACCACCATTCAGAGCGTGACACCATAGTCTTCCGAGACTGAAGGATGCCAACAACAAAAGTAGGGTAGAGCCTGAGGGGTACCTGCCCCAGGCGCTACGCCAAGGAGGGGTGCATGACTGCCCCTCAGGCTCCACCCTAGTTACAGAGGAGGTGCTGGTGGCTTTTCTCCCTCTGTTCCTTCTCCTGTGGAGGTTCCCCCAAAGGAGCAACCTCCCAGGCTCTCAAAAGGCCTATGAAAGGCCTGTTTAAAAAAAAAAAAAAAAGGAGGTGGGGAGTGGGTTGCGGTGGCACCCCCAGGTAGTACCCTGGGGCATTTCCCCCCCCTGACCCCACAGGTGTGCCAGTGGGGGTTGGGTGGAATGGGGTGGTGACATCTTTGTTGCTGTTTTTTTTTCTTTTTTAATGTGATGTGTTTCTCACAAACTGGACTGGTTTGAAATCTTGGCTTAATCAAGTCATGCAGCACAGTATGGAACCAGAATAGCAGCTAGTGGAAAGCAGGAGACATGTGGTCTAATTCTGTCCAGAAATCATATTTGAATTTTTAAATATGTAGCATTAGACTGTATAAAATATCATTAGCATTCACTTTTTTTTTTAGCTCCGTGCAGTTACTGTGCCGTCTGGTCCAAATCAATGCTCACTTTCTATTAAATACTCATGAAGCTTTTCATTTAAATTAAGATTAAAATGCTATTCTCCTCTGTGTCAGGGATGCAAATATATAGAGCAAGTTTTGTGTGTGTGTGTGTGTGTGTGTGTGTGTTCCAAGGTGGGGAGGGGAAGAATATGCCTCATAAATATCTTGGTTGGATCTGGAGAGGCCCACTAGCTTTGATCTATAATGTAGTAATGTGTCAGTCACACCAAAGTAGTTTTATGTGCTGTAAAGAAGGGAAGCTGAGTAGCTTCATGGTTAATTGATTTAAAGGTTCTACAGAAGGTGTGAGATCAAAGAACAACTTAATGGTTTTATGTTACCCATGAGATCTGTCAGTCCACTTATATGAGGAGGCTGACCTTGGGCAATGAGCTAACAGGCAATTCTTCTCCCCAATCAGTTGCTCTCCTTCAGACTTTATTTTCCACTTTCTGCACACACCCAAATTTTGGGACAAGGCACACTTGTCCTTATAAAACTGCACCACCGTGTTTTGTGGGAGATTTTATCTAATTATTTAAAACACTCATCACTTAATTGGGATGGTGTGGGTTTTTGTGAAGATAGGGCTTGTAAATTGCATTTGTGTGAAGGGGGGGAAGAGGGATACATGCTCAGGGATCTCTGTCAATGACAGCTGGACTGTCCAATGTGAGCTTTCTTTGCTTTACTGCTATGGTATTTCCAAGTGAATGACTTTACTCCCTCTCTCCATAGGAAACAAATGGTCAGCCATTCACTGATACTGGAAAAGGTCAACTGGTACATCCTGAGGACACTGAGAACCAGGCATGTTTCTATCAAGATACTCCCTCTCCACCCCTCTGCCAAGTTAGCTTCATCCTGGTTCTTGTTCTTTTATATAATATCCTCTGGCACATTATGGAATAAGCTTTTGTAGAGCTAGTGTAGCAGAGTGATTAAGAGACAGGCAGCCCAATCCTAACCTGCGCTGGCACAGCAGGGCCTGTATCCAGAGCCAGTTAGGAGAAGGCTGGAGGTCTACTCAGAGTAGACTCCATGTTGCTCTAGTGACCCAGAATGGCTCCAAAGGGGAGGAGAAGCTTGCATGCCATGGTGAGGCACCCTGCTCTAGCTATCTGCTGGGCTCTAGCTACCCTGCTCTAGCTATCTGCTGATGGACTCAAAAGGTTTTTGGAATTTGCCAAATTAGTTAATTTTGATAAATTAATTGACTGAGAAAGGACTGACTGATGAATCAACTAGAAATTCTGTATGTGGCAGATAAACTGCCCTTCTGAGGGGGGGGGGAACTTTTTTATTCTGTGTAATCTTTCTTTAAAAGATAAGATGTTGTCATGTCTCAGTGATGACAAAGGGCCCAATCCTATTCCATTTTCCAGCACCCCTGCAGCTGCACTGTTCCCTTGCATTGTAAGGGAACAAATGTTTCCTTGCCTTGAGGAGGCCTCTGTGACTGCCCCACCATCACAGGATGCAGCACGTACTCCATTGGCATGGCTGCACCAGCACTGGAATTTGATAGGATTGGGCCCTTAGAGGCCTGTGAATGTGTGTCTCTTCTTGCTAGCTTGGGCAGGTTCAAGAACCGTCACATTTTTAAATGGATTAGAGACACAATTTTTGTTTGGACCATGGCATAGTGGGGGGTAGGGGGAGGAAGGAAAGGATTCTACTGCCCCAACCTCTACCCATGCTCTGGTCCCAATCCCAATCAGCCTCTGATCCCCTCTCCCAAAGTTAAAAGAATGGGGGAGAGGAGTAAATTCTTTGTTGAAAGTCACATACAGTTTAGCCCTAGTGCAAAACAAATAATGTATTTATTAGCCCAAACTACGTAACTCCTGAAAGCTTTGAGATAATCCTAGCAGCCAAGAAGCTTCATTATTGCCGCTCTAAGGATTTTAAACAAGTTAGAAATACTACCCTGTTAAACATTTCTTTAAAAGATAAGATGCTGGCATGTCTCAAGTGAAGACTTGGAGACCGGTGAATATGTGCTAGCCTTCTCTTGATAAGACAGGCAGGTTCAAGCATTGCCACATTCCTAATTAATGAAGGAGACTGAATGCTTGTGGGGGGGGGGGGCGCTGGACGCCACCTGGGGTGCTTTTGAAGGGCCCTCATGAAAGCCAAGCTTTTCTGTGACTCTCAAAGAAAAGGTCAAGTGTGAATTTTCAGATTCTGAGATTCTTCTTTTGTTCAGATATGCTCATTTCCTTGAATGGTGAATGACATCCCAGCCATTCAGAAGTGCCTAACGTTTTGGATGTTTGCCTAAACATGCTCAAATCCTTCTTTGTCCAATTCCCTGCCTCTGCTTTTTTTTTTTTCCAGGTCACTTAACTTGATATTCCAAGACTATTCTTCACTCTACCCCACCTTGAAGTTTACAATATTATATTTCTGCGACCCAATCACATGGTCATGTTTTTGTGCAATGAAAGTTACTGCCTGACAACCTTTTTATTTATTTTATTTAAAGAGTGAAACATGACACTGCAAATGTGGTATGGAGCACCTGCTAGGAGACCCCGACCCATGGCTTAAAGCTGGATTTATGGCAGGATGGTAGAGGTTTGGAAGTTAGACCTGGAAGATCCAGGTTCAAATCCCTGCTCAGCCAGAAAGCTTCCTGGGTGACCTTGGACCAGTCATTACCTACCTCACAGGGTTGTTGTAAGGAGGGCACTATGTATAACACCCTGAGCTCCCTGGAGTAAGGGTAGTATAAAAATGTGAAAAATTAAATAAAGGGTCTCGGATCCCAGAAGCCTAGAGGAAGGCAGCACTTTTATTAGTCAATCCCCTCCTTTTTTACATCACTCCAACAGGCTACCTTGGAGGCAGCCTTGTCTAACTTACAGAATTCTATGAATGGACACACCTTGCTTGAATATTTGATCCAGTGAACAAAAGCCACATCTTGGGAGTGTCCTGACTTGGAGTAAACAAAGTCCTTAGTGAAGCAAAAGAATGCTCTCCAGTCCTAGCTGTTCTCAAGAACTCCCTGCTAATGAAGCAACTGGCCTGCTGAGCTATGTCATGACTTCTTCATTAGACTCTCTGTAAGTTGAGAAATGAAGGTGGTGCCCATTTAAGGCTGGGAAAGAGCAATCAAGGGCTATCAAGCCACCAAGTAAGGTCCCTTGATAAGCCACAAAAGAACCCATAGGAATCTGCAGGAAGAAGTACTGTGGGATCCTGGCATCTGCTGATGCTGCATCTATGGATTTGACTCACTGTGGATGCCAAGGACCCAGTTTAAATGTCTTTAAATACAAAAAAGGGTTTCCTACCTTTGCTTGGCAAAACTCCAGAGGTTCCAAGGCTTAAAAGATTTCAGGGCTTAAAAATAGCTCTAAAGACCCATTTGTGGGTATGTGCAGGTTTCAGTATCCTCCAGGGGTTCCAGAATGGAAATCCCTTGGATACCTATATAACAGTCTGGGCCACCAGATCATCTTTTGTCCCTCACTCATCTATCTGCCTGGCTGCCACTGCATTGGACCTGCTGATACTGTTTTAAGCCATGCCAATTCCAGCTACTACCTAAGAACCATTGCTCCATGCCAGCACCCAGGAATGGTAGCCATCTGCTCCCTTCTTTTCAAACTGCTCCCTATTTTTCAAACTTCTTCCATAGGCTGGACAGCCATCTGTGTGGGGCCTCCTTGCAAGCCCTATTTCTCCTGGGAAACCACCTTCAGCCCTCTTGCCCTGTTTTCTTCCTTGTGTCAGCTACAGTGACAGCTTTGCTCCTGGGTCCACTTCAAAGTCATCCCAGCCTTTTATACCCTGCTCTTGAACAAGAAAATTGCTTGGTTATGGCATGCCAGCCCCATGATCCCTGCAATGCAGCATAGGATGAGTCAGCAGAAATGGACTGGTAAGCTTAGTCCTTGGTGCAGCCTGGCCATTGAGATTCACAAAGTCACATGTTATCACAAAGAGGAAAGAGAAGAATGACTAGTTTTGATCCAGGCCACTCTGGAGTCTTTAAAAAAAGAAAAAAAAAACCCCAAAGAAACCAATTCAGTCTTCATTTCTAGGACTAATTAATGGACACTTTAGATAAGTGGTTTCCAAACTGTGAGCCATGGCTTCCCCTGGGAAACCGGCCAGGAGAGTCCTGGAATCCTCACAAAAAACTCACCACCCTATACAGTGTATAGGATTGTAGCCTAATGGGAAGCTGTGGCCAATACCCCACTATGTCAAGGGATGCACCAGTTGAAAACGTTTGGGAACTACTGCCTTATAGGGTTAAATTAGACATATGCTTAATTGCACAACTTGAGCTGAGGAAGCAGGGTTCCTTTTGGTTATAGATAACAAGTCAGGGCCATGAAATGGGATGAAACCATGGTGGGGTGGGGCTTTAGTAGTTTGCCTTACCATAGTTTTGATCCTGATTGCAATTACCCCAACATGCTGTTTTTAAATTCAAACCCACTTCTGCCCAGCCCACAGGTGTACATATTTGATCCCTGCAATGTTGGGCAGAAATGGCTTTAAAAATTCAATTGGCTTTCAGTGGAGGTTTTTTGAATTAAAATAATATGTGTGTGTGTGTGACCTATAAAGTATAGCTCCTCAGATGTCTTACTGCAGCTGGGCCAAGGAATCGGCCATAGGGTGAAGGAAAGGATGTTTGTGGGGAAATTGAGAGGAAGAGGTTTTGGAGGAAACAGCAACCCTGTGCAGATATTTGAGCATGGAGATGCATCAGCAGCATTGTAAGCATTGCTCTTGCTACCATGCTCATAGTTCTCCCTACCTGCACTGTCCATAGAGAGAGTGGCCAAGGCCCCAGATTTCTGCACAATAGCTCCAGACTGCTGGTCCCACATTTCCTGAAACTGGTGATCTTTTGGATTCACTGTCAGCCTGTAAAGTGAACACATTTGCAGACTGTCTCCCAAGTGCCTGTTCCTTAATAATATGGTACATGTCTGTTACACACACACACCTGATGTGTCGATGGAGCTCACTTGTTTGAGTTGTGCACTTTGAGTTCCTGGGTTACGCTTGTAACACAGCTAGGAGTCTTGTGTGTTCAGACTTCTGTGCTGGCCTAGTATATTTAACATGATACTGCCCCTCCCCTAACATCATGCTGATATTACATCTGTAGACGTTTGCAAGCTTTCTTAGTCTGACATAATGATAAAGCTTCCTTGGTATCCTTCCCTTCCTACTCAAAGACTTTGCCGTTTCTGTGTCCATATACACACAACATGTTATTGAAAATTTGTGTTGTA
The DNA here is from genome assembly GCF_035046505.1 of Tiliqua scincoides. Lineage (NCBI taxonomy): Eukaryota > Metazoa > Chordata > Lepidosauria > Squamata > Scincidae > Tiliqua > Tiliqua scincoides. The sequence goes on from NC_089826.1 coordinate 79,251,475, forward strand.
CAATTTGCTATACAACTGTGATTTTTGTACATTTGGAATTAAAACGCAGCGCAGAACTTGCAATTCTTTCCCACGAATTGCAAGAATTGCAATTCTTTCCCAAGAGAAATTCTTTCCCAAGAGAAATTCAGATTAATATTCCAAAAACATATGCGTGACCTTATAAGTGCTGCTTTCCTCCTTTGAAGATGATACTGGCTTGCAGTTCTGTACCTGCAGTACAACAGTGGCCTTTCCTCCTTTGGTCTGTCAGCAATACATACCTTGGGTATGCTTGTAATACAACAGTTTGCCAAATTTACTTAAAGACACCCTAAAGGCAGTGGTTTCCAAACTTTTTAGTACTGGGACCCACTTTTTAAAACACTATTCGGACCCACTTAGGTTTATCAGACTTTTTTTTTAAAGAGCTCCTTTTTTAAAAAAGAAGCTCTAAAAAGAATAACATGTTATTTCTTTATTTCTAAGTAGTAATATCTAGAAAACAACCCTCAAATATTTATTTCCCTCTATTTACACATGCTTGCAAACTGCAGGAGATGAGCTCCTTGCAGGATAATTAGCAGCTACAGTACCTAATTTCTGAATGGCCTCAGGGCTTGAGGCAATTAATTATCTGATCTTTCCCATCACCCTTTGGCAGCCCACTAAAAATCAGGTCCAGGCCCACAGTTTGGGAACCACTACCCTAAAGGTGTTTGTTTAAAGGTTGTTAAGCAAGTTAAATTTCTTAGAAGAACACAACAACTGGCACCGAAGTAAATATCTTTTTAATTTACAAACATCAGTAAAGGTACTGATATCAGTCCAAATAAGACAAAGCAACACGGTATTACACATGTACATCTAACTTTTTCTTTTAAATTTTTTTTTTTGAAAAAACCCTTTTTACAGGGTCCCCCGAGATTTTATGAAAAAAAGAACACAACCCACTATGAAGAATTATTACCAATTCTATATTGTGATTTAGCAGCAACATGTTAACAAAGGGAAACATTAGGGCAATAAAGTAGTTTTAATATTGGGAGAAAGTCACAGTTCTTGGTAATACAGCTTCTCTTTCTCTTTTTTTCATTTTAAAGGCAAGGAATTCCAAGGGCATATTAGTTTGTAAAGATCTACTTTATAGTGTCATTTTCTACACATCATTTTCATTTTCTGCAACGTAATGTATACTTAGGGAAATGTTCACTTCTATGCATTTGCCATCTACTGTAAAGACATTTTTTTCCTTACACATTACAAGAACTTGAGAGGTGCCCTGATTCTTTGCTGTCATGAAACCTACAAGTTGTTGCTTTCAGCTTCCAATTCTCTCAGTGACACCAGGTGAAAGATTGCTAAATAAAAAATAATAATAAAGCACCCAGACCAAATCTATTTACCCCATGAGAACACGCTATGTTAGTCCTATTGCAAATATCCTGATTTTAAGTCTTTTAAAAAAAACAGGAAATACAAAAATATCAGGACAAATATAAATTAATATATATTAAAGCATTGAAAAAAAAAAAAACAGTAAAAGGGGTGGCCTAAAAATGTTAAGTACAATGTACTTTGATACAATAAATATTTCTCAATAAACTGAATACTGTATAGAACTGTTCAGAACTCATAGAAACAAAACTCCATATTATACCTAATTTTCCCAACAATAATCTATTTTTTTATCACCTCCTTAACATTTATATTACAAAAAAAATTAATACTGGAAAAGGGTAGATAAACACTTATTTGATTTCTTCTTTTGCTAACATGCTGACACAAAAGTATACATCAGGAGATTTTAGGATTACGGTGCGTCCTCTTCCAGGCCCTGGGAGCCTTCTCTAGTTTCCCAACTTGATTATTTATGTCATACAAAATGCATTAGGTATTGTTTGTTAAGCTTGCACAAACTGATTCTTTTTACCTGTTGCTCTTCCTCCCACTTCCTGGAAGAGTTTGATATGATCTTGTCAAGGAAAAGAGGGGGAGAAAAGTCTACTGTTAAGTTAAAAAAAAAAAACAACCACCACCAAGAAGCCTCAGATTCTGGTTGACTTCTCATCCGTAAGCTGGTTACATTGGAAGTGCCTGTTTATCTTCAGCATGTTATAAAGAAGGATTGATGTTAAAAAGCAGTTAAAATTTCCCATAACTGTTGAAGTGTTACCAGGTCTTTATTTTTAATTGGTTTTTTTTTTCTTCAAAGCTCCTCTTGGTTACAAGAAATCTCAGTTCAAACACTTGATTTTTTTTTTGTTGCAAGTGAAGAAAAAAAGTCTTTATTTTCATAATAAAAATAAGTCTGTTCTGTATTTTACAATATATTTCAAATATTTCCACTATGAAGTATTTATTAGTCCGACATGGTCAATAAGTATACAGTTTTCCAAAAAACAAAAAAGGATAAGTGGAGCCAACTGGGCAGGTTTAGGAGGGGCACTTTGTACAGCCACACTTCACCACTTTCTCAACCTCGTCCACGAACGAGGATCCGTCAGTGCATTCAAAAGAGTATTTCCGCCTCTTGCTCCTCAAGGGCCCGCAGCACTGCCCACCGGTACACCCTCCTCTGCATTCTAGTCTCGATACCTTCTTGGTCGTCTGGCACGCGGCATAACCCTGCTGCTTTTGGAAGTAATCTCTGATTCGTTCCCCTCGACAAGAGATTTCTGCAACATAAAAAAAGAACACCCACTAAATGACACACCTTTTAGCGCTATCAGTCCTAAAATGGTTATTGCTAAGAGGATACAGTGTTGCTAAATATAGTTTATTTTTTTACATTTTGTTTTAAAACTTGGAAAAAAATAATGGTTTTGATATGCAGGATTAAAACTGGATTGCACTTCTTCAGATCAGCTGACTCTCTGGGAAGATTTATAAGCAAACCATAAATACAGTATTATTAAACTGACAAGAAAATTGGAAATTTAAATCTTTTTCTTTATTACAAAAATGCACCTCATCTATTCTTAACAACACAGCCAGCTGGTTTCTTTTACTGTTGGGAAGTGCTTGAGACAGCATGCAATTTCATTTATTAGGGCTGGAGTTAAATATTATTCAATCTGTTATTTAATAGAAGTTACATTCCACTAACTTCATAAATTACTGAGGCATAAAACCAGTTTAAATAGGAGACATCTGGTTTAAAGGTTCAGTCCCTATATTCTATTCTAGTCACATGGATGCAAATGTAAGATAAATAAATAAATGTCAATTCGAGAAAGAGGAAAGAAAAGGGAGAAGTGAAGCAGCCTTGATAGACAAGAAGAGAAAAGAACAAGACAGGGGGAAAATCCTGTTTTCATCCATCTCACCTGTATAATTCGCTGTGATAAATCAGTTGAAGATGAGAGGTCAAAAGTAGAGTTTGTGATAAAACTAGGAGCAGAACCATTGGATTTGGCTTCGCAGTTGCAGAAGGTAGAGAAACAATAAATACAGAAAGATATAGCAGGTAAAAGGTGGCAGTTTTAAATATAGCAAAAAGTCTCTTCTGAATAAAGAAAAAAAGTTTTCACAGCAAAATATTTGAAGGAAAAAAAAGTCTTCCAAGTGTTACTACCAAGCAACACTAGTGACACTACAGCAAAGCCCTATTTAATATAAGAATGTTTCATTTTCTTCACTGTAAAATAATTAAAGTTTAAATTCCCCCAAAAAAGATAGAAATTTTTTTTCTTATTGAGACAAGCTAGTTTATGGGGATGGGGGAATAAAGAGAAAGAGAATTAAAAAAAAAAAAGAGCCCAAAGAAAAATGTACTGCGTGCGTGCAAGATTGAAATGTTTTTATTTTAATCTTACGTTTTGACAATAAAAGGACTTTTTTCCCATCACATGAAATGAAGACAAATGGCTTGGTTGTTTACCTTTATCGCAGCTGTCCCCAGTGTATCCGCTGCTGCACTCGCAATACGGTTTCCCAAGGCCTGAAAGCCTGCATTTACCATGTTTACATCTGATGGACTGGCAGGGGTTAAACAGTTCTCCATCTTCATCACAGAGGACTCCCCCATGTCCCTGCAGGCATTTACAACTGTATGAAAACGCATTGATTGGCAAGCAGGTACCATGCACACATCTACAGGGGGAGACAAGCCCAAGAGAATAAAAATAAATTATTCATCCAACCTGAGGCTAAGCGACATTGACTATAAATGCTTTGGACTCTACTCAGAAAGGAAATTGCTTATCATTTTTTCTTTCTTTCTTTCTTGGTCTTTTTAGAATGCACTTTTTCAGTAAAGCATGGTGAGGCAGTTTGTACCAAGCTCATTGTATGCAAGGTTAGTGCAAGCATAAAGAAGCACATAGGTCATTTATTCTGTTAGTGCTGGAATATTGCCACTGTAGATGTGTTATGGAAGACCTGAACAGACACAGCTACCAAATTCTGCATCCCTCAAGCAAATAGGACTTTTTTGTTGTTGGAAAGGAATGCATAATCTGGCCCAAAATAAAGCAACTTGTTAGAGTTGTTAAATTTTAACAAGGAAAACAATTCATGGCTTACCTGTCATTTTGACTCGCCTCCCCCCCCCCAATACTTGAACAGATGTTATTAAAAAACAATTTGATGTTTAGCCCAAAATTGCACTTTTAACTATTACCCACTGAGATGCCAGGGTACAGAGACATGCCATGGGCTTTAACAATTACGCATGGCATTTGTAGCATGATCCAAGCTGTCCATTTCTATCTTTAATGAATCTCCTCCAACAGAGTTGCAACTTATTTCACAATAGAAAAGGCCTTTGAGTTAAAGTGAGTCTGCTATAGTGTCTAGACAGAGCACAGCATCTAATGAATTACTTTCTAACAGGGACTGATATTGCCTGAGGAAGCCATTTTGAACTTTGTCCAAAGATAAGATGACATTTAAATTCAAGATCAAACTATGGATCAACAGAAGGTAGAGAGAATAAAGTGATGTTATGCCTTTATTCACTGTCAAGAAGTTAATTAACTTCTTCACAAATTTATTTGCTCAACATAGAATTTTTGTGGAACCTGCATGTTGGCACAATATAGACTCGTAGGTTATCAGTAATCCAGGTTAAATGTTAGAACTGGGACCAATGGCTTTACTTACTAAGGCTGCAATCCTACACACACTCTCCTGGAAGTAAGTATTGAACACAATGGGGCTTACTTCTGAGCAGACATGCATACAATTGTTCCCTGTGCTTAGCACACAATCTCAGCCACACAATCTATTTCTTTAATTCTTGCATACCTAACCTTTTAGAATTGGAACATGGAATCGGTGGGAAAGGTAACCAGGGGGTAACCAGACACTGTGTGGTGCCAAGATTAGTTATATCACTTAAGGCTGGTGCATTCCTTTAAGGATATCTGACATAGGGAAGTGACAGAGGACATATTTTTTAGGCAGAAAGTCCCTGGTTCAGTCTCTCTCATCTCCAGTTAAAAACATTTCAAGAGTAGCAGGAGTGGGGAAGAATCCCTGCCTGAGACCCTGAGAAGCCATCACCACTGTTGGATCAATAGACCTTCCGTATAAGGTGGCTTCATATCTTGTGCTCTTTTTTTTCCCCCAGACACTGACAGTTTACAAAAGGGGAAATGAACTCAGATAAATTGATTAATAATGGTTTTAAAGTTTCAAGTGAGGTCCTCTCTTGTACTACCTTGCTGTCTTCAAGAGGAAATTAAATACAACCGGAGAACACGGAATGACAGAATCTAAAGACATCATATGACTGAACACTGATTTTCAGCAAACACAGTTAGGGCCCAGTCTTATATGTGACCAACAGTCTTTGCTGCACCCCAAGGGCCAGTTTTCTTATAACTGAAACCTTCAAAAGATCATATTGCTGCTTTCGAAAGCCTGACATTTTCTCAGTTCTTTATGCTAAAGTGCAACATTAGGAAATGATACAGAACAAGGACTTACTTATTTCCTAGACATGGATCATTGGTTTGCTGATCACAAAGTGGGCCAGTCCATCCCCCATCACACTCGCAAGTAAAGCCTGACTGGCTAGTCACGTGGCAGGTTCCATGGACACACACCTTCTTATGACAAGGTTCACAGCCTGGGAGAATCCCAACTTGCAGTGGGACATTCCTAAAGTCCTGCAGTTCACTATTAATGTATAGATTACGAATACAACCATGGAAGCTGGTGCCATTTTGACCTGGGGATTGGCGAAGAGCGGCAACATTGTTCTTCAGAGGCATGCCTGGAAAACAAACAAGATATCAGCTCATGACTTGAAATGAATTTGCGTATTACTTGAGTATTCTTATTATTTATTCAAATTATTAACTATAAATAATGTATTAGCTATAGAACAGGTGGCTACTAGCCTAGTTTCTAATTGTGCAAGTCTACAATCCTATGCCTGTCTACTCAAAAGTAACTGCCATTAATGAGTCTTACTCCCAGGTGTCTTGCAATGGGACTTACTCCCAAGACTGGCAATGGGATTTCTCAAGTTTGTGCTATTTTGCTTGCCGCATCTCTCCCATCCCATCTCTCCCATCCTGGTTCCTCGCCCTGCCTCGCCTCCCCCTGCTTGGGTATACCTCTCCCACCCCGAGGGCCTCACTGCCACCCGGAGCTCTTACCAGCTTGCAGCCAATTGTCTTGAAGTACGGTGTTGTGAGTGTGCCTTTCAGCATGTTTGCAATACCCAGTGCCGGTGGTATGCTCATAGTGCTGGTGCTGAAGAGCTCAGGATTGGGCTCTCAGCCACCTGATTCACAATATAGATTAGTCTTAATATGCAATATCCTCTTATCATCTTATGTTCTTGTAACTTGCCCAATGCTTAGTAAATACTCAGTTTATCACACTGGATGATTTTAGGTCATCTGTCTCTAAGGAGATTCCACAGGACAGTGTGCCTGTAAAAGTCACTGTGTTCATGCAAAAAAAATTATCTGACTTTATGAATCTAAAAGTAATCGTGCACATAATCTAATTCAGCAGTGGCCAGGGGCGGACGAACGCGGCCTCTGCAGGCTTCAGAAAGCCCTCCAAAGGTGACCGGAGAAGAGTTTCAGTCCCCTTCAGTGGGTTCAGGTGGAGCCAAACTTGGCTCAATGTGGGTCCAGGGGACCCAAGCCGAGCCAGATCTGCATATAAAATCCATGGATAAACAGGCCCCATCTGTATAGTCTTAATATAGCATTTAAAAAAATTCAGAAATATTGTTCTCCATTTCACACGGAACATTAACTGAAATGTGAAATTTGTGTTTTCTTAAGTTCTATATACTACTTGTATCTATAACGCAAAACAACATTTCCTTACCTCCTACATAGAGTGGGGAATCAAAATTCAAAGTGGATTGTTTAGACAAGTTGGTGATTATCTTGGGACTGCCTCCATCAATCGACAAGGACAGAATTTGATCCATGGCCAGTAACTCTACTATATGGAAGTTGCCATCATTGATTGTCTCAACACTAAAAGAAGAATAAAGGATATTTAACTTCAAAAATGGGACATTATAAGGAGGTTCTTCTGGGTTTTTATTCTTAAAGCACATTTTAGCTGCAGATTCAGATTCCACCAGGTATTCAGCACTTGGAAAACAGCAAGGAACAGACAGACTGATAAAATTTGCTTGGTGAACCTGAATGACTTCAACCTGTCCACAATCATCAGCTGCACGCTATATTTTTTTTCCGTTTTGTTTGCTGTGAACAGAGGTGGATTCTTGGCAAGATTCTCTGGGCACTAGATATAATTAGTTCTGGAATCCGAAGGGACTACAGTTCTTTGGCTGAATTCAACATACCAAAAGATGAGGAAGTCAGCTTGCAATTAAGATGATCAAAGCAGGCTACCTATAGCCTTGGTCTGTTATTTCAGATTCTGTGTAGATTCAATTGACAGATATGTTACACTGCAGACTACAATACAGAAATGTGCAACTTTCCTTCTTGCTTATCATCTGCACCCTGGATTGTTTGTGTGTAAGTACTGTGAAGAATGGCAGCAAACAATCCTTTCTTCTCAAAATTGTACCCTTGAAACCATTTGCAGAACGGTGGCTATGCCTTTGTAGGGTAATACCAATAGAGGGCCCAATCCTATCCAACTTTCCAGCACCGATGCAGCCACAATGCAGTCTTGAGGCACAGGAGCAAATGTTCTCATACCCTTGAGAAGCCTCTGTGACTGCCTCCCCACCAAAGGATACAGTGTACACCCCATGGCCACAGCTGCACCAGCACTAGAAAACTGGATAGGATTGGACCCTAAGACACTTTCAGTCCATTACCACTGAATCATCAGTGTTGCAAATATACAATATTCATGCTGTCTTCTACCAAGGTCTAAGTTCCTCTGAATGAAAATACTTGACTATAATCTGGTCCTTTGAAACTCAGGTTTCTCTTGTGGGAGTCTTATCTATTTAGCTAGCCCAGTATCCTGTCTCTTTCCTAGTCCTCCAAACACACATTTTGAGATGATCTTTCCTGAAGGCTAGCACACAAACTCAAAACTTTGAGGAAGCGTTAGGAAGCTGTGGCTGAGATTGCATGCACACCTTGAGCACATAAGGGCTTTCTCCAGTTTCTTTTCCAACTGTGGATTTTCATCCTGTGTCAGAGATGGCCCCCAGTGTGTGCTACCCCTCCACAACAAGTTTTGGAAACCTCTTGTCATGTGGCATGAGGCTGTGAATGGGGAGGGGCTTCAGAAGTCCCAGTGTCCATAATGACATCTCTCACTTGTTTCACTATCTCTGGCCTTTTATGGAAGTAACAGGTGGGATAGTATAATGGAAAGAACTTTACATTTAATTTTCAAAGTTGACTAGGACAGGAAAAGAAAAACGAGATGTCTGAAAAGGATTAAGGCAGCTGGAATACTAAAAGGCAGAAGTAGCACACAGCTTTGATTGTTTTGCTTTCCAGAAAATAGCTGGCAAAGCAAAGACTATGATATAAATCAATGCGGAATAAAACCTGAGCCTTTTAAGTTCTCCAAATAAAAGAACCATGCTTCAATCTCTTCTAGGCTATAATGAGAAGAATATTACAAGTTTTATTTAACTAAAAATATATATATATCTTAATTCCCTTATTGTGCTTTAACGTTTATGTCAATTCTTTTGTATACAGTAATCCTGTTTTTATTCACTGTAATTAAAGGCAAGCATGTGGAAAAGACTATATTGGTCACACAATTATGGTTCTTTTTCAGAACTATAAACACATCATCGTAAAGAGGAACAGAATATTTTAAAATGTTTTCTAGGAGGAATGTTAAAAGGCTGCCTTTATTGTACAGATAATGCTAAATTTTATAGGACCACGTTTCGTCTGAAATTCTTAGGAATTTTTTTTTTAACAATCTATGAACATCTGGGCCCATTGCTCTTATTGCTGAACAAAGTTTAGCATTCTTTTCCCTGAGAATGATTTTTGGGCTTTTAATTCTGATGAAATGAATACTGAGATGAATGACTTGATGTTAATTTCAAATAAGCAGGCAGATAAACACCGTAACAGCTACAGCCAGTGGTGTAGCTAGAGGGGATGCAATGCACTAAGTTTTGCAGGCAGCCTCACTGCAGTGTGCAAGCAGCCCCTCCCCCTTGGAGCCATTCTGGGCATACGCCTCCGTTTTGCTCCCACAGTCTCCAATGGCTCCGAAAATGAGGAGGAGGAGGAGGTGCCGCTTGCAGGCTGCAGTGAGGTTCCCTGTAAAACTTAAAGCTTTGCACCCCTTCTAGCCATGCCACTGGCTACAGTGTTCATCTTTAAGGCAAGTGTGTATGATGGTGGAAAGACAGTTTCAGTTCCTTCCTTTTTTCCCTGCTCCCCTTCCTGCCACACATGAACTTCCTCCCCTTTATCTCACTTGACAGCCAGGATGCTGTATGATCCCGGCTTTGGGTGGTGGCAACAAAGTGAATAAACCGGTTCAATTTCAATTTGACCAGTACTAAAGGTGGAGTGGGAGAGCAAGGGAAGAAGGACCACTGCTAACTGCTACACCTGGACTCTTGGCACACTTTTTCTATAATGGACACGTCTCATTGGAAAGTACAGTGCCTATATTGCCAACTCCCATTTCTAAAATGTTTGGTGGTAATTTTCTAATAATATATTCTCAAACAACATTCTCTCTTGCCAGTACCTATTTAGGAAAAAAGAAATCAGAACCCCCACTAAAACTGGGATCGCATATAAACTCTCTGAAATGTTTGGTTTTGTGTATAGGTTCACCTGTAAATGGCAGATGCCGGGTATGATCCTGTATCATAGCTAACCCTCACTCGTCCACGGTACAGTTCCACTGCTATATGGTCTCGGTCACCTTTATATAACAGGACTCCACTGTCCTCATCTGTAGCAATCTTGTGACAAATATATACATATGTAAATATTAGAAGACAATGAAATTTAAACACAGAGATTTCACTTGAAATAGATTCAAACTAAAAAAAACTACTACAGCTTTTTCCATCTTCAACTTAATTCCAGTTGGTTTGCCCAGATGGTTCATTTCTAGAACAACACAGATACACAATTGCAACACAGAGCTTACAAGATAAGCTCTCTAAAAATAAGAGCAGCAATTTTCAACATTTTTCTTCTTATGACACTCTAGTAACGAATTGTCCTTAGACCCAGCAGAGAAAGAGGGACAGACAATTTGTTACTACAGAAACTATATTATCCTAAAAACAGAGCCACAGAACCCAGAAGAGTTTTTCAGCGATTTTCAACCACATGCTCCAAAGTTCGGGGGGGGGGGGAGGCAGCAACTCAAAGGGGGCTCTGCAACTAAAGGAGGGGGTTCAGACATTTCCTGGGTTCTTTCATTTTCTGATCTGACCTAGACTTGCTGCCCACGTGGAATGCTGGAGGCACTAGTGTGGGCATGGTAGTGGCTGTTGCCACAAGCCAGATACACAGAGCCAAGGAATGCATACATGATGCTCCTCAACACTGTCAAATCTGGGAGGAAACTGGCCTGCTACACTGGCTCTTTGGCTTGTGGATCCGTTTACCAAGAAGGAGTGTATGGGAGCTCAGGGACACAGTTGCAGAAGTAAGTTTTGATACACAATGGACACTTGCCATTCTATTGTGAGCCTAAATATGATAATGCTAATTTTCTGCAATAATTTTCTATATCTAAAAGTTTTAGAGAGACTTTTGTGAGTTTGGTTTTCGCTATTACTATATCTAGCTGCTGATGCCACACAGGCAGGCAGACCTGGGGTTCGCATCGGGAAGGCCAGTAGACATGGACTACAAAGACTGTTGGCTGTTGCCACCCTTCTTCACCCTGTTTCGCCCCCTCCCCTTTGGAAGGGGCCCAAAAGAAACTTTCTACCCCCTGATAAAATTCCTCTCAGAGGCCCTGTTCAGATCTACCTTAGAAATCAAACATTTAATATGTGGAATCCTGCCCTAGAAAGGCGGTATATAAATACTGTATATTATATTATATTATATTATTACATGACTCTGGCTTCACACTTACCTGGAGAGTGATATTGGTGTGAGGATGAATCTTTGCTGAGGGAATTTGAAGGTAGGATTCTTTGTTCACAAAGTTTATGCTGACCAGCTTTTCACATTTATCACCCTGGTAACCTGACAAGCACTGACAGATTGGCTCAGTGGCTTTGATGATGCACTGAGCTCCATTCTGACACTCGTAATTATCACATGGGCTGGTGCCAGGCAGTATCATTGGTGGTGAAAACTCGCAGAAAAGTCCACTAGATGCAAACAGACATCACCATTATGTCAAACAAGCCATTCTTCAAACGCAATTACAGTTAATTTGTCATGTCCTTCTAAATCGCTCTTACCTATATCCTTCAGGGCATATGCATGTGTATCCATTCACTGCATCAGTACACTGTGCTCCATTTTTACACTTGTTATCTTGACAGTCATCGAAGTCAATATCACAGTGATCACCTATATAGCCAGGTGTGCAATCACACCTAGAGAACAGAAAATGAAAACTTACATCATCAGCATCATTTTTTCTTCTTCTTTTTGTTTATAACAGTATTTATATACCACTTTTCAACAAAAAGTTCATAAAGCGGTTTACAGAGAAAATCAAATAACTCATGACTCCTTGTCCCAAAAGAGCTCACAATGTCAAAGAACACCAGCAGACAGCCACTGGAAAAGTCACTGCTGGAGTGAAGAGGGCCAGTTACTCTCCCCTTGCTAAATAAAAGAAGAGCACCCACTTGAAAAAGTGCCTCTTACCCAGTTAGTAGGGGTAACTGTAAAGCCTAACCATTATATGTAATGCCTAAAACTATTAAGCAGCAGGCTTAATTTAAACAAAAAAACAGATGACTATGATGTTCTCTGAAACAACTACAAAACACAGTTGTAAGTATTTAGAAAAAAAATAGGAACATTTCATTTTCAAATGCACTGCACCACGATGTGCTTTGAACAAAACACTTTAGAGCTTGGTGTTGAAAGCTTGTATATTGATTGAAGACCTTGCTCTGCATGAGAGACCATGGTTTAATGTATGTAGGTTTTGTCCTGTTTGCTGTTCTGTCTGATTATCTGACATTATATCAAATATTCAGACTGTACATCTTGAGGCTCCCATGAATCATTCTGACAACTCTCCTTAGAATTCGAGTTACACATTCTTTTTTGACATTAGCAAATATATGATTCCTATTTGGAAAGACTGAGACAAACATTTCAAGACTTTTGCTTTGGGGTCATACATTTTTACTTCGAAACAGTGACTGAACAGTACAATTTACATCACATTAGTGTGATCAGAAATTCATTTTTCATTGTAACAAAGATGAAAACTGAGGCAGCAGGTTGACTTCTGTTACTGATACATAGATACTGACAAAGAAAGCTAGAATGGTGTAGTGAAGCAGTTCCCAAACGTAACTGAGCTGCGACCCACCTCGGCCTCTGGCACTGCCGTCATGGCCTGAAATAGGCCTCAGAAACACCTCCGGAAGCAGCCTGAGTTTGTGAAACTGGAAGTGACCCAGAAGTCACTTTCAGAGGTCTCTGGAGGTCATCCCAGACCCAGCATGATCAGCATCCAGAGGTAGGTTGCAGCCTGGAAGTGGCGGCCAGTTACATCCGTTTGGCTCCAATTTGAAGCCAGAGGGAGGCAAGAACGGGTGGATGGGCCCAATGTGTGGCTCACCTGACCTTGGGCCATGACCCACCAGTTTGAGAAGCACTGGTGAAGCACTTTGGGTGTTGAACTTAGACCTGGAAGACCCAAGTTCAAATCCCTACTCAGCCATGAAGCTTCCTGAGTGAACTTGGGCCAGTCACTATATCTAAGCCTCACCTACTATCCCAGGGTTATTGTGAGGACAACTCACATTGGAAAACTTTGAATAGAATCTGTACCCTACATGGTGTTTGTCAGGACTCAATGTTTAAATGGGGGCTAGTATCTACCCCTCAGTGTGATTGCGGGTTCTCCCACCAAACCATGTACCACATTGGGTCTGACTGCAAACTGAGGGCATATACTGGCCCACTTTTTCTCTGAAGGTCCTTGAATGGCTGCATGAACTGGATACTGACATTTGATCTAGTCTAACTGATATATGTTCATGTATTATATGCCATATGCTAAATCAGGGGTGTCCAAAGTTTTTGGCAGGAGGGCCACATCATCTCTCTGATACTGTGTCGGGGGCCAGGGAAAAAAAGAATTAATTTACATTTAAAATTTGAATAAATTTACATAAGTTTACATAGATGAATTTATTAAAGATGAACTTATATGAATGAATGAAGGTCTTGCAATAGCTCAAGGCTTATAAAAGGCCTTGCACAAAGCAAAGCTGGCCTTTCCTTTGCCGCTGCTACTGCATCACAGATGTGAAACAGCAAGCAGTGGAGGAAGCCCTCATCCCACAGCTCATGCGAGAGGTCAAACAGTTGCCCTCATGCTAAGAGCAGTTGCGTCAGGCCAGTGCGGGCTCCAACAAATCTCTGGAGGGCCAGAGGCTCATTGGAGACTGGGGGCTCCCTGAGGGCTGCACTGAGAGGCCTCGAGGGTTGCAAGTGGCCCCAGGGCCGGGGTTTGGGCACCCCTGCGCTAAATAAATAAATAAATAAATAAACAAACAAACGTGAGGACAAAAGCTGGGGAGGAACCATGTACACCATCCTGAGCTCCTTAGAGGAAAGGTGGTATAAAAATGTGGAAATAAAGTTTTCCACATTTTTTTTAGAATAATGTCAATATTATTTTATCAAGTTCATTATGTGGAAATCCGTCAGATCTTGGAAAATGTGTGAGAGGGAATAATTTTTATAGGTTCATTGAATTCTAACAAGGGAAGAGAATGGATGCTACCGAAGAGCTGATTTGGCTGTGATATTATTAGCAAGAACAACAGATGTAAGAATTGCTCATGCCTCTGATTATCCACTAATGAAATGGATTCACTGACACTCATGTCTCACCTGGGATCCAAACTGTTAATTTCAGGACATAGATTTTACTGTCGACGAGGTCTGCACATTATTGAAATAGACCTTTCTTCATTAGTGGGTAAACAGAGGCTGCAATGATTCTCACAACAGCTATTCCCACAAATAATATCATTAAACTCTGAATGAGCTCTAGCTTAGCTTCCTGCAGTGAGGCAGAATTGCTATTCCAACCATCTTCTATAACAGGATGTTGTGACTTTGTCTCAAAGAGCCTCAATCAACTGAAAAAGAAATCTCCAAGTTTTTCCCTCCCGCCCCTCAGTCACTTAAGGTCAGTGGTTCCCAACCTTTACCCCAAGGTAAGGGAATCACTGAGTCATTGCAGAGCATTCTGGGGGCGGTGATGGTGGCGACAGCACTTCCAGGTTTGCACCAATGACAACTAAGAAAAAAAGGGGTTTGAGGACCTATCTGTGTGCAGCAGTGGCAAGAACCCAGGTTTTGTGGCATCTCCAGCTGCTGTCAGACGAATAAGTCCTGAAACCCCTTTTTTCTTAGTCAGTGGCAGCGTGAACCCAGAAGTGTCATCACCGTTGACTTGCCACTCCCCTTAAGGGGGAAAACTGTGTTTCCCACTGCTCCGCAGGGGGCGTGGGTCACATCCTCCAGGTTGGGAACAACTGCTTTAGGCTGACTAAACAGAGAAATAAATACAGGATTTTCTTCATACCTGTTCCTTGATTGGGAGGAAAATGTACTGAAGGAAAGGAGAAAGACATGAATCCGGGATCATGTGGGACTGACTACTGGGAAGCAGAAGGCCTGCCCAGTAAATAGTGATTCCACATTGGCAATCAGCTCCAGTGAACAACACAGTTAGAAAAGGAGCATGTTTCTTAAGCAAGTGTAAGGCACACCAAGGGCACTAAAACAGGCCAACAAGACCCAAGTGCACTATACTTTGTGCCACTGGCACAGATCTCAAGTGGAGGGAATTACTAGCCTGGTCTTTGTTGAGCTGCAGTGCAATCCACACAATGGTCAGAAAAGGTTCTGCAGCCCAGCCAGAACAAGAGACCTAGGGAGCCAATAGGAACCAGCTGGCTCTATGTGTTATTTTAAGCTTGATTCCTAGAGATGAGCCATACAACTTCCTAAGCCTTGCCTTATCATCCCTTTTCTTCTCTTGGACAGTTGCTTTTTGGAACCTGCCCCCCTAACTGACTCAGTTCTGCACAGTTCTGCACTTGACATGGATCACCCACTCTTAGTTGACTGCTCTGGACTTTTAGCTTCGTCTCAACAACACACCTGCCTTCACCCCTTCCATCCAATTGCCTGCAGACCTGACACCTCAGGGCCCTCATAGCAAGTCAGGAATACACTTTCTCAATCAACCCACTTTAAAAAAACAAACAAACCGGTAAGGTGGAGGTTTAAGAGAAGTGTTTGTACTTCTCCAAGCAACAATTTATGCATTCTTATAGAGGTCTAAGTCACATGTTCAGAAAAACTGTATCAGCCAGCCAAGAGTGACCCAAACTCCACAGGTTTAATTCATGGAAACGGAGTCATTCATTTCTAAGTTATAATTGAGTCTGACACAATTATAGTTGAAAATCAAGGACTGGCTCTGATTCCCGTGACTGAGTCATGACACAAAGGTATGGTATGGTATGGCATGTATGTATGGTAATAACTTATAGTAACTTTCCCCTGGGGGCTGGGGATAAGAATAGGCCCTCAGTTTGGCTGTACTTGTCGTAAGAGGCGGCTAAACAGCCACCGGGTAGATGGGACTCGTCAGCCTGGGAAGGCAGCTCATCTGAGAGAAGGAAAACTCTGATCCCAAAGCTCCACTGCCTTGTGGCTACATCCAGTTATGGAAGAGGCTTCAGGAGTCAACCTCAAGGCAAAATCCGGAGCCGGAGTCCATGAGGCAGTTCATGGCTGAACACAGTCACGTTCTGGCAACTCCTGCGACGCCGCTGGAACCAACCGTATTGGCCTCTGCCTTTCCATTGGACCATTTCAGCGACGTGGAGAGGGGGATTTGCTGCATGGGAAACATTCTATCCTCCATATCTATTTTACTCAGGCTTTGCGCACTGGAGAGGACACTCTGTTCCAGAACCACCATTCAGAGCGTGACACCATAGTCTTCTGAGACTGAAGGATGCCAACAACTTATAGTAGGTCCATTCCCCATGCATTTCTCACAATGCAATCCATACACAACCTGTGACCTGCCAAGCCAAATGCAGATCAGCAACAATCCATTGTGCCTGGAAAGTGATTGATAACACTTTGTGTTTTTACTGTCACTGGCAAGCAGCAGAAACTGGTCTAATCTCTTGAAGGTCTCAAACTCCTGGGACCTGCGACGTCCCCCCTGCACTACAAATGCAGTGTGCAGCTCCTGACTTAGGACGATGTCATTGCCAGTTACTTCTGGGTTCAGAGGCCTGAAAATGCCACTATAATCACAAGAAACGGGGCCAGGGCAGGAGGGCTTTCCCCAGTATGCTGTCTTCACGCACTAGAGCTTTTCCTGCTGTGTCAAGCCTCCAACTGCTGCTTGAATTGGCATGTCATGGTCTTCCTGCCGGGCTGCAGGCATCCCACAACACACCAGTAGATGACTAGATTTGGGGCACTGCAACACACAGTTTGGAAACCACTGCTTTGCAAGGTTGACATATATAAGTCGTGGGCTGTGCTTGGCTCAGTGGGTCACTAGCTGTGCAGATGTGGCTTAGTGCTTCAGCATCAGTTCTCGCACGTGTTTTCCCACATCCAGTGTCCATCTCTTAGATAAAGTAACCACATTTAGCAAACTATCAAAATACTAGTTTCACTGGATGGGTATGTTTTCACACACACATGCAAATTAACAGGCTAAGACTGGCAATTTAAAAGAGAAACTGGTATTTAAAATATACTTAGAATTACAACTCACAATTGGCCTAATGTCATTTTGGCACAACAAAACCCAGCGCATAAAACAGGTGCAGATCAGAGCAGCAGGTTCCTAAATCTACTCATCTAAAGTCCATTAAACACCACTTTTCAAGTGTGCATACTAATTAATGATAATAAGGATGTCATTTAATTAAAGATTAGCCTTCCTGGTGATGAACCTCCTTATTGCATAATGGTTTCCAATGTGTCTTGCTAATAACCCATCTTGTAATTACAGCTTCATAATCCAGCTTTAGTTTAACATAATTATTCACTTCCCATTCCAAGTCACCGAAAGGATTTTGTGTGGATTGTCACAGAGAATAAAAACTCTCCATTCGGCATTGTTCCTTCTTAATCCATACTGCTAGGAAACTGGTCACTCAACAGAGAATCTTCGTGTTATTACATGGGGCTGGATGCAAACTGAAGGAAAGCTCCATTGAGCCATTCTCCTCTGATCACAACTCCTGTGAATAAAGACTGACAGCACAAATACCCCCACGAAAACAAAGCTGGCAGCAATTCAGGAGGACAAAGCAGTGATTAAAAGCACAACAAGGGAGACTATAAAGACACAGGGCTTACTTGTATCCTTTAGGTGTCAGGATACACTTTGAGTCATGCTGACAGGGGTTCAGGTCCTGGGCGCAGAAATCCAGCTTCTCTTCACACAGCTCACCTGTAACAAAGTATATCTAGTCACTAAAACCAGGCCATCACGGGAGCTGGGAAGCAAAATCTAGGTGCTATGTATTTCTATGGCAACCCTCAGAACAGCCAAGCAGCTCCTGTGACACAAGCTGTTAAAGCATTTGGTGATGAGACTTTCTCTTGCTCAGTGTAATCTGGCTTTCCATGACTATTCTTCAGCATTTCTTAGCAGTAACATAACTAGAAGGGGGGCAAAATGGTAAGTACTGCAGACATGGCAATATGTTGTATAAGAGGCCCCTTCCACATCCTCGGAACCATTCTGGGCAGTGCGTATGAGATGCTATTTGGTTTGATGAGCGCCTGCGCATTGCCGTTGCTGGCTAGAACGACTCTGACAGCGAGTGGGAGGGGTCGCTTACACGGTGTGTTGTGGCACCTACAGTACCTACCGTTTTGCCCCCCTCTAGCTATTCTACTGTCTCTTAGCACCCCAAACTGCCATTTAACTTGTATGCTTTTATGCTTGTGTGCTTTTTAGCTTTTGGCCAGTGGTTCCCAAACAGTGCTTTGAGGAATGTCCCCAGTTGCTCCTCCTACTGGTTTTCCTGGGTGCCACCATCTTGGATATTGTAAGATGCCTTGAGATTTTGGCTCCACCATATTGAATCTTGCAACAAGATCCATCTTGCAGCAAGATCCAAGATGGTGGCACCCAGCTAAGGCAGGAAGAAGAGGCTACGTGGGCACCGTGGTGCCAGTAAAGTTTGGTAACCACTACATTGGGCCATCAGCAAAGTCAGGTTGGCAAGATTCAGACAGACATGCTATGCATCACTGCCCCAAAATGGTTGATTAGCTGGTAGAAAATAAATGTCTTCTGCAGTACGGATTATTAGTAGAGCATCATCCTACCAACGGACTAATCAACCAATTAAAACATTACCATATTACAATATTGTATAGTTGAGGATACGGTTATTTAATAAAGATAGAAGTATCTCTTGAATAAGCAAAGATGTGTCACCCACCACACTGCACATGAGAAAAAGCAACCCTACAAATTAGAATTACAAACCATTTAGGTTATGATCCCCCCCTCCCCAACACAATGTATGTGCTCACCCACTCCTAGTTCATTCTTTGCCTCAGCAGCATTAGAACCTGTTCTTCATAGCCTCTTTCTGTGCCACTCCAGTAGCATGTGGATCTCAGAAAGAGGTGTATGGGTCTAATAAAAGCACTTGCAATAACATCTAGCCAGGAAGAAGGCTGACATTTGGATGGGTAGAAACCTTAGTATTGGGCACACGCATCCACATTGTTCCAAGATAATGCCTTAGTGGAGCATTGAAGAAAGAAGCTATGGTAAAGCAGCTCCCAGACTGCAAAGGGAAGGTAGGAATTAAGGGCCCAATCCTAGCCAACTTTCCAGTGCCGGTGCATGCAACCTTTGCATGCAACCTTCGTAATGCAACCTTTAGGAAAGGGAACAAATGCTCCCTCCATGACTGCTCCCCTACCGAGGGATGCAATGCATGCTTCATTGGCATGACTGCACCAGCACTGGAAAATTGGTTAGGATTTGGCCCTAAGACAGAGTTAAGCTCTTTCTGTGGGTCAAACTGATTTTTAACTATTACTGCATACATGTGCATCCACACAGCCACTACATCAGTAGTTCTCCTGTTTCTCCCCTCCCCGTTTGCCATACAAGCAAATAGAATGAAAACTGTTCTATTGACTTGCACAAAACAAGAAGGGGTGGCAGTTGTGAAAATCAATGTGTGTAGTTTTACACACTTGCCCTAGACTCTTATCTCAAAAGTCCAGGGCAGCTGCAAATGGGTCCTCACACACCAATGTTCTTCTGTTTGTTCTCAGTTCTTCCTGTAGGCATTCTTCATTGCACCTGCCTCATTGCAGGACCTTCCCCCCATTTACACTCCTTTCTGTTTTCCATCTCCATCAGTGTTGTCTTGATAGCCACACTGACTTTCCAGCTGCCATATGTAGCCACATTGGCCATTTTTCAGAAACCAGCTTTAGCCACCATGGCCACGTTTGAGAAACCAGGTTCTATAATGTCACAACAAGCCAATCTATTATGAATATATTTTCACTGACAATTCTGACTTTCAAAATCTTAAATCTGAAAGTGATTCATACAAAGCTGTCAAACCCTTTCAGGGGCAGTCTTTGACATACAGTGTCAGTTGCCTACAACACCAGGCAATGTTAATGCACATGGAGATATTAATGCACCTAGAGCCAAAGAAATGTGCAACAAATTCTGTGTGCTTAAGGAAAGTTTGGCCTTATGTTGCTTCAACATCAACCTACCCCCACATCACCCCTTTTTTGGAATGTCATAAGCAATTTGTGATATGGATTAGGGTCTGCAATGCAAAAGAACAAAGTAAAACATTTTGTTGGGTACACCTAGTGCCCTTTGTTTGGCATGCCCATCGCACAAGATTATACATGCTTGCTCAGTCGTAAGTCCCACTGAGTTCAGTGGAACTTACTCCCAGGTAAGTGTGCACAGGATTGCAGGATTAAAGTAGCTCTTTTGATCAGGTTCATATTTGTTAGATACCATGCAAATCATATTTTAAATTATGTAGTTTATTTAGGCATATGCAGTGTATTTAGGCAAATGGTTAGAGTAGCCCACATGCAACTAGAGTATTAACTTTAACCTTTTTGTTCCTCAAAATTTCTTACAATCCATGTAAGGGAGGCAAAAGCAAATTACAATTATGGAACAGAAAGTGTACTAATTTTTGTTACAGTGTTCACAGCAGTCAACAACACAGCAACATTTTGGAAGGAAAAAAGTCTGTAATGTATGAATTAGCACCAGGAGATGGGTCAAAGTATCTCAAAACACCCTTTTTTATGGGCCTCACATTAAAAAAATTTCTTCCAGTGCTGCTGTGCCAGGATGGGTAAAATTGTCATAGAAAAATGCCTAGGCAATTCTCAATTTAGCAAACCCACATGATCACAAAGCCTGCAAACACAGCTGAGTAGCGAGGTCCCAGTTCCAGAAATAGAATTATTTCCTAAACTGAAAACACAGCTCCTGTTTTTGCATTTTGCAAACCATGCATTTTTTTGGCTGGAACATGAGATAGAGAGGCAATTGTACAGTTAATATTTAGTCTAGCCAAATTCATTTTACAATCACATTTCAGTCATGGGAATACAAAAGTTGTTCTAAGTGGCACTTGTAAAAAACACCATTTAGCTAAACTGCAACCTAGCTTGTGGTCTTAAGAGGTTAGTTGAGCACCTGTAGGGGTTGTGTTCCTACCAATTCTATTAAACATCTGTACAAAGCTATTAGGAGAGAATGTCTGCAATTATAAACTATGCTGAATACATCCAAAGCTACACAGTTTTTGATCACAGTTTTTAAGCACCCCAAACTGGCCATCTTAGTCCTAAATCAGCAAATGGTAGTTGTGTGAGAATCAATGAGGCAGAACAAACAAGTTGAATCCAGACAGCAGGGAGGTGATGCTGGTGAGTAATCCCAGGACTCTTGAAGGAAATGGCATGACTATCCTTAATCATATCCTTGGAACAGGTTCAGAGCCTGAGAGTTGTTTTTTTTTGGGGGGGGGGCCCTTCTCTACTAGCAAAAACCAGGTGGCAGCAGGTACACTGATTGTTTATTGTTTCACAGACTTCACAGGATTGATTATAGGAATGTATTTTTATTCAGGTTGTCCTTGAAGACAACTACAAAGTTACAGGTGCTGCAAAAGTCTGAGGCTCACCTTCTGATGACTATGGGGGAGTGAGGACATATTCAAATTACTGACCTGGCTGCCTGTGTCCCTCTGGGTCCAAGTCAAGATTATACTGCTTACCTTGAAAGGCTTTCAGGGTCAATATGCCTTAGAGACCATTTCTCCCTATATCACCACCCCCTTGTCTGTTATGATCTTCTAATCTGTACTGATAGGTTTTAAAAAATTATTTTAACTGTTTATGATTGCAATCTGCCCTGAAAAAAAGAAATAGTGAACAGCAGGATAATGATTGAAGAATTAAGTACAGTGGGGGCTTCCTTAACCGCTGGTTTGGCAATGGCAGATTTGAGCATCTGCTAATGCTAAGCCTGTAGCTGGAGGGTCTCACAGATGCAACTGAAGTTGCCAGTGTGAACCAGAAGTGACTTCCAGTAGTGTCTGGAAGACCTCACACGACCTCCAGAGGGCTAGATACTCCACCAGATAAGTTATTGTGGTGCTGCACCCCCTTGGTGAATTTAATTATCAATGGATTTTGTTATCCGTGGGGGATCCTGGGACTGATCCTCTGCAGATACCAAGCGCCCACTGTAGTACATTAAAATATATAATTGGGTGAGAATAATAATTTGACTATGGCTACAATCCTAACCACAGTTTCCTGGGAGTAAGCCCAAATGACTACAATGGGATTCACTTCTGAGTAGACCTGAATAGGATTGGGCTTTATGTTGCTTAAAACTACTTGTCACTGCTTCACTACAGCAAACAGAAAAAAAGTTATGGCAGAGAAATGACCATTTTAATCTACAAAGAACTCTATAAATTCTGAACTCCCAAATATATTAGCATGAATGCCCTCAAAAATGAACAATTTCAGTTGCTCCAACTTGCAAAATGGCAGATTTCAATACATTTATTCAGTAGGTCATTCACAAATCTGTTCATTAACAGTTTGTTCTGGAAAGTGAAGTCCACATGTGGACCTTTGAAAGCAAATGTGAACAACACATGATTAAACTTACTGAAATCATTTTGGATGAGTGCCCTAAATGTCATCTCTTGATGGTCATTTCATTAGATGAGACCCATATACGTTTAAGGAAACTGAAGTAAAAGGGAAGAGAGAAACCAAGGCAGTGAACATAGGTTTAAAGGTAACTAACCTTTTTCCACTTCATTCAGATTAGCAGCTTGCAGTGACAAAGACAGAAGAGACTTTTTACATTGTAATGAAACAGCATAGCACAAGTAAATTCATGCACAATTAGCAGCAGCAGAAGAGCTAAGTTGATGTAGCAAAAGTGAAGTAAGCTTTCATTTTTACCTATAGCAAAACACACACGCACACACACACACACACAGGTATGTGCAACTGCAGGCACAGAAAGAGTTTTGTTGCTAGACCAGAGATATCTGTGACCTTAATGGTGGATGATAATGAGCAGCCAGAAAAATGATTAGATAATCTACAGAACGTACACAATGATCCTGACATTCATAAAGATTGAATATGAAGAAAGCCAGATAGAGTTTAAAAGGTACAGAGAATAATATTAAGAGATTTGCAAGAATTTCACATTCAAAAGTTCCATCTATAAGTCTCCTCTGATCCTATATATTTTATTTTTCATAACTTCATGATTAAGGTCTGCAGGTCATTGCAGAGCAAAGCTGTGTTAATATTGTTTACAATATGATTCTTCACATCACTGAAACAGAATTCTATAGCTGGAAAGAAAAGCAAGCCATAGCTTTCAATCCAACACCAGCTAGTAGTCAAAGGTGTTGATTTACAAAAAAAATCTTCAGGGAATACACAGATAAAATCAATAATTTTAGATGAACTTATTTAGGTGTTTTGTACATGTTCCTCTAGAGCAGGGATGTCCAAACATTTTGGCAAGAAGGTCACATAATCTCTCTGACACTGTGTCAGGGGCCAGGAAAAAAAGAATTAATTTACATTTAAAATTTGAATAAATTTACATAAATATATTAGAGATGGAACATATGAATGAATGAATAGTCTTGCAGTAGCTCAAGCCCTACAAAAGGCCTTGCAGAAAGCAAGGTCAGTCTTTCCTTTGCTTACACTGCTGCATCACAGACGTGAAACAGCAAGCAGAGGAGGGAGCCCTCCTCCCGTAGCTCAGGTTAGAGGTCGAACAGTCGTCCTCACACTGAGAGCAGTTGCATCAGGCCAGCAAGTCTCTGGAGGGCCAGAGGCTCATTGGAGACTGGGGGCTCACTGCAGCCCGGATTGGGAGTTCCCGAGGGCCGCAAGTGGCCCCTGGGCCGGGGTTTGGGCACCCGTGCTCTAGATGGTACTGGCATTTTTCATAAAGAAGTCTTTGCTAAATGGAATACAAGGGATTCACTATTTGTTAGTTATCAGGGATGGGCACTCGTGAGTTGCGGAGACTTGTAGAAACTCGAATCATGCGTGTTACTGACTTGTGAGTCAGGGTTTTCCCTCCAAAAGAATCATCTTGTAGATACACGAGTCACAAAGAATTGTCATTTTGGGCCCGCAGCTTGACTTCCTGTGTGCATGTGCTTGCTTACTACTTTTTTGACTGCTTCTGCCTTGCCCCAAAAGACCTTGTGGGCGAACCAGAAGACGGCATCCAAACCAGTGCGAACAGTATTCTTGGTGGCAGTAGGGTATGTTGGCTCCAGGAGGTGAGGGCTGGGGGGGAGTAACCAGAAGAAGGCAGGGGCAGCCAAAATATGAGGAGGGGAGTAGGATCACTTGTCCATCTCTGAAGGAATAGACAACTGAT
Source organism: Tiliqua scincoides (assembly GCF_035046505.1). NCBI lineage: Eukaryota > Metazoa > Chordata > Lepidosauria > Squamata > Scincidae > Tiliqua > Tiliqua scincoides. The sequence goes on from NC_089826.1 coordinate 79,276,051, forward strand.
TGGCTGAATAGATGGCCTGATTTTTTTTCTCTGGACAAGGGAGGGAAGAAAGGAGAGCCAAATGGATGGGGGAGGGGCTTCTTATGATAGGAAAATGCCTGGATAGTCTAGGGAGGGGGCTAAGGTGGTGGACAAAACAGAGGTGAGGTGTTTCCCTGCAATAAGAGAGGAACACCTTCCAAACTCATGGCTCATTTGAAGTGGAGGATTCCAACACATCACTGATGGCAGATAGGATGGGAACATCAGGGCAGTGTTAAATGAGAACTCTGACACCCCCCTCACCCTACCTCCTTTTTTTTCCTGAGGAGTTGCACCTGACTAGCAGTTTGACTCACTTTTTGGAAAAAAAAAAAAAAACTCTGACTCAAGTCAAAATCTCTAAAAACAGCTCTGGACAAGTCATGACGGGTACCTGTTTTGAGTCATGAGCAAGTCTAGTCAAGGGGATGGAGACTAGCCACTCAAGTTTCAACTTAGCACTGTGATTCCAGCACATCCCTGGTTAGTGTGTGTGTGTCCCTGGTTAGTGTGTGTGTGTGTGTGTGTGCGTGTGCGTGTGTGTATTTGTATTATACTTATATTCCATTCCTCCATGGGAATCCCAGTGGTCTTCTATCCAGGGGACTAACTGGGTCACACCTTCCCAGGTTCAGCAATGCTACAGTCTCATATGCTTGGAGAACATTCACTGAACCCCAGGAAATTTATTCTTCTAATTTCCAACTAAAGTTTCATCTGCAGGTTATTAACATGAGATTAAAAAACACTATGAACACAACTATAAAGTTACTGATAGGTCTGAAAATGCAGCATGGCCCTGCAGAGTAGACATCAGGTGTGGGGTGATGAAGTCTATTCTGTAATTCTAGGCAGTGAAAGATAATACGTTGAAGCCTTGTCCCCACTAAAATTGAAAACAATTTTATTCAAATATTTTTGTAAACCATCATAAAGACCTAATTGGTGGAAAAGCAGGATATAAATCTGTTAATAAAATCAGAGCAATTTATCACAGCAAACTGTGATTGGTGACTTGGGCTGATGGTTGCCATTTTAGGTGTAATTTCCTCTGCCAGATAAAAGAGAACCACCACTTTAAAGGTGTTTCTTAGCCTAGTTGTAGGAATAACACCTGAATCAGCAACCATCAGCCCATGACAACCAATCACAGTTTGCTGAGCTGGCGTTGCTTTGGGATGAGTATAGATGTTGCATTTGTTGGAGTCCTGGCACCCCAGCCATTACTTCTGAAAGTGTTTCAAGGTGAGGTGGGGTTGGGTGGTCAGGCAGGAAGAAGATGGCAAGGTGCATTTGAGCGATGCATTGACACCTAATCATTCTCTCCCGTAACTGGAGCACTTGAATATTAACTACTGAATTATTTTATCTTTTATTTTTCCTGCCTATTCTTTTTGCCAGATTTTCCAGATACAAAGGGTCTCTAGAAATAATCAGTAAAAGAAAATGCATTAAAAAAAACAACAACCCAAGTTCAATCTTAAATGACTCTGAGTAGCTTAATGCTTCATTTCAACAGACATCAGATTATCCCTGTCTCCAAAATCTGTGAAAGCAAGTCTGATCACAGGTCCTATCAAAGGCAGGACTAAGAAGAAAGTTCCTGATGAGGTATCAGAGAAGTATCAGATATGATATGGAAATACAACCAGTCAGGGGGGTTACACGTTGCCCCAGCATCTGGGGCACTGACATCATGATGTCATATGACTGAGTGTCATGAGATATCACCTCTGAGTTCACTGCCGTTGTACAAATTGATGGTAAGGCCACACCTGGAGTATTGTGTCCAGTTCTGGTCGCCGCATCTCAAAAAGGACATAGTGAAAATGGAAAAGGTGCAAAAGAGAGCGACTAAGATGATTACTGGGCTGGGGCACCTTCCTTATGAGGAAAGGCTACAGCGTTTGGGCCACTTCAGCCTAGAAAAGAGGCGCCTGAGGGGGACATGATTGAAACATACAAAATCATGCAGGGGATGGACAGAGTGGATAGAGAGATGCTCTTTACACTCTCACAAAACACCAGAACCAGGGGACATCCACTAAAACTGACTGTCGGGAGAGTTAGAACAGACAAAAGAAAGTATTTCTTTACTCAGTGTGTGGTTGGTCTGTGGAACCCCTTGCCACAGGATGTGGTGATGGCATCTGGCCTAGATGCCTTTAAAAGGGGATTGGACAAGTTTCTGGAGGAAAAATCCATTATGGGTTACAAGCCATGATGGGTATGTGCAACCTCCTGATTTTAGAAATGGGCTATGACAGATGCAAGGGAGAGCACCATGATGCAGGATGCTTGTTATCAGGTGTGCTCCCTGGGGCATTTGGTGGGGCCGCTGTGAGATATAGGAAGCTGGACTAGATGGGCCTACTATGGCCTGATCCAGTGGGGCTGTTCTTATGTTCCCAAATGGCCACTCAGCTAGTTATTGGCTGTCAAGAGTGCTTGATATAGCTGCCTGCAAGAGTAGTGCACTCATTGTTCTCCCCCCCCCCCAATTCAGTCTATGGATTTCCCCCACTCTCTTTTCTTATAAATTGACACAATGCTAAACATAACACTTCATTCACAAAAAAAACAACTTGGAGAACCTATCATTCATAGTCTTTGGTTGACTGGAAACCTCCCCCCCTTTCATAGTGTCAGAATATCAAGATATATCTTCCCACTGCTAGGACATGAGTGTGAGACTTTTCCACCACACAGGGTGACCCATTCCTATGGACCTTTGTAGGTCCAACCCACATGGAAAATTTGATAAATGCTTAAACTCACAGTGGTTTTAGTTAATAATATTGATTTATATATACAGCACTAGTAAAGGTAAATTGGCTGGCAGCCCAGCCTTGGACATCAGGACATGAATTCAATTTTCTTTTTAGTATCTGATAAATCATCGTAGGACAGTTAAAATGGTACACCCAGTACTATCTCAGTTCCTCCTTTTATGAAGATTTCTGAAACTCGGGGTCCTTTCGTAGCTGCTGTGACTTATGAAGATGAGGTTACTCAGCTAGAACACTAGAACATTCCTGTCATGCAAGAGAAAAGTGATCTCCAACATCATTCTCATTAATGACTTTCCTCTCAGATCTGGATCAACGTATCCATGTTTCTGCCACTATGGTCCTGTATAGTGTATGTTGTTTACATTCTATACACAGTGTAAAGAAGCATTCTTTCTCTTTTCATGATTCCCCAATATATAAACACATAACCCTGCACTCTCTCATCTATGTAACTTTAAAATTATGATCATAACATTACCTTAAGACATGATCCTGCTTTTTTGGATAATAATTTATTTTCCAAAGATTTTGTTTTCTGTTTCTGAATAAGACCTATGCTGTCTTGGTAAATTAATGTAACAGAACTAAAATAACAGTCAATAAGAAATTAATCTTAATTCAAGGTCAGGTTATCCTGTAGCTTGCTGAAGGAATGCAAGAAGTTTTACTAAGATTACTGTTGGGGGAATGATTTTTTAAACACAAATATTTCCTAATATTACATCTGACATCTTGCGCCTAGGGACCATGGCCACAGTCCATCAAATCTGCATGTGTAGGTTTTATTTCCATTTTTGCACAGCTTCCTGTTTCTGCTTCCAAAATGCAAAATAATTTTTGAACCTGTATGAGTTTGAAAGAGGCTTGTAATTCAGTGTACAAGAGATGCATGCATGAAAATTAAAGGAAGCGTGGGGGTACACTTTTGTGACGGATGGGATACACAGAAATGGCTCTGCGGATTATGACCACTTCTGGGAAATTCATCTTCAACCATGTCAGTAGCCAGTATAAGGTGCGATACCAGGGACTGGTGACATACGAGGCTCTCTCCAATTTTGTTCTGCTTTTGCAAAGTATGTTTTTTCATCAATCAAAACTTTGAAGAAAACTAGAAAGAGCACTTAGCTAAATGAACAGAATCCTAAAAGTATTATAAAACACACACACTGTTGACTAAACTAGAAAACAAAGGAGTCAAAGGCTATAATAAACCATCAAAACTTTGCATGGAGCAGTGAGGAACTTGTATTTTCTTTTTCCTACCTGTGTATTCAGGTGGACATAGGCAAGTATAGTTGTTAATTCCATCTACGCAAGTAGAATTATTTTCACAATCATTATCCTCACAATCATCAATATTCACTTCACAGTTTTCACCTTCAAAACCATCTGCACAGGCACACCTGTAAATGAGGAGAACGTGTTAAACTTTTAGACAAGGGATCTGCTTTGTCTTATACCTGAAGGTATAGGTTAATTTTAAGCAGACTCTTACATGAAGGGAGTTTAAAATGATTGTGTACAGTGGGCTTGGCACCCACAGGTTTGAATATCTATGGATGCCGAGCCTGTGGCAGAAGGCCTCAGAGAACCTTCTGGACTTGACCAGAAGTAATTTCTGGACACACCTGGAAGGCTTCGGAGGAGGCAGGGAGGCCATGCGTGACTTCCAGAGGCCAGGTGCAGTCCCCAGGTATGTAACTGCAGTTAAATGCACCCCCTCACGCGAATTTCATTATCCACAGAATTTCGTATCCAAAGGGGGTACTGGAACAGATTCCCCCACAGATACCAAGGGCCTATTCTACATTGCCAAAAAATTGCTCTATAAATATTATGTTACTGGAATTCCTACCTCTCCTTTCCATAGGAGTAGAAAATTTAAAATCCGAGGAAAAAATACTTCTTTTTTTAAATGTGGGGAGACCAGAACTATACAAATTTATAATATTTCAATTGTGTCTGTAGATTTGTATAAGGGCATCACAATACCGGCAGTTTCATTTCTGTTTCTTTTCCCAATCATACCACTGAAATTTGCCTTTTTCATAGCTTCTGCACATTGATGCTTTAACTGAGTTATTCACCATGAAAAAATTTATCTTCTTGTTAGACACCAGACTCTATCAGTGAATATGTGAAAATAGGAAATTTTGTCCCAATATGCATTGCTATAGCCCTATATTGAACCTCATTTGTTATTTTGCTGCCAATTCATAAATTTTAAGAGATCTTTTAGAGCTCTTCATATTTTGCTTGTGTTTTCACCATCCTGAATAATTTGATAATATCTGCAAATTTGTCTGCTTCACTGTTCTCAACAAGCATTTCTCAACCAGTGGTACTCATACACCAGTGGTATTTGAGGTGGAGCCTGGTGATACACATGGGACCCCCAGATACCTGCTGCCTGGCAGCAAAATCAGCAATGCAGTATGACAAGCAGTAATAGCTTGGTGGCAGAGCTCCAGCATGTGCTTTTCATGTGCTTAAAAAAGCCCTCCCTTTCAGCCTGAGCCTCTTAGAGATGTTTGTTGTATTAAATCTGGCCTCCCAATCCAGAAGCAGTTACTTCAGGTGGTACTTCCAATAGGTGGACTATACAAAGTGGTACAGCAGGGGACAAACATTGAGAAACAGTGATTTAAAGCAATTTAAAAAGTAGCAGTTGCAATACAAATCCTTGGGGACCCCACTTCTTACTTCCTCCATTGTGAGAACTGCCCATTTATTCATATTTTCTGCTTCCTGTTTTTCAGCCAGGTACCAATCCATCATAAGAATTGGTCCTGTAATTCCATGTGAGTCCCCTTATGCACTCTAAAGTGATACAGCTTAGACAATGCTTTAGCACCTCAGTGAGAAGGAAACCTGAGTCATTCATCCATATGTAGGATTTTGAATATTTCACAGACAGATGCACATATACACACATGTGTGTTTGAGTAAAAGCTGAGGCTTCTGCTGTATCTAAAAGATGCTAACTTCTCTGAGGCAGAAACCATGCATTTATTTATTTCTTAATTTTTGGATCTGTGCAGTCCCAATGAAAACATGGCTTTATGATGATCACTATCACAAGGTGGTACTGAGAACACACATTAACTTGTTGTGTACCATTGAAGCAATGTGTTCTTGAGAACTTCTTATTCATTTTAGCTCTTTGAAACTGTGATTAAAACATTAGAGGTGCAATCCTAACCAACTTTCACCAAGGTAAGGGAACAAACATTCCCTTGAGGAGGACTCTATGACTGCCACCCAACTGCAGGATTCAAAACATGCCCCACTGGCACAGCCATGTCAGTGCAGGAAAGTTGGTAAGGATTTGGGTCTAATTTACCACAATATTAAAATATATCAGATTAATTTCAAATAGAAAGCAGTTTAACCTTTGGCTAAAATTTAGATATTAAAAAATAAGGATAATTTTTTTTAATGAACAGGAGGAATCAAGACTGCTTCTTACAAGCTAGAAGAATGGATTAGCATACGTATTTGAAATTATTAGATCGACTTATTAAGGAACTCTGTTTCATAATTCATGAAGTACATCTGGGGTAATTGTACTGTGTGATTAAATAACTCTAGATTAAAAATGCTCACAGCATGTTTATCCACTGGTGTGCTGGTTTGGCAATGAATCATTAATTTTCTGTTCCACTGGGATTTACATCTGATCATTTACAGGCTGTCTGTTGATATAATGCACAGAACAACAGCTGAATTGTGAGACTTTTCAGTAGGGATCCAGCTAGCTATTAATTAGCATAATAGAGTCAACACCATGTTGTCTTGCCCTGTTATGCCTTGACTAATAACAATGTATTTAAAAAAGAAAAAAAAAACTTTCATAGCACACTAAGCTCATTGATGTGACTTCAAGTTTCCCGAATACTACAGAGCCAGAACTGGGGGTTTACGCTTATCTAGACACGTTCCCACTTCTCATTACTTTGTGGGATCAAAGATTAATAGCATACAGACTTTTGTGTTTTTTGCTAGCTCAACAAGCCTTTCAAACTCAGTAGGGCTTCTCTTCTGTCTCCCAGATTAAAAAAAAACAAAAAACCTACCAAAATCCATCCTTCTCGCCTTCTTTTAAGTGACAAGTCCCCCCTTGTTTACAAGGGTTGCTAATGCAGGCATGAATTGGAATATCACAATCCTGGCCCTAGAAATGAAACAGCAAAGTTATGAGACTAAGAAAACAAAATGCAATTTTCATTTTAAACTGTAAAATAATAGGTATTTCTCCACAGTGGCATAGCAAGTGGAAGGTGGGCCACTCTGGCTGCTAGGCCAGAAGGGGGTGCCACATGAGGCTCATCCAAGATGGCAGTGCCAGCAAAAGAAGCAGCAGCAGCACCAGCATGATTGCTGGCATGTAGAGGCTGCCACTGCCTCCTCCTGTTTTGGTGGCTTTGTGATCTTTCTGCTGCCCCATTACTTTTCCTTTGAGGCTGAGCCTCCCAAGGAGAAGGAACAGGGCGGCAGTGAGATTACAAAGCCTCCATCACCTTCTGTTCCAGGAGAACTAAGAAGTGACATCATGGCATCATGTCACTGCCCTGGGTTCCGGGGCCTCTGGCAATGCCACTGTACTTCCACACTTTTAAAACAGCTGCTTGCTGCTCTTTCCACAGAGTGGCTACAGCTCAGTGACAGAGCACATACTTGGATGTCCCAGTTTCAAACCCTTTGAAGCTCAAAGGGGCTCATGTAACAGGATGGGAAACATCCTGTTCTGCTTGAGACACTGCAGGGTCAGCTGCAGCAGACAGTACTGGGTAGGTGGACAAATGGTCTAAGATGGTATAAAGAAACTTCACGTGATCTCCATACCTTGAACCCATAGGGGCAGGTACATCTGTAGAAATCCACAGGGTCACTGTTGCAAGTTCCATCATTTTTGCATGGATTTGATAGGCAGGGACTACATTTGGCAAGAATGTTGACATCCACCGGACCTTCAAACAAACACAGATTTATAATCACAGACGCAAGCCTGTAATTGTTGGTGTCAAACAACTTTTCAGTTAGATGGAATCAAAAAACGTTTACTGAAATCCAAGATCTTGAGGCTATACTAGCGAAACCAGTGATACACATGCCATGTGCAAACACTCTGGTGTTGTGGTCATGTAGCTCTCATTTGAGAGCCAGGCTGCAAGACGCAGCTACCAGTTCACCAGCCTGCCAACAAAAAACTGCATGAAAATGATGGCTTCAGAAGGGGGTGGTGTAGCTTAATGACAAAATATGGACCCTGAAGTCCATAGCTCAAATATCTTTGTCACCCACAAACACAGCAGGAGGCTTTAGGCGAAATACTTTCATCTCAGTCTCAGTTCTTCAACTGCAATGTGGTGATAATAATGTCCTACTTTACTGGACTACAGCCAAGGATGACTGAAACAATGTATGTGATGCACTTGGAACACCTGAAATATACAATATATGAGGGTTGGTTCAAAAGTAATGCCTTCTATTTTTTAAATTTCAAATCTTGCGTTGCATGGCATTAGTTTGACTGGGTGGTCACTAGATGTGTTTAGTTTCACCATATAGAGTGGCAATGGATATATCAAGTGAGTGCAACGCATGAGCAGTTCAAAATGGTAGATGTTCAGATACTTGTATAAAAAACGAAGGGCAGTGATTGAATTCTGCACTGAGGAAGAAATCAGTCCAACTGAGATCCATACTTGACTCCAAAATATGTATGGTGACAATATGTACTATTGCCATCAGTACAGTCAGACGTTGGGTGAGATGCTTCAAGAGCAAGAAACATTGTTTACAAGCCTTAGAGCAGCCAACAGGTGACAGCAGTGACAGAAGACAATAAGAGATGAAATGACATGCTCGTAGAAGAGGACCACTGCATCATGTGAACTGTGTGACTCAGTTAGCATTGGAAAACCAGCTGCAAGAACCATCATTAAGGAGCTTGACTACAGAAAGTTTTGTGCCCAGTGATTCCTGAAAATGCTGACAGACAAGCACAAAGAAGCCTGGAAAGTCATCTGGAACACTATGAAAATGAAAGGGAGATTTTTCTGTCATGCATTGTCACAGGAGATGCAACCTGGGTCCACTGTTAACGATTAAGAGACAGTCGATGGAATTAGACTGAGGTAGTGGTAGCTCAAGTATAGCCTATTTGCAGCAGGAGAAGACGGGGTCAGAGTCTTCAAAAGTCAATCAGGTCCTTTTTCAGTACTTCCAGGCCCTCAAGATTGATGGAAAACATCAGAAAAAATGAATAGCATCCAGGAAATTAATTGTGGTGGTCTGGTGGAACTGAATGCCCGCTAAGGAGATAAAGCAGGGTATAAACTTCTAAATAAAAAAATTACATGAGACAATTTTCAGAACAACAAAGATCCTATACCTCTAAAAATACCAATAGAGTGGGACTAACAGAAAAGGAAAAAGATTAAAGTGTGGGGCAAACAGAAGGAGACAACAGCAACTCTTAATATGGAATTGAAAGACAAAATTGGTGAGGGAAAATATGACAGGAAAACAAGAGGGAAAAAGAAGAGAGCGTAGCAACAGAGTACGGATGTGTCAATGATTCTGTTCCTGGAGTGGGGAAGGTACGTGCAGCCGCCACAACTATGCTTAAATTTTAACATGTGATATGGTCCAAAAAAGGTTGACTATAAAGCAATTCAGTCTGTGCGGAGCATCCACATGACAAGATATACTGTATTACATTATGAGCATGATGAAGAGGGGTCTACCCAGTTCTCTGGTATGGAAACACAAACTTTGGACCAGGTAAGTGGTACTGTGTGGAGAGGAAACAAGGCTTAGAAAGGAATCAAGGACAAGATGAAGATTATAATCATATTCAAGGTGCTGGTGCCTGAAGGCGGTAATAAGCAAATAAAATATCTGGGAAAGAAATCAGAACAAATGTGGAGCAAATAAAATATCTGTGTCAAAGAATCAGAAGGCTCATCAACATTCTGAAGTTGTCAAATGTGAAGAACCTACAAGACAGGAGAGGAGAGATCCAGGCACAGAAATAACTGAGGTTACTGAAGAATAAACCCATGTGCTGGCAATGATAATTTAGGAGAGTAATTCATGACTATTTTAAAAAAACGAAAGGTAGTTTAAGATGCCAGGGTATGCTATAGTATAGCGGTTCTCAAACTCCTTAACTATGCAACCCACTGAATCATCTGCAGTAGGTCCTGGGCCCACAACTAGGAAACTGCAAGGCAATAAGGGGCTTGAACAGTAAGGGGCTTCTAGGTCGCACGGGCTCGCAATCCACGTCATTGGCTGTGCTGCACTGCATCACAGCCCAGAATGCCTTGCAGGCAGGTTCCCAAAGATATTCTGGGGCGTGATATGGCCCGGCTAATGAGTGGGACGTGGGCCAGCGTGATCCGGAGGCAGCTTCCAGTCGCATCAGGCCCACAACCCACAGAAAATTGGGTCACAACCCACAATTTGAGAAATGCTGCTAGAGTACTGAAAGAGTAATTTATAAAAAGTTATCCAAGCAAAGAGGGGAAATATCATCAACAAAACATGCATGGCTTAGGAAAAAGTTTGCTTGATAAAACACACAGGGAAGGTCAGAAGGTCTTGTCTTAAACAGAAATCCAGTCAAGCACACTTTGCAATCTTACCTGGTATAAGAAAACCACAAGGCCCTGGAATCTCTAGAGGCAGGGCATGAATTGTGAAATGCCAAAAGCAAAAAATTGAAAGTCCGTTAGATGCGACACCCAAAAAAAGAAATATTGTATATTGTAATTGGGACACTACTCTAAGTAAGAATGCATCTATGTTCAGTGACTATGTTCAACTCACTGCATTTTTAATAAATGACTCATGCAGAGCTTTAAATTCAGATGGGCATGTAGACTTTCAGCTGCATGGTTATTTTATTTTCATTTGTATATAGTTTCACACTGGTATTCATGATGACAAATTCTTCACTTTTAATTCTGGACAGGTACACAAGACCAAAACATAGACAGTCCATACCCAGAGACTGACTCCTAGTGTTTATAATTATAGGAATCAACATGGCACACTAGATCCTACTGTTCAAAACAGTACTTGCAATTGTTCCCAAGACTAACAAAAATAGCTGAGTAGTAAATTTATTACAAAACAATTCATTCCACATTCATGTATTAGAAGAAAAAAGGGCAGAAGAATACCATGGGGCAATGCAGAGATGTCTAAAACACAAGAACAATAGCCGTAAATGCCTCCCAGAGGAACCCGTTCTAACAGATGTAGGCTTCTGCTTAGGATGTCACTACATTTTTTTAAAAAGTGAAACAAATATGACTGAGAGAGTTCATAACAATGAATTTCAAGGCATCTTATGTACTTTTTTTTCCAGGAAAGACTTTCTAAGTTGATAAAAATGTAGTGTGTGAAACAACATTCTAAGTATGAACAGACATATGTTTGTAAATACATGTGTAAGCACATTCCTCAGGGAATTGAGATTGGCTGCAGCTCTCTGTAGAATGTGCACTCATTGGCAAGCTTGGGTTTAATATGTGAAATGGTCCTAATTCATTTAGACAAAATACAATGCATGTCGACAATCAAACCTGGAACGGTGTTCAACTGAAACAAACCTGAGCTGCACCATTTTTGGGTACCAAGAAACTGAATATTGTCAACATCTTGGATAAGATGGAGTCAGAGAATAAAATGTTTCCATTTTTCCCAATTGGAAGCAGGTAGTGTGCAGAACAATCAGTATCAAAGGCAATTTAACTACTGTGTTCTAAGATTTCAGTTTGTATTTGAGAAATAAGAATTTTTTCACCCCAAACTATACCTTGACAAGTGAACTTCTTGGATGGGGTGGTGAGAAGTAGTTTGTCAGCCATTTCTCCAGGACCAGCACATCGAGCTATACCAGGTTCTTTGTATTCCGACTTGACCCAATCAGACAACCATTGCATGTTACAGTCACAGTGAAGAGGATTTGCTCCAATGGCACTGTAGAACAAAGAACAGAATTGCCCTGTCATATGCTCAGAGCCCAAATTAAATGGAAATGTGGCAAAAAAAATATTTCAACGGTAAATCTGATGCACTAACTTGTTAGAAAGTTGTTTTAAAAAACGAGAATGTGAATTTTTAGTTCAAAATGGGTTTCTAGAAAATATTAGTAATAAACTGCCTGAATAAGTCATTATAAAAGAATTTATTATAAAAGGATTAACTCAGTGGTTCCCAAAGTGTATGCTGGGTGCCTCGGGGTACATGGGCTCTGTAGGATGTCCCCGGTGGCCTCTTCTTCCTGGCTTTTCTGGGCTCCCCAGAAATGTAAATACACTGGGCTGCCAGTATCTGTGGATCCGGCAGACTTACCGGATCCACAGACTTACCGGATTCATGACTTACCATGAATGCCAGCAGGTAACTGGGGACCCAATGTAATTGTATTTAAAAACAACAAAAATGTGCCAGAACCACTGTTCCTACATTGCTGTGGTGGAACTGTGCCATTTCCAAGACTTTCAGGACTAAAAATAGCTCTAAAGACCTACTTGCGGTCTCGCGGAGGTTCCTCTCTCCTCCCAGCATTGCTATACTGCATTCAGCCACTAGATTGGATGAATGTAATGGAATTCAATTATTCAGTTCAGGAAGTGGGTCTTTGGAGTTACTTTTAGCCCTGAGAGCCTAGGAACACCAGTTTTGGCACTTTTTTTTTGGTTTAAACACACACACACACACACACACACACACACTATGTATCCTGCATTTCTCCTTGAAGGGCCCCCGAAGCAGCTTTCAAAACTCAAAACTACATTTAAAGCACTATTCAATAAAAATATTGACTTATTAACTGAATACTCACAGATGTGATAATGCTGAAAGGTCATTAAAAGCACCATCAGGAACAACAGAAATATCATTGCCATGTAATGATCTAAGCAGAGAAAAAACCATGTGTGTTACTAGAAGTGAATGAGAAAATCCTTATTTGACAACAAAGCGCAGTGGCTTTCCACAGGTTTGTGTAAATCTTTACTAATATCACTGCCCTATAAGCCTGAAATCCCCCTAGAATATTTAGGGCATAGTCATATCCTGCACTGGATCAGGCAAGACAAAAGGCTTGTGCCTTATCCAGCACAGGATAGGTGCCCAAAGTAGATCAGCCAGAGGTAAGGAGAAACTTTTCCTTTTACCTCCAGGTAAGCCACCCTTGCATCTATGGGTCTCCTTGGACTTGCGTCACCTCCTGAGGTGGCACAAGTCTGAGGGGAGTGGAGCGTCTTAAAGTTACTCTGAACTCCCCGGGAACAGAGGTTGGGATCCAGTATAACTGCCAGGTCCCAGGCCCGCCTCCCACTCCCCACCTGCCTGCCCCCGAGGCCGCCCACCGCCTGCCCTCCCCCACCCCAGAATGTCTCCCTCCCGCCTCTTCCCTGCCCACCCCAAAGTTTTGCGTTGGCTGAGCTCAGCTGACACAAGACTCGGAGCCTCTGTTGGCGTGGACGCTTATTCTAGCCTCCACGCGCCGGCCTAGCCGACTCATGAGGAGGTGCAAGCCTGCCTTATGGCACATTTGCGATCCTCCTGGGCTGGCACAAGGGACTTGCACCAGCCTAAGCACAGCTCAGGATCGCGCTGTTAGTCACCAAGGGGTTGCCACAATTTACTTTAAGCCTGGGCAGAACGTAGTCTGACTATCAAGAGACTGGAACAAAAGCCCTCCCTCCCCATCTCCCATAATGTTGAGTAAGGCAAAGCACATGCTACATTATTGCAGGGTGGCCAACCTTCCCAATTCAGGGCTTCTGGACCTTGAACAACAGAGTAGCAGAGGAAATTTCAGCAGGTGCAGTTTGTCATCTGCTGCAGTTGCTGAAATTCCCTCTTCCTCACAACTGTTAAAGGTCCAGGAGCCCTGAAGTGGAAAGGTCGGCCACCCCTGCATTATCACATTGAGTTGTTTTTTTTAAATCTCCACCAACAGCAACAAGAAAGTGGAGGGGATGGGGAAATTTGCAGTATGATGTCATATCACATGTTTTGCATTACTAAACATTAAAGAGGTCGAGAAGCAGTCTCTTTCACATGTGATATGTCATTCTAGTCAAAGAGAAAGAGCCAATCTTTATCAGCACACAAGATTTAATTACAGTCACGGTACTCTTTCAAGTAAGTGTAACATAGTAAAAAAAATGCTCATCAAGCCAAAAGATGACATAAGAAACAGACCGTTTACCAATTTATGTGAGGTGGTGCAATGTGTTGCGGATCCCCGCAGCACAGAGTGAGCTTAATGCTTTTGAGACTTGATGCAAAATTGTTTAAGTGGTGTCCAGCCCTAGACTGGAGCTGGGACCCGGATACTGTCAACAGCTCAGGGATACTGGTTGGCAACCTTCGTCTTGAAAGACTATGGTATAAGCCTACAGCACCCAGTATTCCCAGGCGGTCTCCCATCCAAGTACTAACCAGGCCTGACCCTGCTTAGCTTCCAAGATCAGACGAGATCAGGCATGTCCTTCTCCAATGAAAACAGACCCAGTTTTCGGAAGTGGAGCACGATCGCTCCACTTTCACTTCTGCTGACCTGCAAAAGCTCGCGCAGGGCTCCCCGTACCCCAGGACAGCTGCTTCAGGGACTGGTGAGTGTACCCCAGTTCCTGCAGCCCAGTCAGAAGTGAAAGTGGAGCGATCGCGCTCCGCTTCCGGTTTAGCAGAGGTGGGGCGCGATCGCCCCACTTTCACTTGTGAAGCTTCTGGGAGTCCTGCAGACAGTCATGCAGGGCTCCCCACATCCCTGGGAGGCTGCAGGAGGCTTTCCCTTAAGGGGGAAGAGACCAGGGCCCTCAGGCTGGGGCGCCGTAACACCTCAGTCTGAAAACCTCTGAGTTAGGGAATAACTGCAATTTAATCATGAAATCAGAAATTGTTTTAGATTGATTCCATGTAGGCACCATTGCAAATAACTAATTAGGAAATTATCTTGATAAGAAAACACCAAGACCAGGTTTCATATATTAATAAGATAGAGGCTGTTTACCACACTGGTTGCATCCTACACCACTCCAGAACATACTAAATGATGGAATGAGGTGTTGAGGGGAATCAAGTGGAAAGCTTCCCTGCAAATATTTCAGCTCCCCTAGGTCCAGGGGTTCTGGTAAGGAAACAACTATGCAGGAGATGAATAAAGCAGATAGGGAGTTGTTTTCCCACTCACACAACACCAGAACCAGGGGACATCTGGTTCTAAGTGTTGGGAGAGTTAGGACAGACAAAAGAAAATATTTCTTTACCCAGTGTGCAATTAGTCTGTGGAACTCCTTGCCATAGGATATGGTGATGGCATCTGGTCTAGATGTCTTTAAAAGGGGATTGAACTAATTTCTGGAGGAAAAGTCCATCATGGGTTACAAGTCATGATAGGCATGTGCAAGCTCCTGATTTTAGAAAAGTAGGAAATCTCTGAATGGCAGATACAAGGGATGTCACTAGGATGCAGGTCTCTTGTTGTCTTATGTGCTTGTGAAGGCACCTGATGGACCACTGTGAAATACAGGAGGCTGGACTAGATGGGTCTTTGGCCTGATCCAGTGGGGCTCTTCTTATGTTCTTATCCAGCCATTTTCAACCACTGTGCCATGGCACGTTGGTGTGCATGAGTGGTTCACAGGTGTGCCACAGACATTTTGGGGGAAGGTCATTTATTAGTAGGGTCAATGGGGATATGAACCCCCTAGTGACAATATAGTGTGCCTCAGCAATTATCAAAAACCTAATGGTGTGCCCTGACAATGTTAGTGCCTTGTCAGTGTGCTGTAAGATGAAAAAGGCTGAAAATCACTGTTCTTATCTCTTGTGATTTTTGCTATTTGTGTTTCTGGAGTTGCCTGGAGTAAGCCAGAAAAGGATGGGGCACCCAAGCTGCATATACAGTGTTATGAAGAAGGCCTAATCTTCCAAGTTGTATATTCAAGGAATAATAGAATAATATTACTCACAGCAACCTAAGCGATTTCAAGCCATCAAATGTTCGTGCTGGAATACATCTCAGACGATTGTAGCTGAGAATTCTGAAAGCACACAAGAATCAATTTTCAAACTATACAACAGTTTTGGGTGCATCATTCCAGGTCACACATTACAATGTTCGCAATTCTCACACAGGCAAAAACCAGATCGGTTTGTAAGATGACAAATACTGTATTCTTCCCGTGCATTCCCTGTTACACACAGGCACTTACAAGGTAAGCAGCTGAGTCATGTTGCTGAAGCTCTGGTTAGAAAGAGTGCTGATTCTGTTGTTACTTAGATCTCTACAAAAAATAAATTCAGAAATTCAATCCTTGGCGTTATAACACAAATCTTGAGACAACAAATTTAATTAGTAGATGAGGAGACATTACTAATGTCTTACTCATATTGCCATTCATTCAGTTTATATTGCTGCATGCAGTGTAAATACCCAGCAAACCATTTGGCATAAATAGCGATAAAAACCAACAACAAAACAACAATGCAGTGGTATTGTAGGAAGAAAAGAGCAAACAATTCCTCAGGATGTAGTGCATTACTCCTCACAAACATAACTATATACCAAGACTTTCTAAAAAAAACAGCTAATTGCTACCTATGATCTGTTTCTAGCATTACTTTTATAGATAGGTTGATAGATACTTGACGCTTATTTTAATGCAAATATATGCATTCAGCCAAGTGACTTCCAGAACAATGATCAATGTAGATCTTTGAAGTTATGAGATCTACACATAACTCTTCGTCACTGTTGTGTTTTAAATACGAATCCATTTTTTTAAAGTGGGAAAACAAAGTAAATATAAGTGTGGGCCAAACCTTATCTGACTTTCCAGCACCAAAGCAGCCCCAATGCACAGCTGCACTAGCGCTGGAAAGCTGGATAGGATTGGGCCCTGTGTCTCTTTAAAACTGTGAATTATCCATGTTTCATTTGATGCATTTTAGTGATAGACAATTTTTTTTTAAGAATGCAAAAACATTTTGATCATAAACATCTTGATGGAGATGAGGGTTACAGCGGTGAGAAACAGGGACTTCATGATGGTGGCACCCTGATTCTGGAACTTCCCTCTCCTTGGAGACCTTTTCGGAGGGCCTTAGGACCTTTTAATTCAGGATGGCACACAATAGCTGGCATTTTAATTAAATGTAATTTTTAACTGGTTGTATCTTTTCATCATTTTGCTTTTAATGCTTTATTATCCTTAATTTTAAATTTTGTAAGATGCCTTACTTGCCTTTATTGGGAGAAGGCAGGGTAAAACATTTAAATAAATACAAAAAGCATAATCTTCTATCCGGTAAACTTACCTTTGAAACTGTAGTTATGACTGAAATAACTTTTACTATTAAACAAAACAGAAAACTAGCAAACTTTTCCAAAAGACTCCTCTTAAGAAGTTACACTGATGTCACTATTTCCCCACTCTTTTTTATTCTTATACATCATTTACTGCTGTATAACTGTGCTGAGTGCCAACAAACTATGCCAATTTTTCTCTGTAACTGAAATCATTCAAATGCATTTACGTTGTCTAATACTATACTCCATCTACGTTACAACTGAATGCAACTAGTGTACATGGATGACACATTTTGAGGGTGTCTGCACCTTTTTGGCATGTGAAATGGGGAGTTCTGTCTCTATACTTTCTAATGAATTGTGCTGTGATCAGTGGACTAAAGAGATACAATTTCAGAAATGTGCACTACAGTTATATTTATGAAAAGGTCCACTACATTTTATGTTTTTATTGGAGCTATTTCATTTAATGGAAGAGCAGGTTTTAAATAATAGCAGCAGAGAGAGATGCACTGAAGGTTACTCACATAAGAGTTAAGTGCTTGTAGTTTGAAAGTTCTTTAGGGACGAGGGTAAACTGGTTTCCATCCAAATAACTACGAAAGAAAAATAGAAGGTCATAGTACTTAATTGAAATCATTAATAGTTCTTTCCATGACTACAATATTAAGAAATAAAGCAATATTCAGAAATAAAACAATGCTAAACACTTTCACTTTACGACATAAAATATTGATTTTACAGTTATAGTTGCCTGTGGCTTTTTCTTGTTTTATAGAATAATATGATGGCTGGGGAATAGATGAGTTCAACAGCCAGTTTAAAGCCAGATGCACACCTGCACACTTGGTTAAAATAAATAATTTTACCATTATGAACCAAGAGTTTCTAGTTGATTCAGACACACCTGGTTTGTCCCAAAAGGATATTAGTTGTATATCAATACTGCTTTATAGAATGTAGTTCTGTGTTAGCTAATATCAACTCAAGTATGGAAGAAAAAAAAATCAAATGTTATGTTTACTAGCAACTTTTGGTCTTAACTGTAATAGTGAGGTAACGGGTTTTGAATAATAATTTTTTAGGGCATTCATACTCTGCCCTTCTATTTGACATAGTTTCAGGGTGGGTTGCAACTATCATTAAAAAGTTTTTTTTTAAAAAGAAAATTTACAAATAAATTCAAATCTAACAATTGTTGATACAACAAAAACAAACAAACCACATGGAAAAAACAAACAGTAAACATTTCTTCAATAGTATTGAAATCAGCTTTGATAGCATGGTAAACAGTGTCAGAGTTATTGATGGGGGGGGGTCTTGGTCTTCTGCCCATCACTGGTGACCACATGTAGGGCCAGGGCCACCTGGACTATCTCTTCCAGGCTCTCCTGGATTCTCAGAGATTTTTTTCCCCCTGGGACTCAGAGCAGAGACAGGAAGGGGGTTAACAGCAACCTCCTACTCCTCAGCCTCAGGGCTTCTCCAGGTTTCCAGGTCTTTGGAATTTCTCTTCCAGCCAATCTTCAGCCCTCAGCCAAACCCTTCCCATTCCTGGCCCACTCCTTACATTTCCAGGCACTAGTTGGTTCCTCCCCCCTTCCTGGTTCCAGCTTGGTTGTCTTCTGAGTCCTACACATCCTTTCTCTCTCACGTTACTTACCTGTCGGAAGTACTCCAGACATTTCTGAAAGAAACATTGTTGGTATGCAATGAAAGAAAAATGTGCTACTTACAGTTCGGTTACATCTTTGGGGATGCCTTTGGGCAAAGTCTTCAGACCTTTGTTGCTACAGCGAACGACAGTATCTAGACAAGTACATTCTGCAGGGCAGCGGGACACAGGTGAGCAACTGTTGTCATCATTTCCTGGTTCATAAAAAAACACCAAATATAAGTCTTGCTCAACTAAGAGCATTTAATAGACCCGGCAAAAGCAAAATTTTAATTCTGTTCTAGATGTACGTGTGATCTGTTTGCAAGCAAGTCAGTAAAAGAGAAAACATACTGTTACAAGCCACTTTTCTGTCAATTATGTTCTCAATGATATAATTTAATTTAATTTCCACAATACTGGTACTGTATGCCTGATTTCCTGGCTGAGGCCGTGGACTCAGCAAGCAGCACATCATCACTGGGCAATGCTGAGGAATGCAATGCCAGCAGCTTGCCTGGGCAGCTCACTTTGTGCATGCCTTCGCACTCTGGGGCTCCCCTTGACACTGTGCATGTGCTGGCAGGGCTCCTTGAGACACTGTTCAGAAGTGTAAAGGGCTCTGAAAACTGAAAAGTTTGAGAACCACTTGTGTATGTTGCATTAATGTTGGTTTCCACCAGTAGGGGGAGTTTGTTGCTAGTTGTACAGCTTGTTGGTTGCTTCTCTCCCTATATCTAATGGACTAATACAGGGCTGGTAGAACCCCAGCCTGAGGGCCAGATCTGGGGTTCGGCTGAATCCATCCACGCCATGAACGGACCTTTCTGTTTTGCTCCAGTGCTGCACGATGTCCCCCTCTTTCAGGGAACAGGGATGCTCTAGGTAGTCGCATTTGCCTAGACGTCCTGTCGCCCGGCATTCTGAGCTGCCGGGTAAACGACATGGCTACCCAGAGTGTCCCTGTCCCCCAAACAAGGGGGACATCACCCAGCGCTGAAGAGGAACAGAAAGAAGCAGTCTGAACGGGAAACACTTTTCCATTGCACAGCAGTTGCTACTTTGAGCACCTCTGGACTAAGAGTCTGACTTCTTTCCCTGTCTTCCTGGCTTCAGTTCTCTCTACTAATAAATGATCCTCTCCCCCAAATCCCATGGCACTCCTGTGGACCATTCGTGGCACACCAACATGCCATGGCACACTGGTTAAAAATATCTCTCCCAGAGGGGAGACGTTTTGCCAGCTCCTCCCACATGGTCTTTGACACTCCTGGAATGGCACAGAAGGAGACACTGTTGTACTACTGGAAAAGGCATTAAAAGGCAGCAATGTACGATTTCAGTTAATAGCAATGAATGAAGAAAAACTGACTGCCAAGATAACATTCAGCATGTCAGCAGCAGCATTTCTTACCGTCATCACAAGTGAAATCTTGAATGGCAACGTCCTGTATAGGAATTTCTTTTAGGAAGTAGGGTTTCTGGCAGCGTGGATTCCCCGTGACAATGCGCTTCTTCCGCAACCACTCTCCCAACCATGCTAAGTGACAGTTGCAGTTGAAAGGATTGGCTAAGAGGTTCCTGATAAGCACAGGGAACAAGACGCAGCTTAATTTCAAGTGATGAAATAAGTGAAAGAAACGCATTTTTTCAGTTGGTGCTCCTCTTTATATTAAAGGGCAGCAATCTCCAAACCGGAGACCTTCACACAACAAAAACTCCTTCCCCGTCCTGAGCAGCTCTTACCATTCTGCTGCTCTGCTCTTATTCTTCAGTCATGTGGGCATAGGGATGCTTTGGGCAGTCATGTCTGTGGCCCATCCTAGTGCAAAGTCCACAAAGACATTGAGCCCAGAGTCTCTATGCTCACATGGCTGAAGAACAAAGCAGCACTGGCCCTACTAATAAATAATCTTCCTCCAAATTCCTGTGGCACACCCATGGCACAGTGACTAAAAATGGCTGTTCGAAGGCCTCCCAGAAGCAGCTCTCATCGTCCCCAGAGGATTACAGGGTCTCCAAATCAGTAGATTTCCTTAATCACAGGGTTCGTGGAGTGGAACCCTGGGAATAATGAGGGAGGCCCTGTAGTTTTTTTTCTCTGTAAACTGCTTTGTGCACTTTTTGTTGTTGTTGTTGAAAAGCGATAAATAAATATTATTAACAATAACGATAACACATTTTGGAATTAGTCAGGAGATATATAAGTAAAGCTTTTCTTCACTGATTTCTTCACACCTGTCCCGACAATTGTGTTTTCCACAATGTAAATACTGATTATATTCCTCTCTCAAAAAAATAACCCTCATGCTCCAACCAAATTTCAGCACAGCAATTCAGAATCTGAGTTAGAAAATCCTGATACATCTTATTTAGACACAATTTAAAGGTGTCACAGATCTGACTTGCTGTCTAGCTACCTCAGCTTGATAATACAGTAATTTAATGTAGAGATGAAGGCTGATTACTTTACATTATTAGCTTTAACCTGACAACAGCTCTTTCATTAATTTGCCTCCTCAAGATTTCCATCTTTTATTTGCTCGAGAGAATAGGTTTCCCATCTAAACTGACAGCTAAGTTGATTACATGCCAGTTATAAAAATGAATTTACTTCCACAAGTCTCACTGCTTTTGGCATCTCTACATTTCAGCCAAAGCCTATTGACAATTTCATTATTTATAAACATGCCATCTTTAATATGCACAAATTAGTCACTAGATGTAACTTGTCACATTTTAAGCAGAGAGAGGATTAAATATGTTGGCAATTACATTCTTTACTCAAAAATTCCTACCACAGAAACCTGAATTGTTACAGATTCCACATTCCCTATTGTCCCCCCATACCTACCTCCATTTTTCCACCCACTGAATAAAAAATATGTTTTAAGTACATATGGTTCTGGGAAAATACATTACACATACATTTATTTGGTTGTTTCCTGGAGCAAAATGGATTTATGTCAGTTGTTCAATCCTGTTAACTCTGTTTGGAATACACTGTCCTAACAGATTTATGGCTGCTACACTAAAATTGGCAACTTCTTCATAAACAAAAACAAAAAACTAGCTATGCTCTTGAGTTTCTAAAAGAAGCGTGACATATGATGTCTTTCCCATCACATTCTTGGTATATTTGTATATATAAATCTGAAAACTTTCTGCACACCTGTTTGCTGTTAAAGCACAGGAGTAGAGCTATTAAAAAGGTTTTCAACCCTATGCTATAGTAAAGTACTCCATAGGTCCCTGTACATTAAGGTACAGTAAGGTACTTTGCTGCTGTAGCTTGGGTCAGGTCTCCAAATTAATCTTATTAAGATCGGCAGCTGAGGGTTACCAAATTCAGAATGCAGATCTCTGCACTCACTCAGCTGTCTCATCAGGGCCAGCCAAAAGTGTTGTGAACATGCTATAAAGCACATTCGTAGCATCCTGAGAGTAGGCTGTGCAGGCAGGGAGGTCTGTGCTGCTCTGCCAATGCTATATTCTGAGCTCCTGGCCACTGATGCAGATAGATAAGGTGCTGAGAGGTGCAGGGCGTGGAAAGGGAGGCAGGGAGGGGAAGTATCTGATCATGGGGAGGGTAGAATGGGGTAGATCAGGCCTGGGAGACTGAAATTGGCAGAGGCCTCCTCTGCCATATCCTGACCCGCTATGGAACCAAGGAAGCCCCAAACAGGGCCATTTGGACTTTCACCAGCTAAACAGCTGGCAGAGATCCAAGTAGCCCCATAGGGGAGGCTGGGCTGTTACTTGGGGTAGGGCAAAAAATACCTTCTTATCCTGAGGAGACCTCCAGCTGTCTCCTAACCTGCGCTGGACACAGCACAGGTTGTGCGGTCTGGCTGCGCCAGTGCAGTTTAGGATTAGGCTTCCTATATCAAAGCTAATTTAATTTCAATAGTTGCATGAGAATTAAACTATGGGAAATGGAGTGTTTCACTGTAGTGCTGCAGTGTATATGAAGTTATATATGTTCACGTTTTCTGCGAAAGTATTATTAGGCACAAAACCATGGCAACCATAACTTTTCTGGTGCTACATGATGGCGGCAAAACTTTGCAGCCCATAGACTTGTTTTGGACAGTACTGTCATTCTAGCTCAATAAATTGGCATTTCTTCAAAAGCCTGTGATATTAGTTAGTTAGTTAGTTAGTTAACCTTTATTGGCATTATAAGCCTGTGATATTTCACCTTTTTTTACAAGGTGGCTTCAATTCTGAACAAAATAAAAAACTCACTTTTCCTCTTTCTGCAATTGGAATATGCACCTCATATCAAGACAATGTTGCAGAACTTTACTTAATTTGCAAATGCCATTAGGGCTTCACAATTGTTTTCTTCTTCAGCTGTTTTGTCACTGATGAAGGGCAGGGCAGATGGATGAGTTTGGAACAATAGAAAGCAGTATGTATATTAAAAAATCACTGCGTATCACTGCTTCTCAGAACATGGGTGTACTTGCGTATAAGGTGTACTTGCATGTAAGGAAGAACAGCAGTCATTGCTTCCCCGCCCCCAAATACACATGTTCAGTTGGTGCCAGAGATATCATCAAGTGCCAGAAACGGAGCATTTGGGATTAGGGGGAAAGAGAATAATTGCTTGGGGTTAGGGGTACAGGTAAGTGCAGTTGCCTACTTGTGAGTTGACAGAAGCCTGTGGGAATGGGAACAGAACTTGGACGGATGATGGTCTGCCCAATCCTAACTAAATTCCCATGTGGCGATGCAACGGTGCCAGTGTGGGCTACTCTGCGTCCTCTCAGACCTATGCCAGCAATATTCCTGGTGCAAGTCCATATTGAACCGTGTCAGCAGATCAGGCCCAGGAAGGGGGATAGGATATGGGGCATTTTGGTACAGCTGATCCTGCCCCTCTCCTGGGCCCAATTTGCTCATCCCCACCCTGTCACCGCCTTCCCCTGCCCTGTTACACCCTCTCCCCGCCCTTGTGTTGGACTTACCTGCTGTGTGTCCTCCACCCGCTGGCCCAGCAAGAAGGCTTCAACCTTCCCATGGGCACTGCTGTAAGCTTTACAACATGCTTTATGGCACTTCTGTATGCCAGCGGAGTACGTGCTCCACCGGCACAAGTGTGGGATAGGATTACACCAAAAGTATTACTAGACAGTTTCTAAGGCTGCTGAATTGCACCCAGTAGCACAGACTAATGTACTTTCAGTCAATGGGCTTAAACATGAATAACTGGATTGATTACAAATGCAATAATAACTTACAGTGTGGACAGAGAATGAAGAGTGTCAAAGGCACCAGGGGCAATTGTAGTTATTTGGTTATCGTATAATGACAGCAGTCGGACAGAACTGAGGCCTGTGAAACTATCATTGCTGACACAGCTTATGCGATTGCTCCTTAGCATTCTGAGAAAAAAACACAAACAAACAGTTACAGAAAACGTCACAAATCTCATCTGTCTACGATTCTTTAAAGCTTATTCATCAGCATGATATGCTGTGTTATGTTTTCCTGGAGAAATAAGCTTTCTGGCAATAAATACTGCAGTGCATACAACTTATATAAGTTATTCCTCTGGACAGAAAAAAAAATTGGCAACTGCTTACTATGCATGGAAATTAGGAAGACAATTCTTACACAGGTGTGTGTCACTTAAGGGCAAGTTCTCCTATCCCTGTTGTTATGCAAGTCGGTCATTAAGTGAACATTCAGCAATCTAGTGCCTTTGTTATGCAACAGACATTCCCTGCCAGACACTGCAGGCTATTGGCGTCTGATTGCCTCTTCTCTGCATTAAGAGCCTCTTTGTTGTGTAAACAGACACTCTGTTCCAAGCTATGGGAGACCTGATTGCCCCTTTAAGAGCCTCTTTGTTGTGCTTTTGACCACCATCAAAGCACAACAAAGATCTGCCCCTGCTGCCACCCTTCCTCATTACCTAGTGTGAACCTTACCTGCCCTGGAGTGAGGTGATCTTTCCACTGGTACCACTGGGATGGTACAGGCTTTCCCTCTGGAACCACAAATGCCTACAGTGTTGCAAAGTGCTTTACAGTGTTTTTGTGACTGTACATGGGGGGGGGGCGGAATATGAACGCCAACACACAGGCTCCTTAGGATTATGCAGTAAATCAGTATTTTCAGAGTTTAAGGGCCCAATCCTAACGGGCCCTAGTGCCAGTGGTGAGCTCTAGTGCTGGCACTGGGAGTTGCAAAGGTGCCTTAAAGCATGTCTGCAACACCTGAGGAGGAGGGGCCATTGGCACTGGGACTCAGTGCTGTGTGTATAGCTAGCTGGTGCTCCTCCAGCATCAGAGTTCTTCTCGGGTGGAGGGGGAGGTGGGCAGTGAACAGAATGGGGCGGAGGAATGGCAAGATCAGGCCCGGGAAGGGGTGGGGGTCACAGCAGCCTCTGCCACCAAATCCTAACCTCCCTCCCGACCTGGGCAGCCCAACATGGACTTCCTTGGGTCTGCACCTGCTTAAAAAGCAGGCACATATCTGAGGAGACCCACTGGCACTGTGGCTGCATTACCTGGGGTAAAGGAGCAAACATACCCTTACCCTGAGGAGACCTCTGGCACTAGCCTGGCACCCATGGGAACCAGCGGTAACAATGTTGGCACTGTTGTAGCCCTGGGAGCCACTGGGTTTAGGGATTTGTCTGAAAGTCTGATCACTATTGACACTATGTATTATGAAAGCAAAAGCAAAGCACACACCGAGTCCAATGGCTAGTTTGCATTTTTTTAAAACAGAACATTTACAAAACAGAAATGGAAAGAAGTCCCAGCACAGAAAGTAGAGAAAGATAGAGACTTACAAAGTTTTGAGACTTTCTAGTCCTTTGAACATTCTGTGTTGAACATTCTCCAAACGGTTACTGGTAAGCAACACCTCATTGACACCAGATGCTCCATCAAATGCTCCTTCTTCAATATCTGTAATCTTGTTATTGCTCAGATTTCTATTTTACATTCATGACAAAGGCAATGAAAAGGGAAAAAAGTAGTTTGAAGAATAACAACCCATACAGCAGCACATGCAAAAAAGCAATAATTCAATTACCTTTTCAAGTCGGTGCTAACTGGTGTTTGGGATGCATTTGGAATCGAGACAGCAAAGGGGGCTAGAAAGGACTCAGAAAGAAAACATCTTCCTGAAACATTGCAAATAATATAGTGACAATTTTTTAAAGTCCTTTCATATAGTTGCAACTGATTATTTTTGGGGGGGATTAAATATTTGGTTCACCAACATGAATCATGAATCACCAAAAATAGTTCATTTTTTTTTGAATACATAACTTTTTATCATAGGGAATCCTTACCTGCTAAATCAAGGAAAACATTGTATTTTTTCCCCACCCAATTAATACTGAGAATCACAACTGTTAATACCACTGATTTTGTTAAATAACTTACATTTGTTCCCTTGCTTGGGGGTAAACACCTGCTGCCCAAATGGAACTGCACCTGCAATTTTGTGGGCACAGGTTCAAGTGGACCTAGGAAGGCAGATTGAGGGTAGTGAGGGGGAAAGGATATCCATGGCACCACTGCCATCAATACTGCCCCCAAGTTGGCCTTCACAACCCCCTCTCAGCTCTTACATTGACTTATTGGTGCAGGAAATTTTTCTGGCTTCACTGCTGATCATAGCAGCAGTGGTGGTTTAGGCGCGCTCTGTAACGAGTTGCCCTTCGCAATAGCCATAAAGCACGCTGCAGTGCCAGAACATGAGTTCTGGTGGTGCAAATGGTCCATAGGATTGGGCCCTTTGTTTTGTAAGGTGGGAGTTTTCATAAATTTGAATAGCAAGTTATTTAGAAGAAAACACATGTTCTTTTTTCTGCTATATTCGTGATTCACCAAACAATTAATTCCTATAATTTAGAATGACTGGTCAAAGTTTCTAAACTTTACAATAAAATGATTCAATACATGAAATGACATTAATTAGACCAGTGGTTCTCAGACCTTTTTGCAATGGAACCCACTTTCTAGAATGATAATCAATTTAGGCTTCAAACCTAAGCCATGATCAGCCAAAGGTCCCATCACATAGCACAGCTCGGAATTCAAACATTCCAGCTCAGAAAACAAAGGAGAAGGCAGACATGGATCCTTCTCCAACCACACAGCCCTTCCCCCTTTCCAGCAACCCACCTTCCCACCTATTCAGTGCAAAGCACCATGCCTTTTCCCACCAGCAGCCTGTCCTATCCAGCAGCTGTACCCTCCAGTGGCATAGCTAAGGGGGTGCAGGGGGTAGCAGTTGCACCGGGCATCAAGCTTTAGGGGGGCAACAAGCTGAGCTTGACACTAGTAACCAAAATTTTGAAATTCTTGGTATGTACGAGAATATGTATGGTATGTACGAGAATCTTGGTATGTCTCTCGTATGAATAATACCACCAAGTTATATATCATTGGAAAGGTAATTTAATGAAGAGTGCAATGAAACAAACAACACTAGAATATTTGTATTCTATCAAAAGTTATTACCAATTAACCAGAAAATGAAAACTGTATTGTGGAACAAAAAGTGGATTTGCTTAACTCCAAACCGACCTATGAGACTAATTGTTCTGAGTACCAATGAGATGTTATTATGATACAGCATGGAACCAATAACTTTTTATATATTTCCTTAATTAAATTTGATTTTATCATACATGGGGGGACTACAAAATCTTCTTTTACCCCAGGTAGCAGACAGATGCCTTAGCTGTGCCACTGGGGGAGGCAGCAGACCAAGTAGGTGGTGAGCAGTTGGGGGGAGGAGGTGGGTTCCCCCCAATTTTCACTTTTTAAAAAGCCCGAGTGTGATGTCATTTCCAGTTGTGACATCACTTTGAGCTTGGCACCGGGCTACATGATCATCTGCTACGCCACTGGTACCTTCTATTTTCAATGGTGGCTTGGTTAGGTGCTACACACCTAAATTGGCTCATGACCCACTTAGTGTGTCCTGCCTCACAGTTTGAGAAACACTGAATTAGATCATATGAAATATCAAGTCATATTTCAAGTGATGTTTTTTAGATTATTTCTCCTTTCCACACACTTTCATGCACGTTTTATGACCAATAAAGCCAAAATCATTCTTCCAATATTCTGCACGTGGTGGTGGTGGTTAAACATGTTCTGGGGAAAAGCAAGAAAGTGGGACTATCTTTTAACTGATCTAACTCTGCTTCATCTCTGCTGCAACCACAAAAGAAACCACAAAAGGTGCCAGATCTCCACGGCATGAGATGCTGTTAGTAACTGTACCTAACTCCATCAATAACAGGCAAGTTGCCAACTCCCATTCTGTCCTTAGAAGCAAGGCCAAAACCAGGCATTTTTGCCAGTCTCCTGCTGGAACACATACCTTTCTAAAGGCAAATCACTGTACCAAAGCTATCTACACAAGAGAGAAAAATGCATAAACTTACATTTTACGCAGTTGAGGAAGTTTCTTAAAGATCCCTGTGGCCTCCAACACTGTGAATTCATTGTTGTTGAGTCGTCTGTAGAAGGAGAAACACAATTCACATAAAGGTTGGAGTTAATGACAGTTGTCTGATGAACTGGAATACGCACAGGTGGTTGCGAATATTTACATGAAGGTTTGGAAAATGTACCCAATTGATAGCAGGGTCAGGGGATTTTGTACATAGTGGGCCTGCTGTATCTTCAGATTCAGGACCTGTGGATTGGGGGGTGGGGGAATGGAGCCCCATGCAGATAATGCTGAAGGTCCTATATTGCCAAGGTAAGGAATAATCACAAGCAGTTGTTGGAGAATGTGAGTTGATAGCTAACATGTTGTACATTGCTTGTATAATAACAATAAGAACAGCAACAATAATGATGTATAAAGTATCTTAGATCCAGGCATTCACATATGTTCA